>NC_137833.1:16196434-16413934 GCF_963921795.1 Nannobrachium achirus
TGTGACTGGGTATGAGTGGGGTTTTAGAGATGTCCCTCAGAAAGACAGTGGTCTCCCTGCCGCTTCCTGCACTTTGAACCCAGGAATGTGAGAGGAATGTTGCTCATTAAGTCATCTCTGCTGCCTCTGTTCCCACTGGGCCTTCCTGCGTGCACGTGCATCTGTGTGGGTGCATGTGCATGCGTGTGCATGCATGATGTGCATGCGTGTGTGTGTGCCTGTGCTCTGTGTGTGCTCTGTGTGTGCTCTGTGTGTGTGTGTGTGTGTGTGTGTGTGTGTGTGTGTGTGTGTGTGTGTGTGTGTGTGTGTGTGTGTGTGTGTGTCTGTCTGTCTGTCTGTCCGTCTATCTAGCCCAGGGGTTCCCAAAACTTTTTTGTCTCAGGGCACCCCATAAATATTTTTTTAATCCGAGGCACCCCTACATTATAATTTTCACTCCCAGCACCTTATATTTATAGCATATCATCGTTGTCGGGTGGAAACCTTGTATGTCCAAAACCGTTCGTTTTGTATTTATCATCTATAAAATGTAGTGAAAACAACAGATCTACAAGCACACAACGCCTTGCGATGCGAGTCGTTGTGTGCTTATATATCGGCTGTTTTCACTAGTTTTGTGCGACATTATGTTGCGAGGAAAACGTTGAGATAATAGCGATTTTGGTTAGAACTGACTGAAAATAACTTTGTACTTCAAGTTTAAAATTATACTAAATATTTTTTCAAGTGTCCAAATAAATTCAAAATATTATCAAATTATCTCGGGGCACCCTTGGACTGCCGTCACAGCACCCCAGGGTGCCCCGTCACCCACTTTGAAAACCCCTTGATCTAGCCATCATCTATATATCCATACACCTCTACTGTCTACTGATATGTCTGTCTGTCTTTCTATGAGTGCATGAACACTTGGCCATCGGTGTATGCATGCATCACACAAACACACACAAAATGCACACACGCTAGTATGTGTAATCTATGCGTAAAAGTATCATGAATCATGAGAGTGTGTGTTCTGGTACTGCAGATCTGTCAGCCTATCTACCATTCTAGCACATTCTTAACAGTTCCCCAACACAGTCCTCAGATCAGTCCACACACACAGTGGCCTTGTAGAGGTGACACCCCGACACCATCACGTGACTGCTGCCAAGCCTGCAACACATAGCGGTGTCCATTGTTGTGCTTTTTGTAGTTCTGTGGTCTTCAAAGTTTTTCAGACCAAGCAGAAACCCCTACTACATATATTTAAGGTAGGGTAAGTGATTTATTGGGTGACAATATTTCAGCTTAGTTTCTATAGTGAGTTCCAGTTCCAATGTTTTTTCATTTCTTCGTGTCATCAACAATGTCACTTGTTTAATCTGTATTCTGACCGAGTAATTAATGAAAAATACAAGGGGGTGTAGTCTGGGCTTATAGGGGTATATTGTATTAGCTCAGGGTATAAAACATAACAGGCTAGCCCACTTGAACCCCGGGTATAATTTGGCCAGGGGTATATTTTGGGCTGTTACACCTGTGAGACATCACATTTTACGCTTGTGAGCTATGATGGACCAATCTTAACAATATTTAAATCTTGAATAATTCAACCACTCTCAAACTATTTCGATCATGTCATCATAAACGAAAGCTTTTCAAAATATGGGACCAAAAAGGGTCAATTTTTTGCAAGTGGATAACTTAACACCCACATTTATTGTAAGAGAGGAAAATAAATAAAAATAAACCAGATCAAAGCTGTGTGATTGTCTTCCACTATGTTCTTCTCTAGAGTGTGGAGCATTCTGAAAGACATATTTGTTTGTGTTGGATGTGGATTTGGGTTGAAACGGGGTTGATATACGTCACCACAGGCACAGAGGCTCTGTCAACATTCTAGACTAGTGAAATAAATGGTTCTTTTCAGGTCAGAGGAGAGAGGGACTGGAATATTATAGCGTTTCCATCAGGCAGAAACCTCATATCTCCATATCTCCACTTGTTATGTTTTTTTCCCCTTAAGATTTACTACCTTATTTATATTTAAAGAAATCACACCAGTGTAAACTGAGCGGTGGTGTCCATTAACTTCAAGGCTGTTTGTGTGTGTGTGTGTGTGTGTGTGTGTGCGTGTGCGTGCGTGCGTGCGTGCGTGCGAGGCCCGGTCATTGTAGCTCGCATACGGGCCCGGTGTTCACTTGTTCCGCCACTGGTGCGTGCGTGCGTGCGTGCGTGCGTGCGTGCGTGCGTGCTTGCGTGCGTGCGCGCGTGCGTGCGTGTGTGTGCGTGCATGAATGTACATTTCACCTCTCTGGTCAGCCAAAGGTATTGCAGGCTACATACATAAACTCATAGACACATAGCGTCACACAAGATGTGACCACCGCTCAAAAAGAAAAAGAAAACACAAGCAGGTCTAAACTGGACAGGAGAGATATCTGCTCTAACCCCAAATATATACATTCTGAGTAAAGTAAACTAAACTAATACATCTTAATAATAATGCATTACTGAAATAATTATTATGTAAACAACATAATTAATGAAAAACACAAGGGGGGAAATAATAGTCTGGGCTAGCCTTTCAGGTTAGTAGTGAAATAGCATTTCTTTTTTTATATTAATACAAAATAAATGTCGGACATGCATGTGCGTACATGTACTGTACTGTACACATGTGCACATGTGAGTAAGTATGTGTGTGTGTGTGTGTGTGTGTGTGTGTGTGTGTGTGTGTGTGTGTGTGTGTGTGTGTGTGTGTGTGTGTGTGTGTGTAAGGATGTCATATTAGTAATGATTGGATGTGTGTTCTCTCCCAGATTCAGCAGCTGGAGGCTCAGGTGATCGATGCAGAGAAACGGGCCTTTACAGCTCACCAGCAGGTATGGGATATATGTCACTGATACACTACATCACATGTGTTTATATGAGTGAATGGGCTAGTAAATGGATGAACGATATAGTTAATGAGATAGTCAATGAGTGAATGAGTTAGTCAATGAGTGAATGGGCTAGTCGGTGAGTGAATGAGCTAGCCTAGTCCAGTGGTTCTCAACCTTTTCAGGCCGCGACCCCCAAAATCATCATATTTTAACTGGGTACAACCCCACCCTGATGAGCACCAAGAGTTGAGGCATTACATTTTGTATAACATTGTGAACATAGCAGATGTTCACAATTTCTGCTCTAATATTTTACAATTTGGCCAATGTTTAATTTGTCATTTTAGAGATGTTAAAAAGTCCTTAAATTGTCACTTTAGAAATGTGCAGATACCCTCTATACACTAAACTTTATGTTGGTCTGTTTACTGTTGAGTGAGAAAACCAAATTGCACATTAAGTTATCATCTTTATTCTTTCCTTTATTCTTTATTCGGATCCCCATTAGCTTCCGCTTCCGCGGTTGCTAGTCTTCCTGGGGTCCACATAAAACGTCACAACATCAACATACAATATTCATACAAACAACAACTGACACTCGTCAGTCTGAATATAAAATACATTAAAATACAAATATAAAATAATACAAGAAAATGTCAAAAAAAAAACATTGATTATTCAAAGTGTGTTGTCTCTCATTAATATTTGTTTAATATTTCTTTTGAATAAGTACTTACTTTTGATTTGTTTCATATTGACAGATAATGAGTTCCATTGTTGGATGGCTCTATAAATAACAGCTCTTTTAAGTATTTCTGAATTTGGTTTTGGAAGTTCCAAATACCCTGAGCTTACCTGTCTGGTTTGATAACCATGTTTTAGACCTGCATTCAATAATTGATCTCTAAAGAAATCTGGCTTCCCCTCAATAATTGCATTTCTAGAAAATGTTATAATTCTCGATGTTAACTTCCCCTCAACAGTTAACCAAGCCAAACGTTGGTGCATCCTTGCCACATTAGTTTTAAAAGAGCAATTAAGTGCTAATCTAGCAGCTCTATTTTGTGCTAGTTGGAGTGCCTGCGTTACCTCCTTTCTAATTAATGGTGTAATATAGGGTGAACATCTGCGTGTAACTGCGATACCCTGCCCCATTTTTACAACAATTGTATCAATATGATCTGACCATGTCAAGCGCTCATCAATTATGACTCCCAATAGCTTAATTTTATTAACTTGCTGTATAGGGGTACCTGCCATAGATAGACTCAGTCTAGAGTCCCTCGACAGCATATCTCTCGTTCCCAAGACAATGCACTTTGTCTTTGAAACATTCAAGATCAATTTATTTTCTTTTACCCAATTTGAAACTAATTGTAATTCCTTTGATAATACTTCATTTAGTATATTACATGTTGTTGCTGCGCTAAACATGGTCGAATCATCTGCATACATAATCATATTTGCTTGATCCAAAACATAAGGCATATCATTAGTAAAAATAGAAAATAAAAGGAGGCCTAAACAGCTTCCCTGAGGGACTCCACATATAACATCCTTACTATCCGATAGACTTCCATTATAAAACACTCTTTGCTGGGACCCCCTCTGGGGATCCCGACCCCCAGGTTGAGAACCACTGGCCTAATAGTCAGTGTGCTATCCTAGTCAGTGAGTGAATGAGCTAGTGATAAGTTATAACCCATTGACTCACTAAAGTCAGTGAGTGATGAATCAGGTGTGATTGTTTGCAGGTCCAGTGGATGGAGGAGAAGCTGAAGGCCTCTGACAGTGCATCTGGAGAGAACGAGGTGGGGTTGTTTCGTCGCTGTCAGGACCTGGAGACGCTGGTCCAGGAGAAGGACGAGACCATCTCCCTGCTAGAACAGCAGCTAGAGGAGCAGGTACACCCTTTTTTCATTTCAAGGACGTCCAGTTTGATATGCACTGGGCCACGGACCCTTGTTTGTTAAAGGAGTAGTTCACCCCCAAAATGACTCGTTTTCTATTGATTACTCATGCCATAGAGACTTGGGTATTAGTCGCATTCCTAAGACAAAAATATGATTATGGTAAATGTACCCCCATTGATTCCGGATGGAGACCCGGATGCATGGCCCTGGATGGGGACCCAAATGCATGGCACTGGATGGGGAAATGGAATGAGACAAAAAACTAAAAATACTATTGAGTCTCCATGGCACAAGTAATCAATAGAAAAAAAGTCATTTTGGGGTTGAACTACTCCTTTAAAATGTCTGGGATCCCAATTCTCTGTGTTAATTAACTCTGACAGCTTCCATTTTGGTTCCATTTGTACACTGTCGGGAGTTACAGAGTACAGACCCATAAGGGTCCATTTGGTTCCTAACGTTCAATCATTGATGTGGGGACCTCTCAAAGCCCTCTCAAGGGGACCCCTGGGAATCCCCAGACCCCACTTTTGAGAACCCTGATCTTTTGTGAATGATTATGTGAATGCACAATAACCATCAATTATATGAGTGAGATATTGAACATGTCATTACCATGTGGTTTCTCAGAAACAGATCAGAATCCAGGATGCCAAGACAGTGGAGGAGAAGGCTGCTAAGATCAAGGAATGGGTGATGCTCAAACTCTCTGAGGTTAGATAGATACTGTACATACAACATACCCAATCCTCCTTCCTTCCTTCCTTCCTTCCTTCCTTCCTTCCTTCCTTCCTTCCTTCCTTCCTTCCTTCCTTCCTTGTGGCCCTGGTACTTCTCAGGCAAACAAAATAAATTACCCTCACTTAATTTTAAATGAAAACAAACAGTAAATATTGGCTTCTCTTATAATAAGCAAATCAGCAAAATGTGATAAACTCTTTGTTGTATATTACCTGTTCATTTGATGTCATTCTCTCAGTTTGAGGTGGAGAACGCGTCCTTGAGAGAAACCAACAAAAAACAGGAAGCTGAGATTGTGGAACTGCAGAAACAAGTGGAGGGTAAGAGCCTTTCCAGTCCTGTTATAGATCTGCACAATTGGACACAAATGTCAATGTTCAGTAAATTAACTGTTACATGAAACAGGTTTTGCTGAATATTGTTGAGGTGGGGAGTTGTAGATGAGATTCAAAGATTTAAAGCACCATTTTTGTCATTTGTCATACAAGTACAAGCAGTACAATAACAATACATAACAACAACACATAATCCTGGCAAGATGTGTTTGAGTCAACAGGCCCATTTAGGAGGTTTTGGACATACAAGGTTTACACCTGACAGCAACAATATTATGTTGTTCCTCGCAGCATTGGAGCAGAAGCGTGGGGGTGTAGCGGGACCCCCGGCCAGGCCAGGGGAGGCCCAGCGCCTCAGCAGCCTCACCTTTGGCTGTTTCCAGGTGAGGGGGAAGAGCCCCCAGGTCCTGACAGGACCCGAGCCCTCCCAGAGGACCCTCAGCACCCAGCCTGAGGTAGACACAGAGGATGGAGACAAAACCGGTAAGAAAGAACCCCTCGGAAAGGCACCAGTTGAAGTTGCAATCATTGATGCTTTTTTACAGTAAGAAAAGTTACCCATTCATCTTAAAGTTACATTTAAAGTTATTGCAACCGTCAGGTCACAAGTTATTATGAAAAGCTCCACCGGCTGTCCGTCACGTCACACTTTTGGCCCTACTCTTATCTCCGGCACCGTTGCCCTTATCCATGCCAAACTTTGCATACACACTCCTTGCCTGGCAAACTACAACCTCCACGCCTGATTTCTCAAATGCCCCTCTTCTAGCGCCACCATGAGGTTGCTTTTTGCGGACAACATTATCGTGTATTCATGACACTGTTGCCCCTGTCCTTGCCAAACTTTGCACACACACTCCATGGCTGGCAAACCACAACCTCCGGCCCTGATTTCTCACATGTCCCTCTTCTAGCGCCACCTTGAGGTTGCTTTTTGCAGACAACATTATTGTATATACATGATATACATGATTAGGGAGTCTTACTGGTTTCTGAATGCCATGTGTCCCAATGGAGCCTAAGTGTGTGAGCTGACATGTGTGGCTGAAGTGTGCACAGTCAAATGTTAGTGTTGTTGGTAATCACTGTCCACAGAGAGGTGCAGTGAGCAGCTGGACGTGACCTCGGGACCAGACATCGTTGTCCACAGACCTCCAGAGTCGTCCCCCCTGGAGGACGACAGCGCGTCTGAAAGCGTAGGTGAGAACGCAGGTGGAGACGAGTCTCGCTGCGTGTCCTCCGTCCTGTCCAGCGCTGCATCAGAGGGAGGCGGAGACGGCTCGTGCGACGGCGGAGCGGGCGTGTGCGGCACGCTCCAGTACAGCCGCCCCGGCAGCGAGACCTACCTGACGGCCTCCGACGACAGCAGCTCCCTGTTCGACGACGACCTGCAGCGCACAGAGCGCCCGCACTTCAGCCTGGCCGGCTCCAACGAGGACGAAGGGCCGACAGGCGGGGACAAGGCCTCCGAGGCCTCCCAGGGGACCAAGGAGTCGGAGGACTGCTCCTCGGAGGAGCTCAACAAACGTTTCCAGTCTCAGAGACTGGACTCGTCCTCTTCCTCCAGCGAGCCCAACACCCCCAGCCCGGCCCTCACCCCCAAGCGGCCCAACCCTCCTCAGGACCCTCGGGACACGCCCGCCTCCCCCAAGCAGCCCCGGCTGAGGACTCCGGCCGGGTTCGGCGTGATGAGCGTGGCCCTGGCCAAGAAGCACCTCAGCCAGCCTCCCGTCAGCACGGAGGTGACCCACGGACGCACGCGCAACGCCCTCAGCATGCTGCGGCCCCTGCGGCCCCAGGAGACCGACCTGGACCTGGAGCAGGACGTCAGCATGGAGACGGGCAGGAACATGCCCCTGCGGGGCCCCGCCTCACAAGCATTTTCGCCGGGCTCGGCTGCCGGGCTCGGCCCCGAGGAGGAGACGCCGGAGAGGCCAGACTCTGCCAGCTCAGCACCAGGTTGCAAGCCCCCTACTCCTCCTCTGCACAGATTCCCCTCCTGGGTGAGACCACTTTTTTACTTTTTTTTAGCTTTAGTTTAGTTTCAGACAATGATACAAAAGAAAGTCAGTGTGAATATATAAAATGACATGAAAACATAATAGATCAGGCCAAGGACCCCTTAGTTGAGAGAGAGATGAAGCAACCCTCAACCTTTTCATATTCCATATAGTTTCATTGTTTGACAGCATAATCATCAGTGAATTTTGGATTCATGTCAATTTGTTTTCAGATATTTAACCACTTGAAACGTCAATATTTAATAAACTTGACCTTTCACTCTGTACTTAGTCTGCTCTTTTTCCCGAAACTCTTTGCCGAAAATAGCCGATCTACAAGCTCACATTGTGAGCTTGTAGATCTGCTATTTTTGGCCAAAGTTCTCTGAATATGGACACTAGGGTTCAAGTGGTTTATATAAAAAAGGAAAAAAGATTTGGAGGACCCCCTGTAGTAACTCTTAGGGGTACCGGACCCCCTGTTGAAGACCCCTGTAATAGATAATCAAGATACTTATTCGTACTTTTGTCACGTTTTATCACTGCCTTGATGATCTCCAATGTACGTTACAGGAAAGTCGTATCTATGCTGTGGCTAAGTCAGGGATCAGACTGTCGGAGACGTCCTGCACAGATCCTGCTAGCAAAGGTATAGACAAGGACCTTTAAGGCTTTGATATACTTTGTTGCATTACAAATTTGTCCTATTGGCTGAGTTTCTGCACCTGAATACTGATGCTCTTCTTGCACTAATGCCTATGTCATGAACAGTATACCAGCTGCTATGCCCATGCACCTTATTTCTAATACCTCATACATACATAATTTTCCGATGGATATTCGGTAAATATGTAGATACCTTGTTGTCTTTCTTTGATTCCTTCTTTTTTTTTTTTTACTTGCCCACTCCCCTTTCTTTTCTTTCTCTTTCTGTAAACATTCAAAAACAATTCCATTCCATTCCATCCCCCCATTTTACACCTGTAAACCTGTGATGTCACAATAAAGATGATTCTGATTCAGCTACAGAAACAATGGATTGGATAACTGAACTGTCATTTGTGTTGCAGACCCTTCTCTTCAGTCCTCCTACCCCGCCTTTGTTCTCTATACCTCCCTCATCTATAAGAATATGACCACACCTGTTTACACTACTCTCAAGGGGGTGAGTATAGTATGCAACCACACACTGTGACAACCAAGTTGTACTAGGGGATGTGGTGTGTAACATAATTACCGGTAAAAGCCCAGGGGAAAAGAAGAATTATATCACAGTGATGGAAAATACTCTAATTTAATTTACTCAAGTTCTGTACTTTTCTGTACTGTTGAGACTTTCCCTTTTTCGATACCTTATACTATACTCAACTAGATCTCAGAGGCAAATGTGTACGTTTTACTCCACTAGATACTACATTAGATTATTATTACAGACTATTGAGGAAGCTCAGTCTCATACTGAGCTACCGAGGGGTTGACTCCGTGGTTGGACCTGGCTGACGCGCCGATAGTATGTTAGATCTACTATCATACCAGTATTTAGAAATTGTGGTATTGCCACTTTTATATGAAAGTATGAAATCTCCAAGTACGTCTTCCACCAGTGCACACACATGGATAAACATAGCAGGGCTGAGCCAGTAGCTGACTGGATGCTGTGTCAACCACATGCAGTAAATCACAACGCCCCCGGTTCAATTCCGGTTGCAGACATCTGCAGTGTCTGTGGATAATGCATATCGTCGCTGTCAGCCAGAAACCTTGTACCTCTAGTCTAGATCTCAACTTTTTTGTGTCGAACTACAAGCTCCCCGCAACCTGCCGTGAGCTTATAGATCGTCACTTTTTACTATGTTTTTTCTTTTACATTTTGAAAGTCAAAGTGCTTATGTGTGTCTGGTTTTCTAAATATTGAAAGTATTTACAAGAACCTTTGGCTAAACAATAACTACATTGAATCCATTGGTTCAATAGGTTCTTCCCCCCACCATTTTCTGAAAAGTAACGTTTTTGGACATAAAAGGTTTGCACCCGACAAAATTTAGAGTGGTATTGGGAGAAGTTTTTTAGTTGTATTTTATCTTTTCATTTTAGTTTGTTGTACTCTTTGTTATCGTTTTGTAATTTGTTGCACTGCTTTGGCTCCGTCTTGGTCAGGCCACACTTTCAAACCTCAATGTGACTCTCCTGGTTAAATAAATGCTACATACACAACACAGACTGTACATGTTGCGTGTCCTTCCATTTCCTGTTTCTCTCTACACTCCTATCAAAATAAAGCAAAAACGGACTAAAACATAAATAAACAGAGAGGCAGAGAAGTAGCGGGGGAGGGAGACATGGGGAAACTCCAGCGTTGGTCTGTGTGCACACAGTGTTGGGGGCGCGACCACGGTTTTCCCGGTGAACCTGAGCGCAACGGTGGGGGCCGATGGGCAAGGAGGGTTGCGAGCTTTATGAGAAACAACTAAAATAAGACCTTAAAACCTGGGGAAAACAGTTGCGTGCATTAGCGCAAGATGAGGATAAAGGAAATCATTAAATGGAAAACATTAAATTAACTTCTGAAAAGGCTAGCCTACTAGTAAAACTAGTGGAACCGCGATCTTTCCACACGTGAATCATTTTGGTTGTAAACAATAACACAAACAATAGGCTATAAATCCTTAGTCTAGTAGGCCTAGTGGGAAGAAAAGGTTATCATCATGGCCCTAAATAACTTTTAAATATCTTGCAATTGTCGACAAGTCTCTTACGAAATCGGCAAGAGTGCCTCTCATTTCATAAAGCTACATAACCTCTCCATCATCGGCAATAGTCAGTGGTGTGTTCCCCACACTCCCGCGCCCCCACCGTTGCACTCAGGTTCACCGGGAAAACTGCGGTCGCGTTGGGGGCACCGATGGCATGCACCACATAGGGTTCAATGCCTGACAGCAGGTCCTGGTTCGATTCCTGAGCCCGGCAGTGGATTTGCTGCATGTCCCTGACTATCTCCCCGTTTCCTGTCTCTCTCCACTGTCCTATCGAAATAAAGGTGAAAAGCCCCAAAAAACTAATATCTATAAGACATGGAACGCAATATTACTTTAACCATTATTTTATGCTTTAACTATTAAAAAATTGCAGATATATAATTGGTTTTTGACCCGATTCTATAAATGTCTTCTAAATCCTTCTAAGGTTTTTGAAAAACGAGTTTTTCTATTTCAGTGATTCTCAAACTTTTTCATGTCAAGGACCCCTGGAATTATATGTATTTGGCCACCGCCTGTTCCAGGGACCCCCCAGTAGCAAAACTTTTAGTTACAATTATTATACTATAATAATATTTATATAAATATTATAATAATATTTGCGTGTGCTCTTTCGACCCCCCTGCAGAAAGCCACTCTGTTGAGCAGCAGCCCGTTCTCAGAGGAGTCCTCCAGCTCAGAGGAGTCCTCCAGCTCAGGGGAGGAGGAGGGCTCCTTCTGCAGCTCCAACACCTCTGGCTCCAGCTGCCGCAAGGACAGCACCCCTGGCAGCCCCCGCTCCCTCAAGAGAGGTACCCTAGGGTTCCAGTGGTTAAGAACTGGGCAGTAGGTTGGCTGCAATGGTTGGCTGGTGCAATCTCCCGGCACAGGCTGGAGTTGCTAACTGTATGTATCAGTTGTTGTAAACTTACGATGGAACCCCAATTGTTTGGATCCCTGTGCTGAAACCCCTCCGTGGATAAACACATTTTTAGCTTATTAAAGGGATATTCCACTTTCAAAAAAACTTTTGGTCATTTTATTGTCTAATCAGGCTTTTATGAACACCCCGAATAGTCTTTAATTTGCTTGATTCAGTATTTAAATATTTGATGTAAATGGGCCCCTCCCATTAAACACCCATTGTAACTTCAAACATGTGTGTTTTTAATGAATCTATCATGGTTAAAATGGAGTTTGAAGTTACAATGGGTGTGTATGGGGAGGGGCCCTGGAGAGGAAGGGCCTAATAACATTTACATCAAATATCTAAATACTGAATGAAGCAAATTAAAAACTGTTCAGGGTGTTCATAAAAGCCTGATTAGGCCATAAAATGACCAAAGGGTCTTTTGAAAGTGAAATATCCCTTTAACCTTTCAATCTAACCAAAAAAAAACAATTATTGTAACGTCATAGGTGCAATGACTTCAATCCTAACCACTCTTTTGCATCCCTCCCGCTGGCAGCTGTGTCCATGTCTTCCATGACATCGGAGAGTGACTACGCCATTCCTCCTGATGCCTACTCCACCGACACAGAGTGTTCTGAACCCGAACAGAAACTCCCCAAGACCTGCTCCTTAAACAGCGACAACGGCAAGAGTGTAAGGATGCCTTCAATCAGTACATAACTAAACTAAGATGGTAGATTACAGACTGACGCACAAGTGGGTTAGAAAGAAAATCTACCCCCAGAAAGTCCCCTTAGAAAGTCTTATGCAGTTTTGTTATACAGGTACAAATGAGAAAGAACATGTTATTTTATCTTGAGTTATCACCAGAACTGTCATCTTTAAAACATGTACAGTGCATAGCTGTGGCTGTATAAATCAGGCTTTAATAGCTACATATTCACTATTCACCTGACATACCTATCGCATGATGTATAGGAACCAATGGAAAAGTCTGGCTACTTGCTGAAGATGGTGAAGACCTGGAAGAAGACCTGGAAGAGACGCTGGTTTGTCCTTAAAGATGGAGAGCTGCTCTACTATAAGTCACCAGTGTGTTTATTTCATTGTTTTTCCAATTTCACAGCTGTTGTATGTATCATCATTTTCTCTTTATCATTTTAAAATTATGACGCTATAAAAATACTCAAAGAACAATTTCGACAAAACAAGCTTGTAGATTGTCTTTTCTTGCTTAATGTTCTCTTCAGAATTCATGTGGTTAAGATTTCAAGGCCCCGATTTCTTACAGGGCTACCGTGATTGATGCACTGTAAAATCCATCATGTTAATTTAGCTCTGAGAGTATGGGTGCTTTTACTGCTAGTATGTCTTTGCCTGCTCACTAAAAGTAACTATCTCCCTTTGATCTGGTCTCTCTAGAGTGACGTCATCAGAAGACCTCAGGGGCAGATTGAGGTCAATGCCACCAGCAGCATCGCCCGTGGAGACGGGAAGCAAGTTCTCCAGGTATTGATTGCTGGCAGTATGGTCCATGAGTATCTCTCTTTTTACAAAAGTGTACCAGTTGTGTGTTTTCATCTATTGTAATGACGCAATAAATATGGTAGATAACACTTACATTTCCAAGCTGGACAGGTGCATAGTGAAATGCAAATATTCAAACATTCAAATGCAATATTTAAACTTAATTTAATTTCATGAAGTAGACAAAAAACATTATTTTAGGCTTTGCAGAGAAACACCAGCACTTGATGTATTAACACCAACCCAAAACAAGACTTCCTATCACGTGTGTGTGTGTGTGTGTGTGTGTGTGTGTGTGTGTGTGTGTGTGTGTGTGTGTGTGTGTGTGTGTGTGCGCGCCTACGTGCGTGCGTGCGTGCGTGCGTGCGTGCGTGCGTACGTGCGTGCGTGCGTGTGCGTGTGTGTGTGTGTGTAGATAGTGACAGGGAAGCGGGTGTACTACCTGAAGGCAGACTCTCCCAACCTGCTGGAGGAGTGGTTGAGGGTCCTGCAGAGCGTTCTGAGGGTGAAGGCCGCCAGCCCTCTCTTCACCCAGCCTGACATCCGTCCAGCCATGAAGGGACTGCTCTTCAAGGTTGGGCGATTTACAGACCCGAGCGCAACCAAACATAAAATGACTTTTGTCTTTGAGTTCTCCACTAGTCCCTCCCTAACATTTTTGTTTTAGGTTTTTTATTTGTTGACAAAATTGTCAATACATACATTTAGTCTTAGTTTTAGTCATCATAGCTTAGTTTTTATTTAGTTTTCATTTCATTTCATTTTGTCAGTAAAAAAAGGTGGTGGACGAAATCAACACTGTTGGCAACCCTATCTCTAACCCATAAACACCACACTGCTGAACATTTAATACAGATTTATACTTAGTTGGTGTCATGCACCAAAAATAGCTACAAATCAAAGCCCACAATACAAGTGACATCATGTGAGCTGGTATTTTGGATGTATTAATTCATGTTAAATGTATTCTGTATCTTTACCAGGTGAAGCATGGCTACTCTAAGAGGGTGTGGTGTGCCCTAATCGGTAAAACTCTGTACTACTTCCGCAGCCAAGAGGACAAGGTAATATGAACCAGCACTCCAAATATATTTTGACTTCTTATAACGGTCATTAATTGAATGTGGTTTGCCAGTTGTCACGGCCAAATTACCCTGTGAATTATTATCTGCTCTATAAGCCTTATTCACGGCCCGCCCACTCAGCAAATTCCTCAGCATCCCCCGGGTGCTGACATCAATTTAGAAGGGGAAACTATAACAGAAATAGCTGGACTTAAAGCCAACAAATCATTATTTCGAACGGTAAAGTAAATTATAATGCTTTGTGCCTTTTACTATCTTGTGTTCTTGATCATGCTATCCGTATTTTATACTTTACTATTCGGAAATTGCATTAAATTTGCGATTTCTGTGTTAACTCTATAGGCTATAGTAGGATTTTCCCCTTCAAAATGTGACTTCAGCACCCGGGGGATGCTGAGTGGGCGGGCCGTGAATAAGGCTAATCAGTAGTCTTTTAAATATTGCCCTCTGTGGTGAACACAGTCAGAGCTCATTTAGTTAGCACAAATACCTAAGCTCCTGCGTTCGTCACGCTATATTTTCAAACACCCAAACCGGCATCATTAAATGAATGTGCCACGATCATGTACACTCAGTCATGCACATCCATTCATGCACACGTCTGTGCACCATAGGCATTTTCATCAGGATGGGGGACAATTGTAATGTAAGCACTGAAAACTATTATTGTTATTGTGGTGAAAAACATGTTATTTTAGTGTTTCACACATACAGTATTTGTCAGGGCTTGGGGACACCCAAACGGGACAATCCCAGACAAGCTGGGACGTCTACGTCACACGCACATTTATTCCATGGAACAGAAAAAGGGACTGACTCTGTACGTAATCCTCAATCCAGCAGCCTCAAACACATCCTGTGGTTTTGTTTCCCCACTAACCGGTCGACCAGCTAACCACCAAAGGGAATACTCTTATTTGACCACAACATAATTACTGTACCGTACATATTTCCCATAATCCATAGTGATTTACGGATTAGAGCATCACACCAATAAAGACTCATAGTCACAATAGAGAGGCAATTTTTAACATTTACTCAACTATAAAACTCGCCAGGATAAAGCACACTTTATTAAACTGTCCAAACGATTATTATACCAAAAGAAGCTAAACAATTATACCAAACTAAACACATTTTAAACTATAGGAATCATTTTGGAGGCGCACGTTGCGCTTGGTTCCGGTCATGGGTTCCAGCCGCCTGATGACTCAAGTTATTTCCGCTTCAGACCACATCACTAAAGCAGAAAATGGCATTGATCCCAAGCTGACCCTCAGTGTTTTACTGTGTTTTGAAATGGCATTGATCCCAAGCTGACACTCAGTGTTTTACTGTGTTTTGAAATGGCATTGATCCCAAGCTGACACTCAGTGTTGTACTGTGTTTTAAAATGGCATTGATCCCAAGCTGACACTCAGTTTACTGTGCAGTTCCCGCTGGGTCAGATCAAGCTGTGGGAGGCGCGGGTGGAGGAGGTGGACAGGTCGCGTGACTCAGATGAGGACCTGAAAGCATGTGGGCAGGGTTTACAGTCCACGTCCTTCACCATCGCCATCCACCCGCAGGAGCAAGGACCCACCTACCTGCTCATCGAATCACGCCACGAAAAGGTCAGTGGGCAAACATGCGTCATCAAGCGACCTCCTCAACAGCGACCATTTCAAAGTACAGTCAATTATGACACGATGTACACTTACATATAGATTCATCATTTTCATCAGATAGTTACTTACCTTGTGTAAGTGGTGTTGTTAACATTACACTATAAATTGTTAGTGTTAATCACTTGAACCCCAGCATCCATATACTGGGGGGAACAGTAGCCAACATTAACAGATATACAAGCTCAAAACACGTTGCTTTGCGGCAAGTTTTGTAGCTTGTAGATTGGCTATTTTTGCCAACGAGATTTGGTGTAAATTAGATTAGGTCCAAATACAGTTCCTGCCTTTGTGAGTTTTTTATTTACCCTCTCATCCCACCCATCCTGATGGCTCTGTAGGAGTCCTGGCTTTACCATCTAGCTGTGGCTGCGGGCACCACAGTGGGCAAAGTTGGTACAGAGTTTGAACAACTGGTGGGAAAACTGTTTCAACTGGATGGGGAGCCAAGTGAGTATCACTGTATCCATGGAGACATACCCCGCCTGTCTGTCTGTCTGTCTGTCTGTCTGTCTGTCTGTCTGTCTGTCTGTCTGTCTGTCTGTCTCCACTTGCTCATTTCATATCAATGAATTTCTATTTGACTAATTTCAAAAGTCTTTATTGGTATAAAGGACTCAATTGTCTCATGTTGTCAGAGCATACATGTGATAGTAACAATCATAACAATAAAACACAAATAGTCTCTTAACCCTAATCGTGCCTATCCCGAACAAGTTCGGCTTTATTTCAATCCAATACAATATTTTATTTGCTATTTGACTTACCCTGAGCTGCTTGGACCAACGTGGGTGGTCCTGGCTCGTCCATCGCTTACCAACGAGAGACGCTAGATGGTCCGACGATTTATTCCATTGAAAATGGTTTAAAATAAAGTTTAGAGCCCCCCAAAAAAAACTCAATCTATACTGTCGGCGGCGCGACGTATTCCAGGGTGCCTATCCCGGACTAGTCCGGGATATTTAATAAAATGAATTAATTAATCGGAGGCCTCAACGAAGCCCCGGTCTAAATTTCCATCCATGGCCCGGGCCCCACTCGGCCATCCACGGGCCGTAATCGCGCAACGCGGCCGCATCGGGCCGCCCACTCCAATAATAAGTCACATCTTTAGAGAGGGTTTTCTCTGATTTCTGATTTGTGACCAACCAGAACGTTTTCTTTGCGACTGAAATAGCTTTAGATCGGGCTTCTAAAAAATAAAACAGTGAATGGCTAAGTGTTAGCTATCTTCCTCCTCTAGTCCCCCATAGCAGCGGCTGCAGTGAAAACACAAGGCAGTACTGTCTTCTTCTACGGTAGCTAGAGCGAAGGCCTATACAGATATTTCTGGCACTCTAGCGGCCACTTGTGGCCCGGGGCACTGTATGAGTTAAGTGTTAAGTAAATACTGTAACATCTGTTGAAATAAGTAGATCTTAACAGATTTGTTTTTTCTCTCTCTATCCCTCAGACTCTCAGATCTGGAGGCATCCGGTGTTGTGCTTCAGTAAAGATGCTCTTTCCTCCCCTCTCACCACATTGCCCTCCCAGGCCCTGCAGACAGAGGCTGTCAAGCTCTTCAAGGTGTCTTAATTCAATGTGTGACCAATGACCATTATGACATCAGTCCTAAATAAAACATTAAAGCAGTGGTTTCAACCTTTTCAGGCCCCCCCACCCTGACGAGCATTAAGAGTTAAGGCATTACATTTTGTCTAACACGGTTCTACTGTGAAAATAGCCGATCTACATGCTCACAACGCCTTGCGTTGTGAGGCGTTGTGAGCATGTAGATCTGCTATTTTCAAAATTTCTGCCTCTAATATTTGACAATTTGGCCAGTGTTTAATTTGTCATTTTAGAGGTATTAAAAAGTCCTTAAATTGTCACTTTAGAAATGTGCATAAACCCTCTATACACTTAAACTGTATGTTGGTTTGTTTACTGTTGAGTGACAAAACAATGTTGCACATTAAAGGGATATTACACTTTCAAACAAACTTTTAGGTCTAATCAGGCTTGTATGAACACCCTGAACAGTTTTTAATTTGCTTCATTCAGTATTTAGATATTTGATGTAAATGTTACCAGGCCCAACACGCCCAGGCCCTCTCCACATACACACCCATTGTAACTTCAAACTCCATTTTAACCATGATAGATTCATGAAAAACACACATTATTTTTTCTGGTGACTCATAATACCCTCCTAATACGTGAGCAGACCGTGTTTTTTCAATAACCTTTTTCTTTTATTTTTAATAATTCTTTGGGAAAATGGAAAACATTAAATACAATAATATTTTATTGAAAATAAATGAAAAAAGTTATTGAAAAAACACGGTCTGCTCACGTATTAGGAGGGTATTATGAGTCACCAGAAAAAATAATGTGTGTTTTTAATGAATCTATCATGGTTAAAATGGAGTTTGAAGTTACAATGGGTGTGTATGTGGAGAGGGCCTGGGCGTGTTGGGCCTGGTAACATTTACATCAAATATCTAAATACTGAATGAAGCAAATTAAAAACTGTTCAGGGTGTTCATACAAGCCTGATTAGACCTAAAAGTTTGTTTGAAAGTGTAATATCCCTTTAAGTTAATCATCTGGGGACCCCCCAAAATAATGTGGGGACCCCCCTGGGGGTCCCTACCCACAGGTTGAGAACCACTGCATTAAAGAACTATTCCATTAACATATCTCTTTACGTGCACGTGTTTCCTCCCTCTGTATTCCTCTCTCTCTGTCCCGCTTGTCATCATCTCTCTCTGCAGACCTGTCAGCTCTTCATAAACGTGGCCATCGATGCCCCGGCCATCGACTACCATGTGTCCCTGGCCCAGAGTGCCTTGCAGGTGTGTCTGACCCACCCCGAGCTCCAGAACGAGTTCTTCTGCCAGCTCATCAAACAGACCCGCAAGAGGCAGCCCCAAGGGCAGCCTGGGCCCCTGCAGGTACACACGTTCACCCCTAGGTGGCAGCACCACCACGTGTTATGGCATGACGGCATTGCATGGAGTTTCTCTGCCATTTGAGCAGGAGTAGTTTATTTACAGACAATAGTGTTGATACTCTATATTAGCAATTGAGGTCAATTAAAGGACAACTTTGTTTTTTACAACAATGGTTCATATTTTAGATTGTAATTAGAGAAAAGAAAAAGTGAGTGTTAAAATGTTTTCATTTACTTCGTTCTATCGTTTTAGCACTTTTAGCATGCTAAAACGTGGGGGCATGCGTACACATGGGGGCATACGTACAAGTGGCTAAATATGTCTTTTTAGACACAATAACCCTGCAATTTCTTTATTGCTATTTACAGTAAACCCAGAAGTCACATCTGCCCCTGAAAGATTGCGGTGCATCTTGGGAATGGGCTTATTCTGTGGAAAAAGACATATTTAGCCACTTGTACGCATGCCCCCAGCCACTGAAATCAAAATGATTAAAATCTCTAAAACGATAGAGAGGAAAAAATGAAAACATTTTAACTCAAATTTTTTATTGCGACCGTAGGTCGCACTTACTACAGAAAGCTGCTCGAGGTGTCCGTGCGTCAGTCAGTCAGTCCGTCACACCTCACACGTCACACTTTTGCCCTGCTCATATCTCGGCCACCGTTGGCCCGATCCATGCCAAAATTTCCACACAAACTCCTTGCCTGCCAAACTACAACCTCCAAGGACCCCCAGAGTTCCAGGGACCCCCAGGTCCCTGGGGGACCCCCAGGTGTAAAAAGAATACCAAATGTGCAAAAATTACCAAATGACCACCCCAACGGGGCTGCTCACGGGGAATTCCCGGGGACCACCCACTCCTGGTGCTCCAGAACGGATGCAAAAGTGGTGGCGCCCCCAGTGGAGGACCCCCTGCCACTGCAGCTCACATAAAATGCCGTAACTCGGGCTAGGAGCGTCCGGGAGAGCCGGGGCCGGTACCTAATCGTCCGCCAAGGCAACGCGGACACCCCACCCCTCATTTCTCACATGGCCCTCTTCTAGCGCCACCTACAGGCCGATTTTTAAAACACATTTTTGGCCACTGCTCCTACAGTTTTGGCCCTCAAATCACGGAAATCACTACACAGTATGTCTACACTCATGTCATCAACATGGATCCGGAAGTTTTTGGAAAAACAAATTTTTGCCCTATTTGTGGAGATAAGTGACCTACGGTCGCTTATCTCCCGATTAGGGAGTCTTACTGGTATTCTTTAATTACTATCTAAAATATGAACCCTTGTTGTAAAAAAACAAAGTTGTCATGAAACAACCTTTTTTGGCGTCTCCCCCTGCTCCTTATGAGTAGGATCTGTAAATGCAGAGGACACATTCCAGTTGTACTTGGCAAATGTCCCAACAACTAAAGGGAACACATTTGTTGCGACCGTAGGTCGCACTTACTACAGAAAGCTGCTCGAGGTGTCCGTCTGTCCGTCCGTCCGTCCATCCGTCCGTCACACACGTCACACGTCACACTTTTGCCCTGCTCATATCTCCGCAACCGTTGCCCCGATCCATGCCAGATTTTGCACACACACTCCTTACCTGCCAAACTACAACCCCCGGAGCTCCAGGGACCCCCAGCTCCCTCGGGGACCCCCAAGTGTAAAAAATGAGCACATGTGCAAAAATTACCAAATGACCACCCCAACGGGGCTGCTCACGGGGCATTCCCGGGGACCACCCACTCCTGGTGCTCCAGAACGGATGCAAAAGTGGTGGCGCCCCCAGTGGAGGACCCCCTGCCACTGCAGCTCACATAAAATGCCGTAACTCGAGCTAGGAGCGACCGGGAGAGCCGGGGCCGGTACCTATTCGTCCGCCTTGGCGGCGCGGAGACCCCACCCCTCATATCTCACATGGCCCTCTAGCGCCACCATGAGGCCGATTCAGATTTTGCCCTAAAATCACGAAAATCACTACACAGTATGTCTACACTCATGTCATCAACATGGATCAGGAAGATTTTGGAAAAACACATTTTTGCTCTATTTGTGGAGATAAGTGACCTACGGTCGCTTATCTCCCGATTAGGGAGTCTTACTGGTTATATTTGTATAGACATAACCCCTCCTACTGGAATCTAATGGAGCAGGGAACAAGCAATGTCACAGCACATTGAGATTGTTTCCAAGGCTTAATCAAGTGTGTCTGGCAAATAAATGAGCAATTATTTACCCAATAAACACAAAACAAATTGATCTTTTACTCTATGGCTCCTCTCTAAACTCATAATAATAATAAATAATGCTTCTGCACAAGGATGTGTCCTTCTCTTTATGGATAGGGTTTGTTTTAGACGGTTAAGATAACCCTAACGAGTTGAAAGTGAACGCATAGCTGGACTCTGCTATACTGTAGAACCATGGAAATGAGAGTATGGTTAAGTTGATGAGTTACAAGCTAGGAATCATTGCACACCAAAAAATAACTATGACATCAAACTTTATATCGTCACTGTCGGACCAAAACCTCGTATCTCCAAGCCCTGCTTCATCAGACAAGGCCATCGCACAAAAGTAGTGAAAACAGCAGATCAACACAACGCCTCGCCTCGCGGCGCGAGGCGTTGTGTGCTTGTAGATCGGCTGTTTTCACTAGTTTAAATCATTTAAAAAATTATAAATACAAAACAAACGGTTTTGGACATACAAGGTTTTCAGCCGACAACGACGATATACTAATCAATATTTCCATATACTGTAGGTATGGCTTATACTGTCAATGCAGAAGTTAATGGGCAGTGTGTGTTTATGTGTTGATGTGTAGGGCTGGCAGTTCCTGGCCTTGTGTGTGGGGCTGTTCCTCCCCCAGCATCCGTTTCTATGGCTGCTGCAGGTCCACCTCAAAAGACAAGGAGACTCCAGGTGAGCCTGCAGGAGGCCCGGACTTTGGCAGGGATATTGTTTCCTTCATTTCTATTTACTCATATTATATGATATGGTAATGATAAATATGTATGCCTAAAGCCCCCGTATTGTGGAACGTTTTTTTATATACTTACACGCGCATAGTCGTGATTACTTTTGCCATAATCGTCATAATAGTTTACATGTTGAAAAATTATCATATTTTAAAATATTTTCAAAAATAGAGGAAATAAAAGATCTACAAGCTCACAACGCATCGCATCGCGATGCGTTATGAGCTTGTAGATCAGCTATTCCCACTATCAATGTTCTTTTTTAAGTATAAAGTTGTCAAATATGTCAGTAATTTCTTTGTATGTTTAGGTTGTGTCTACCATGTGCAACTTCAAAGCCTAAAAGCCAAACAGAAATGTAATTGTCAACAACAAAAACACAATTAAATCGTTAATCGCAATTATTTGAGTGACAATTAATCGTCATGGAAAATGTCATAATCGTGACAGCCGCACATGTAACACAGACCTGGCTGTGTCTGTGTCAGTAACAGCCATTGCATGATTGCATTTGGATGAAACTTTGCACATAGGTTGACAGTTGACCACAGACATATATTATATAATATTTCTCATTTGTAAATGTACAATATGAGAGAATTTGGGCGCCTGCTGGCCTACTGGTCTGGGCTTATAGGCATTGATGCCTGACGGCGTCGCCGGTTCGATTCCCATCTCTCCCCCCATTTCCTGTCGGTCTGCTATCCTGTCAACTAGAGGCATAAAAGCCCCCCAAAAAACAAATCTTTAAAATATGAGAGAATTTATCCTTTCCAACGTCCCATCGTGCATTGCGCAGAAGGTGTGCGGCAGCTTCCGGCGCCGCAGCCGAGTGTGATCTACAAGCTCACAACGGTTGCATCTGTGACGCGACGTGAGCTTGTATGTCTGCTGTTAACCGGAAGTGTCCCACAGATAATGCTACAGTAAATTCTCGCGGAAACAGGTGGATACGTGTACACTTGCATAGTTGTGAGAGAATCATCTCAACATGATATGACATCCACAATAATTGAGAAAAACATGACGTGACACGACTGACCTGACCTGTGTGTCATGGCTCTCCTGGCTGCCATCAGGACAGAGGTGGGGAAGTATGCCATCTACTGCCAGCGCTCTCTGGAGAGGACCCAGCAGAAAGGGGAGCGCCAGGCCAGGCCGTCCCGCATGGAGATCCTGTCCATCCTGCTGAGGAACCCCTGCCACCACTCTCTGCCGTTCAGCGTGCCGGTGCACTTCCTCAATAACACCTACCAGGTCATTAATACAGTACAGTACACTGTCATTTCTGCAAAGCTCAGAGTTACAAATGGTTAAATAAACTCAAGTTATTTACTGTTTAACTTACGTGTATTTATGTGGAATGATGTACTGTCTTCTTGTTTTGCTCGCGTAGCAAAACAATATCACTGTGTGGATATGAGTCTGGTACTGGTTTTTTTTCCCCATGGGGCAGGTTTTAAAAGAATTGTCTCTGGACACAATTGGTTGGACCCAATACTGGACCCTGATTCTTCGGGGTGAGGAAATGTATTTACAATTGAGCAGGGCCAGACCCAAATCCGCCAAGGGCAGTTATTTTTTACACCGGCAGATTCGTCTGATTCCAGGCTACTGTTTTTGGTCCTTTGTGTCCTTTGTATCATTGTGTTTTGGGATTTCACCAAATTCATTATTTTCCTGCTCTTATTGAATAAGGGTGTTGTTACCTCACAACATAATTATAAACAATTCTATGTTTGCATTGTTTTTCCATTTTGTTAACTCTGTACCAGTGCCTCATGTAAGGTGTGTACTTGCACTACTGTCGATACAGACATTAATAAACAGGTAACAAGGAAGACAGGGAGTTGCTCTCCATTCCGACATGTCGCCACTCCGAAATTGACTTCTTATTGTGGGAGTGGCGACACTCCCATAGGAGTTAAGTTTAGGGTTAGGGTTAGAGATAGTGTTAGTGTCGGAATGGAGACATGTCGGAAAGGAGACATGTCGGAGTGACTACACAGCAGGTATGCTATATGGCCTTCTCAAGTTGCACAATGTGTTGCTGACCACAGCGGTTAAGAATAAGTTGCATTGATTATTGATTGTCTTTCCATAGGTGGTGAGCTTCGACGCTTCCACCACCGTGGAGGAGTTCCAGTGTCGTCTCAACCAGGACACCGGCATAAGGAAAACTGGCCAGTCGGGATTCAGTTTGTACACAGACGACCCAACTGGACGTGACCTGGAACACTGCCTGCAAGGACGCATCAAGGTGCTGAGGCTTGGTTGATGATGCCACTCACACACACACACACACACACACACACACACACACACACACACACACACACACACACACACACACACACACACACAGTAAAATTGTAAACATTAATTTAACCAACTAACTCTGATGCGGTAGTGTACAGATGTAACCAAATGGACCATTACGGGTCCGTTGTGTTAAGTACCATGCATAGTAGTACATAAGGACCGCAGGAATACACAAGAAACGGAGGGGGAGAGTCATTTAATCCGGTCTCTCCGTAGCTCCGGAAGTAATTGTCTCTCTCCGTAACCTTACGGACAACACTCAAGCTGACGGACTAAAACCGATAAAAACGTACGTACACATGAACTACCCATGGCGAACTTGTGTCAACCGTGGGGGCAGTAGAGGGAGAAATGTTTCGTCTTTTTTCCTTGTATCCATTTCGTAGGAGGAAGTAAAACAAAAATAATAATAATCACAAGTACACGCTGAACAGTGAACAGGCAGGGACGCAGACCCGCATGCCAGCCTAATCAGCGCTCTCTGCCAGCTGAACTCTCTCGAATGCGTCTCTCTCCACTCCCGTGCATGCGATTTTTGCGGGTTTTTAGTCGGTTTTGGGTCGGTTTGGGTGGCTCATTAACTGTCGGCGGCGCCCCCCTTAAGATTGCGCTCTAGGCGGTCGCAACGGCATGTGTCCACGCTCATCCATTCTCCTTCTTTTATATTATACCCAGACAGCACAGTGACTAGCGCCGATGGGAGAGTGTCGTTCAATCCGAGTGTATCCTCCAAGGGTGTCTATAAACCTCCCTGTCAACAATGTAGGCGCTATCTAGCATGTAGCATTTGCTCATTGGGAAGATGCATTTGGGTGCCATCTAGTGGATATAGTATGTACATATAGGCTTTATTGAACCCTGTAACACAGAGACCGTACCTAACTATGCATATTGACGCAATTACCGTACGTACTGTCTCACCCCCAAACGTACACAAAATCAACCATACGTAACTATAAATGGCCCTTATTACAGTTGCACATTGTCAAAGTTAAACAGCACATGCACTCACGTACACAAAGCTTTCTCTTTCTGAACACTGCCTCCTTGTTTTGTTTGCGCATATCATCCACACAGATCTGTGACATAATTTCCAAGTGGGAGCAAGCTTCTAAGGAGCAACAGACGGGCAAGTCTGAGCATACGAGGACCGTCCGACTAACCTACAAGAGCAGGTAGAGCAGGCAGGGGTGGGCAACTTTGATGATGCATACACAGTCATAAATTAGCTAAAAATTGCCGATTTACAAGCTCAAAATGCATCGTGCTGCGACATGTTTTGAACTTGTAGATCTGCTATTTTTGCAAATTTTTTAATTGGAATCCGGAATTATTTTTAGCTATTTTAGTTGGAATCCTGAAAAGGATCATTTGTATTTATTTCAAATGCATTTATATGACTGTTCTCATGCTAACTTTATGAACTTAAATTCAAATACATTGGACATAAAAAAAGACTTGTGCTAAGTGATTAAACTACTAATAGCCTATAGACTGAAGTCATTAAAGTGAGTCATGTTTGCATGGTTGGAATTGTAACGGCTGAAATCAATACTACCGGTATATCAGTATTCCAATATTAACCAGCGGGCCACATTAAAGGAGTAGTTTCACCAGTTTTCTATTGATTACCGGTACTCATGCCATGGAGACTTGAGTTCAATAATATTTTTTTGTATTTGTCGCATTCCTTAGATAAAAATGTGATTATAAAAACCCCAAAACATAATTGAACTCAAGTTTTAATGGCTAATAGGAAAAAAAAGCCAGTTGCCCATGTATGAGGTAGAGGGAGGGAGGGAGGAGTCCTCATTAGACACTCAATAAATGCTACTCTCGTTACTTGTTCTCCCCCCTCCTCTCATCACTTTACGTACTTCTTCCATCCTTCCTCTCCATCTTTCCATCCCTCCTTGTCCATCTTCTCTGTGCCCAGGCTGTACTTCTCTCTCCAGGTGAGGGGGGAGTCAGAGAGGGAGAGGCTGTTGCTAGGCTACCAGACTAACGAGGCCATCGTGGCGGGTCACTTCCCTGTGAACAAGGAGCTGGCGCTGGAGATGGCAGCCCTGCTGGCACAGGTCTGTCCCATGAGCGAGACTCGCACAGGTCTGTCCCATGAGCGAGACTCGCACAGGTCTGTCCCATGAGCGAGACTCGTCCACAGGTCTGTCCCATGAGCGAGACTCGTCCACATTCTGCTCTGGCCACCGGGTGGAAAACCTGAGTAGCATGTTGCACACAGGATGTTTCTCTCTGTAACACTATGGTGCATAGAGTTGTCTTATTTAGGCCTAGAATTATTGAATGCTTTAACCAGTGAAAAATAGCAGATATACAAGCTCACAGCGTGGCACCGAGTGCCGCGCTGCGAGCTTGTAGATCTGCTATTTTTGAAAAAAGTCGTGAAAATGTGTGCAAATCTTTGAACGTGTGTATTTTCAAAGCGAACGTTTGTAACTCAAATTTTGCTTCTGGGTGGTCCCTGGAACTAAATATTTTGAGATGGGGGTCCGTGGCCAAATAAATATCATTTTGGGGGTCCTTCACATGAAAAGGTTTGAGAACCACTGACATAGTAGTCTCTCAAGAACAGACTAACTGAGCTCCATTTAAGTGAAAAGGACCTTTTCTTTGACGATGGCTGGCCAGATTGCTGACATAGAAACATAGTTTCTTTTTTTTTTTTAAACCATAGAAGGATTCAAAAGACTTATAGAATCGTGTATATCTGCTGTTTTTCAATAATTAAAGCATAAAATAATTATACACTATAATGTGTACCCGTTCTAAATGGGTTAACATGATTATTAACAGTACAGGTAGCACAGTCAAAGGTTATGCTAAAGTGATAAAAACCAGTAAGACTCCCTAATCGGGAGATAAGCGGTCGCAGCGTGATTTTAGAGCAAAATGTGTAGGAGCAGTGTCCAAAAATGTGGTTCAAAAAATCGGCCTGATGGTGGCGCTATATGGGACATCCATATTGATGAGATGAGTGTAGACATACTGTGTACCGATTTGCGTGATTTTAGGGCAAAATCTGTAGGAGCAGTGTCCAAAAATGTGTTTGAAAAAATCGGCCTGATGGTGGCGCTATATGGGATAGATCCATGTTGATGACATGAGTGTAGACATAGTGTGTACCGATTTGTGTGATTTTAGGGCAAAATCTGTAGGAGCAGTGTCCAAAAATGTGTTTTGCAAGAATCGGCCTCATGGTGGCGCTAGAAGAGGGCCATGTGAGAAATGAGGGGTGGGGTCTCCGCGTTGCCTTGGTGGACGAATAGGTACCGGCCCCGGCTCTCCCGGACGCTCCTAGCCCGAGTTACGGCATTTTATGTGAGCTGCAGTGGAGGGGGTCCTCCACTGGGGGCGCCACCACTTTGGCATCCGTTCTGGAGCACCAGGAGTCGGTGGTCCCGGGGAATTCCCCGTGAGCAGCCCCGTTGGGGTGGTCATTTGGTCATTTTTGCACATTTGGTCATTTTTTACATCTGGGGGTCCCCCAGGGACCTGGGGGTCCCTGGAGCTCCGGGGGTCCTTGGAGGTTGTAGTTTGGCAGGCAAGGAGTGTGTGTGCAAAATTTGGCATGGATCGGGGCAACGGTTGCGGAGATATGAGCAGGGCAATAGTGTGACGTGTGAGATGTGACAGACAGACTGACGGACGGACGGACGGACGGACGGACGGACGGACGGACGGACGGACGGACGGACGGACGGACTGACTGACTGACTGACTGACTGACTCACAGTTTGTGGAGGTTTGGCCTCAGAGGCTTGTTTACATTGTGGTCCATCCCTTCCCTGTGTAAGCCCAATGGGCAGTGTCTCTATATCAGGGTAATTATTTAGCATGTCTATGATACATTATTGCACTCACTACTACAGATATCTGAGAGAACAGATATCTTATATTGCGCCACAATAATTTGCTACACGTGCCTATGATGGATGAGATAATGCACCTAAAAGGGTGTCGCTTGTAAGGCTAATACTAGGAGCTGCTGGCAGGAATAAAAGTCATTTTATCTCTAAATCTCTGTGTTCAGGTAGAGTTTGGAGATTTCGAGCGGCCGTTCTCTGCTCCTGGATTGGCCCAGACCAAGTCCAGCCAGACCCTTAAACAGGTCCTGGAGAGGTTCTATCCCAGACACTACCGCAGGACAGCGTCAGACGATCAACTCAGGTATGTTTGGTTTCATTCTAAGAAATGGCCACGTGACGTGACCACCTGAATCCAATGATTAGGTTTTTAATAACGCTCTCTCGCTCTCTCTCTCTCTCTCTCTCTCTCTCTCACACACACACACCTCCACCCCCCAGGCAACTGCTCCAGCGGCTGTCTGCGCGTTGGGCCTCCCTTAGGGGTCGGAGTTCATCAGAGTGTGTCAGGATCTATCTGACTGTAGCCAGGAAGTGGCCCTTCTTTGGCGCCAAATTATTTGAAGCCGAGGTGAGTATGTGCATGTGCGCACCATGTACTGTAAGTTTGTGTCCATTTTTGTGTGTGTGTGCATGTGCGTGCGTGCGTGTGTGAGAGGCGTCTAGTCTATGTCCAAGCGTGTCTATGAAGGGAGCGCTCGTTTTATGGTTAGATGTCACAGTTATTGTCCACGACGCTCAGTTATTGTCCACGACATTGCAAGCGGCGCGAAGGCCAGCGGCCGGCGGAGCGCCGCGCGAGTTACGAAGCCGTGGTGAATGCAATCGTTATATTTATGCCCAGGCCGTAAGGCCTGGGCAAGCCCACGATAAACGCCACGATAACCTCCTAACGCATTCTATTCACCTCCTCTGCGCGGTCCAAGTGACTACAATGGAGCGCTCCCTACCTCCGGTTCAGCCAATCACAGGGGGCTCGGCGGGGACCGGAACTTGGACAAGCTTGCGTATCAGCCAGACGCGTGTGAGAGAGTGCTTTCTAATAGCAGTTTAATTTATCAGCTTCACAAAGATAACCAAGGGGTTAGAAGGGAATGCTAGTATGCGTAACACAGACACCAAAAGCAATACATGGACTTAGCTTTTTTAGCAGCAAAGAAATGTATCACCATACACTGGAAATCATCTATCCCTCTTACAGTTTCACATTGGCTAAATGAACTATACAGCTACACTCCTCTGCACAAAATGTATTATAATATAAAAAATTGCAGGATTTTTGGCAGGTTTGTCAACTTCACATGGATTATTTTGCATCTATACCCATAAATACTGTATAGTTGAGCTGGTATGCACTGAGTCTTTTGTTTAATTTGTAAGTTTAGTCATTGTCTGTTTTGCTTTGTGTTGTCTTTGTGGACTGTAGCTTGAGGAAAACAAAAGTGCACTGGGAATGTATTATCATTGTGATGTTGGATTGTTTGCATTGTTTTTTGAGCGGTGGTAGACCGCTCCATAGCATGGCCGTGTGTGTATCCGTGTATCCGTGTATCCGTGTATGTATGTGTGTATGTAGCCCGAACTACCACTCAGTGACCAGAGAGGGTGCTCTTGAGTCTAGTCTGAGCATCAACTGCAATATTCTCTCTCTCTCTCTCTCACACACACACACGCACACACACACGCACGCACGCACGCACACACACACACACACACACAACCACCGCTCAGTTCACACGGGTGTGATTTTATTTTTTAAAGTATGCGTAACACCAATTTCATATCACAGTAAATAATTATCTCCCTCTCTCTCTGTGTATGTGTGTTGTTAGTCCATCACGCCCTCTCCAGAGCAGGGAGCTCATCTGTGGCTTGCAGTGCATGAAAACGGCATCAGCGTCCTGGAGCACAATTCTATTGTAAGTACTGTATGATTAAGCATCAGTGTCCATGTTCAGGCGTCCTGCCTGTCAGCCTACAGCTGACATAACGTGTTTATAAGTCACAGAACCAGTCTGCCTTGAGAATTCCAGCTGACTGTGTAGTGGGCTGTTAAATTGTCATAAGTCATGTTGTCTGTGCAGAAGCCGCTGGTGTCCCACCCCTATAAGAACCTGATGACGTTTGGTGGCTGCAAGCAGGACTTCATGCTGGTGGTGGGTCAGAGCATTGGTTCAAATGCTGCCAAAGACAAGCCCACTGAGAAGCATCTGTTTGCCATGGCCGCCTCAAAGGTTTGTGAGAGTGTTAGACATTTAACAAAGAGAATAAAATGTGTATTAACAAAGGTTGAAGCACCAGAACAGTGGGTTTTACTGATGCAATAAACTACACACTTTTCTGGTGCTCCTCTGGCAAGATATTGTGAAACTGACAGTTAAGGTCGTTGCACACTGCTGCGTCTTTTCGGCCGAATATAGGAGCGAATTTCAGAGCACGTAAATAAAGAAATCAACCTCACGTTATGTCAATCACGTTTGCACACTGCCGCCCGTTTTGTATTTATTTTCGGACCACTGGGTCCCTTGCTCTCTCTCTCTCTCTCTCTCTCTCTCTCTCTCCTTGCCCTGAAAAACACATTTCGCAACGAAAGAACGCCGCAGTGTGCAACCAGCTTTAGTCCATTATCTCTTTCTATCAGTTCAATGACAAAGAATGTAGCATTTTTTTTATATGTTTTGAAATAGTAGACAGAACCTAAACTTGCAATTACAGTATAACAGACGCACATAATTCAGACACTAAGACACTGTTTTGTTTGATTGACAGATCAGGGAGATAACCCTCCTCATCTCCAGTTACATCAACAGTGCCCATCAACAGAAGGCTGCCGCCCACCATCTCTCTGCCCCGGCCCTGATGTTGGCTCAGCCTGTCAATCTGAAGAGCAAAGAGATGAGGAGCAAATCACCGCCTGCAGTGGGCAGGCCTAGCAAGACCCCTACCCTGCTGTGAATGCTGGAAAGTAGAGAGCCAGAGCTGGGGTCTTCAACGTTTTCAGGCCAAGGACCCCTTAGTTGAGATGGAGATGAAGCAGGGACCCCCACAACCTTTACATAGATTCCATATAGTTTCATCGTTTGACAGTCACAGCACAATCGTCAGTGTATTTCGGCTTCATGTCAATTTGTGTTTTCAGATATTTAACCACTTGAACTGTCAATACTTAAACTTGACCTTTCACTACTGTGTCTGCTCTTTTTCCCCTCTATACCAAACCTCTTTGCCAAAAATAGCAGATCTACAAGCTCACAACACCTCGCAGCGCGAGGCGTTGTGAGCTTGTAGGTCTGCTATTTTTGGCTAAAGTTCTTAGAATAAGGACACTAGGGTTCAAGTGGTTCATATAAAAAAGGAGAAAAAGGTGTCTATCACACAAAGACTTGGAGGACCCCCTATGGGGCTTTTAAGCCGTGACATCATTTTGTAGGCAGAGGAGAATCTGCCCCCAGAGCATTTTCTGTCCCTCGCCATTTTCAACAGATCCGAGACAAAAATAACGACTAAAGTATAATTCTAACACTTTCCTTTCAACAACAAAGAGAAAGAAAAATGTGTAAATAGTAAAAATAGTAAAAAGATTCACAGAAACTGGGGGCAGAAATTCTCCTCTGCCTACAAAATGATGTCATACTTAACAGCCCCATAGTAACTCTCTCTGATGACATCCTAGGGGTCCCGGACCCCCTGTTGAAGACCCTTGATCTAGCTAGAGCCTATGCTTCACCTACAGACTGTGGGGAAATCTGTCTTTGCGGGAAATGTACTTGTACACAGTAGCATCCCAGAGGGTTCATTTAAATCTGAGAGTGTCTAAATTTAACCCAGAGTTAAATGAATGCGTCAGATTTTATATTTTATTTTACTGGCTTTATTTAAGTATATTTTTGGGGCATGTGGAATGAAATACCATGCCATGAGAAAATAAGTTGTGAGTGGAGCCTATATACTGTAGCTCCATTCTACTGGTTTTATAAGACGGTACAATAGTCTGTTGCACAGAAACTTGTGAGTAATGGCAACACAGCCTGTTGAGTTACTGTAACATCACAAAGACTCAGTTTAATCTGTGCTGGCCGTGGGAGGTTGCATTTCTTTCTGTCGAGTGTCTGTGAGCATTGCAAAGGTGACATACTGTATCCTTTGATTCTGCCATGCATGTGAGTCATACATTTTAGTAAAGAGACAATCAGTATTTATTAACGGGGGGGCATTTCGTATTGTTCATTATCTCCCATGGGACCCAGCATATGAAGCAGAGTGAAGAAATGCTTATTATTTTCTCATGAGGACTGCGGCGATGATGACGGAGACTGAAGGAAGAGTGCATGGACGCTTTGTTAACTGTTTATGACATAACAGAAAACTGAAGCATTTCCTCAATGTGCTGTCAAAGTATAAAAATAGCCTACTTGTAGGCCTTCTATACATTTTTATTAGTAACTTCAGTCCTCAGTGGATGGTCTAGTATATTTTAGAAATATGGAATGAAGCATCACAGTCAGGGACTTTCTTTTCTGCTACCATTATGCAAATGATCTGTTATTATTAACCAAAGTCGCTGCAATTGATGCAGAGCTGGTTTGAGATTAGTAGGCTATATACACCTATATATTTATATTTATATACATAAGTAAAAGCCCTTCTTCATGTATTAGGAAAATAAATAAAAGTGGTTAATGAAGAAATGAATTATGTCTACTGGGCAAGTATTGAGAAAGACTACTTATAAAGTAAAGAATTGTGGACAACAGATTGTGGTCTGTGTCCACTTGGTTACTGAACAGCCTGGCCCTGGAGTGGTAAAGCTTTAATCTTTGACAAAAACTCCCATGCCTTTCTGGTCATGGGCTGAAACTGAAGTGGCCGACATAATAACTCAGTGACTCATATTTTGCTGTGCAATGGTATCATGTGCCAAAAATAGTCAATCTACAAGCTCACAGATGCGTTGTTGTGAGCTTGTGTAATCTGCCATTTTCAGTCTGCTAAAATGTCGTACAATGTAATAAATACGCATAATGGATGGATGTAGCAAAGTTATTTGAAAAAGGACTGTGACGAATGAGAAGCAGGATGTCATAGAATGTTGGGGAGAATAGGTTGAAAGATGGAATGGTTTTGGAGAAGGAAAAAGAAGGGATAGGGTATGTCATAGAGGCACGGAAGGTTTCTAAGAATATCATAGGGAACATAGTGACCAATTACAAATGTACAGTATTAACAACAAATGGACTACAAAATAGTTAAACGTTTCATCCTGTTTGGTATCTCTCATTTTCCTCATTATGTTTCTGTGCCTGGAATTCTCATTGCTCGATTTGATCTATTTATTTTTCACATGAAGTATTTGTTCTTTCCATAATAATTGTTATATGAATTATTGTACAAATGTGATGTTTTAATAAACCTCCAGTGATAATGTCACAAATGACTTATTCCAGCAAGTATATTAAGATACAAGGTGCTGCAATCACTTTTTGGCAGCTCAAAGAAAATGCATTTTATGGCTTATATTTGCTCTTGGTGGCACATTGGTCTGATTGGCCTATAATGTTTAAAATATAACCCTCAGCAGATAGGCGCTGCCTTCACTAATGCATAATCATGGCTGATATGGCCTTTTAGAGATGTATGTCCACTGGTATATGGGACTGATTGGGCAATAATGTTTGAAATACAACCCTCAAGAATTAAATTAAAAGTCACTTTGATTGGTAAATTGATGGCCTTTTACACGTATGTTCACAGGTAAATAGATGGCCTTCTATGTTCACTGGTAAATTGGTGTGGTTGAGCTACAATGTTTAAAATAAAATCCCCAAGAAAGATATTTAGTCACAAGCGTAATTTGATAGGTTTTGGGTTAGGGTTAGGGTTAGGGCCCCCCTAGTGGCGAAAATAAAATTTGTTTTTAATAGGACTAAATAAAAATATACGCTCAATGCGCCCATATCTACATACATTCATACTAGGATATTATATGTATTTAGTAATTTCCAATATATTAGGGGAAATCATTGTAGTTTGCGCTTAAATCGTGCAAAGACAACAGACCCAGGCCCCTTTGATCAGGGCCCCCTTGATCCGAAAACCCATGGGGAATAAGGTCTAATTTCGCCACTGTATTTAGTGTGTTATATTGGCCTTTTAAAGGTGTAGGAGTGATAGAAATCTAATTAGCCTATTCTTGTTATTGTATTATTATGTTAATATTATATTTACGTATAATATAAAATATTTATATGGACACCGAAGGAACCAATTTAGCCATATGACCCAATAAAGCCTGGCCCCTGCAGGTACACACTATATGTGGCAACACTACTATGCATTAAACATCATGGAGCATTTACTTTATTTACTGTTAGTGGTATGGATTATTGTATGAGACAGTACAATGAAGAAAAAGGACCCAGAAACACCCTGATGTTTCTGTGTATCTGTCTCCCTGATGGAAAGAGGACAGGTTATGACCTGTCACCATTCTCTCACACAAACACACACACACGTTTGTTTATTATAGAAATTCAATTCATAAAAACCTACTGAAGGGTTGGGTTACAAAAACTATTTGTAACGTTAGACTACTGCTGCAGCCTAGTGGCCAGAGAAAATCCAACCACAGATTAGCCTCCCTTAGGCTACTGGCAGATTTTATAGAAATGGGCTGGGACATGAGAATTCAATACAATTATTTAATAGACCCAACATTATACTGAATTACTGAATTATTATACTGAATTACTGAATTTCCCCCTAATAAAGGTATCTATCTATCTATCTATATATGCCCCTGGACAGAGTGATTAATCAACATTTAATTTTTTATATTTTCCAGGAAAATACAAAAAAGCTTAAATACCATTACAGATGCCTAAAGCCTGTATCATAGTCGGGTCCGCGGTGGAAGGCTTTACACCGCAGTGTAGTCTTTTCGAGTCTTTTTGAGTCATGAAACTACAACGTTACATCATTCCTCACGGTGGAGAGCTTTCCACCGTGAGTCCCAACACATCTCTCTGTTTTTACTATCAGACAGGCAGGCTCTACACCCCGTTCACTGATTGGTCGACCTGAACCGGTCTAGACGGGGTAAAGGACTTCACCGTGGGCCGTGACTATGATGGCCTGCACTTATTTTCTGACTTGAAGTGGAAAGCTTTCCACCTCAAATTTGCGGTGGATAGGTCTCCACCGTAGACTCTGATACGGGCTTCACTCTACCTTTCATAATTTATGATTCGTGAAGTTAATTGTTGTTAGTAGATAAATATAAATCTTGTCAGTGGCAAACACCCCTGCATATACAGTAAGATGAGATGAGATGAGATATGGTAGACTTTATATTAAAAATCATTTACACATTAGTGCTGTGCCCTGAGGTCATACATGCCATAATGCACAGTATTATAGCATGCCTATGTGTAACCTGGTGTGTGAGGAGGTGATCTTGTTGAAAGTGTGTGACAGCAGGTCACGAGCAGGTGTGTGAGTGAGTGAATGATTGAGAGAGTAGGTGGTGATCAGGAGGTGATTGCTGGTCCCAGTCTGAGGGTGGAAGAGGATAAAAGGTCAGTTCTTCTCAGCTCCATGACCTTCTGTCTTTGATTCCACTTGCACTGCAACTGCCAGCAAACATGTCAGAGAGAGCCTACTCTGTTCTCCATACTGCACTGCTGTAGTTAGTTAGTTGGATGACTTAAAAAGCTGGGTAGGGGTGGGAGATCATCTATTTGGTTTATCCTGTATTGGTGTTAGGAGTTAGGTTAACAGTTGTCTTTGGTTATATTATTTTGGGTAGTTAAATTAGCGTGAATTTTCTCTCGTTTTTTTTAACAACCAACCCAGGCTGAACTTCAGCCGCTGAAGTGGCCTACTGCTTGCTGTTGTTGGTTCTTAAAGAGACATTGGGTCCACATTAATGATGGCTGCACAGTGCCAACAAATTGCACACTGCCCATTGAGCAACACATCTGTAGTCGTCACAACAGTAAGATCAACATAAAATTACTTAATACATAAAAAAGCAGCATTACAGGGGTTAGCATTTAGGGCTTTGATGGACAACGGGTCAAAGGAGTAGGCTATTAAGTGGTTCAGCTTGAACAGGGGGACACTGAGCATCTTCCTATAAATGAAAGAAGCTGTAGTTCTCAGAGTGGAGGACATGGGAGATGATGGCTGGCTAATCTAATTATTTAAAAAACAATAATACAGCAACTATTAAAAACACAAGTGAAACAAAACTGAAACAAGAATAATGTGCTCCTCCGGAGCACAGGACTCCGCCAGGGCAAGTAGCTAACTGTGAGACAGCAATGTTTGTCTCACATGTAGCTATCGACGCTGCGTTCATGATTTGTTCAAAACGAGACACTCCTGACAGATGTCTTGATCTTGATCTGTCTTGTCAGAGGAATTTACTGTACAGTGACGCTCAAGCATATGTACAAATAATGAATTAGGGTTGTAAAGAGGAATGCCTACCACACCAGATACTTCCTGTTTCTACCCTGGTCAGGTTCTGTGTGTGCTCATTCCCACACATAATGCAAATAAACAGCCATGCAACCTTGCATTTGACTAACATTTGACTGTTCTTTCCATTATATTTTCCATTCAGTGCTGTAGTCAAAATCCACTTCTCATTTTCCTGTTTTGGTTCTTGTGTAGTTGGGTTTACATTGTACTAAAATGTGTTAGTTGTTAACCTGCGCCTCTACCTCATGTAAGGTGTGTACTTACTAGTACATTTCCATGTAAAGGCATGCATGCATAGTTGCATACCATGCATGTGCCACACGCACGCACGCACGCACGCACGCACGCACGCACGCACACACACACACACACACACACACACACACACACACACACACACACACAGCAGGTATGCTACATGGCCTTCTCAAGTTGCACAATGTATTGCTGACCACAGTAGTTCAGAATACTGTTGTACTGATTATTGATTGTCTTTCCATATGTGTGAGCTTCAATCAATGCTGCCTGTTGTTCCTTGGTTCCAGTGTTGTCTCAATCAAATGTCTAGCATAATGAGCAATAGGTGAGTCCTAGGTGTGCAGTCTGTGTGATTGCGCTTCTCTAAAGGCACACTCCTGTAGCAGCACTACGTATGTTGGACACAGTATACCATGGGGTGTTGAAGCTGGTCATCAACTGTAAATCTCAAACACACTATTGTAACCTCTATAAGAGAAGGCTGGCCCTTAACTTGGCTAATTCTGAGTCACTGGCTGTGTTTACATGCACAACATATATTCATTCAGAATTAACTCATTCCGAATAGAGATTCATACCCAAACGTTTACATGGAACCTGAACAAATGTCTATTCTGATTCAAACGGTATATACCACCCCTCCAGACTGGAATGAAAATTCATTCTGAATGGATATTCTATTCCATTCTGAGGTGTTTACATGAGCATTTTCATTCTGAATGAGCAGTCATTCTGAATACAAGTGGAATATACTTGCCCATGTAAACGCAGCCTGTTACCTCTTCATTTAAAAGGAATAGCTCCCACTATAATTAAGTGAATGCTGAACACTAGTCCTTGTTTGTTGCATGGATCATCCACAGATCTGTGACATATTTCCAAGTGGGAACAAGCTTCTAAGGAACAACAGACGGCCAAGTCTGAGCATTATGAGGAATGTGCCGACTCACCTACAAGAACAAGTAGAGGGAGTCAAATGAACACCACATAGATGGTATTCTCACCCCTTCTCTCATCACTTACGTAATTCTTCCATCTTTCCTCTGATTCATTCATTGAATACTTTATTAGCAGTTAGCAGAAAAAAATACAGGAAAGTACTTTTCAATACAAGGCCTGTATTTAAACCCAAGAAAGCACAATGGCTTGTTTGGGGTATTTTGTACTCAATTCATTGAAACATGAAATGAATAAATATAGCAATACTATGCAACTACAAATGATAATAGATTAATACAGAAGATTATTGGGCCCCTCAGACATATACTGTAGTGTAGAGAATGCCAATACAATCATGTATTGCTAGTTACACAGTTAGTTGTTACACCGGTGTCACTTGTCAGAAATAGCAGATCTACAATCTGTTGCATTATTTTCTTTTTTCACCTTTTTAAATTAGATTAGCCAATTGCTTATACCCCCTTTTCCTCCCCAATTTAGTCATAATGCCAATGAATTCCTCCCCACACATATTTCTGTGTTGTCTCTGCTGTTGTATCCTCATATGACTCGTCTGCCAGTGAGGAGCCCCCACCAGGAGGATGTAAAGAGCCTTCTTTCCACTCCTCCCACCAAACAGGCTGGGGCAGTGTAAAGACCAATTATCAACCTCCCCGCCTGGCTTCCCTCCCCCGAACACAGGCCAGTGTTCGCATAGACTCCCAACAAAGCCGGATGCTCCATGGTGGATTTGAACCCTCAACCTTTGTGGTGGTGTGCCGGCCGGGGCTTTACCACTGTGCCACCCGAGTGCTATAAGCTGTTGCATCATGATGTGGCGGTGCTGAACTTAAAACTACAAAACTTTGAGACAAAATAAAAGTTTTGTAGCTCCCTGTGCAGATGTTCAGCCAACTGACAGGAAGGACATTATGTATTTATAAGTCACAGAACCAGTCTACCTTGAAAAGTACAGCTGACCCTATCATTTCATGTGTTTCATGCAGGCTGGCTAGTTGCTATATCCTGAGCATGTTAGAATGAGAAGACACACAGAGGCACAATTTTATCTGGCTGCCCCTTGTTCGTTACCTGAGTAGAAGGAACTAAAGATTTGGACAACGCTGATGTTATTTCAAACTGACTGTCTATTCTAATGCATGTACATGGTTCTCGTATTTCCATGGAACAACTCATTTAGATTTTTTTATTATGTGTTACGTCACTGAGCAGTAGGGGTGGGAGGGAATGAAGGGGTTGTTTTCATGTTATGTGTTATTCGATTTTGTATTAGATTTTTTTGTTTGTTTTCTTGTTCTTTCTTTCTCTCTCTTCTCTCCTTTGATTTTGCTGAGACAGAAAATTGTTACTGGGATAACAAGTTGATGTTGTAACTCTTGATAATCTGTTGGCAATAAAACATATTTGACAAAAAAGAATGAGAAGACACAGAGCAAAATCTGAAGTACTTGTCTATACAAACCTGGAATGCACCTGATGCTTTCAAAGGGTTTGTGTATAATGATGTAGTTGAATAATTGCAATGCTATGAATCATATTTGGGCGTAATGGTCCAATGTGTTTTGTACCTGGCATTTCTACGTAACTAGAAATGCAAACATGAAAAAAAGACGAGAATGCATTCAGTAAAGTGTAGACCTCCTATGTCCTCCATCACTGTCTAAAATATGATTTAGTAACAATTACTGGAGTTGAGTGACCTCTAGACCTTTAAACACATTTTAAATCTGAGGCTTAAATCGTTTTGTGGAAAAATTGAGCTTTTTGTCCCAAAGCTACTTCAAAAGATTGCTGCTATTTGTTCCAAAAGCTTTATACACTGTATATAAAATATAAATATAACGACAAAATGTGACATAGCTCTGCCTCTGTTTACACAGTGCTGTACCCCTTCCAACTGTATACAATATGTTCCCCTTTTTCAACAGTTTATCCAAAGCGCTTTACAGAGATTGTGCACTACATTCACCCATTCACGCACACATTCATACACCGGTGGCGGAGGAAACCATGCAAGGCACCAACCTACTCACCGGGAGCAATTAGGGGTTCAGAGTCTTGCCCAAGGACCCTTAATTAACTCAGGGGGAGGCCGGATTCGAACTGGGAACCCTTCGGGAACCCTTCGTGCTCTAATAACGGTTTCTCTACCCCTGAGCTATGCCGCCCCAGAAATGAGGAACAAATCAATTCAATTCAAAGGGGCTTTATTTGCATGAGGAAACAAATCATGCTCTGATGTCTCTGTGATGTCAGGGGAACCACTCTTAACAGAATGGGTTTGTCGCTCTGACATCACGCTCTGGCTTCACTGTTATGTCACACTAACAGAATCCCTTTTATGCCCAAATATGGAGTTCCCTGATGTCATCAATATTAAGCCCATATCTAACAGGATATCATATGGAAATGCCTATATATGGAGGCCACATCGGCCACATACCACGCTAATGGCTGGTTCTACAGACAGGGATCTCCATGTATGGGCATAAAAGGGTATGATGTCAGATGTCCTAGACATCATAGGACTTTCACACAACAAAAAACTGAGTAAGCATGGTTGGGCTCTCACAGCATATCTCCATATACAGTACTGGCCAGAAGGCCAAAGGGCGAGGTCGCATGTCGCCCTGAGGCATCTTACTAGTACTATTGTCTGCTGCAAAAAACTAAACAAAACAGGACTTGCTCATGGGACAGACCTGCTAGCCTACATGTATGAGCTCCTACGAAGAATGTGAGGAATGTTAATACAGACCTTTGAGTTAACATCACAAAGACTCTGTCTGGGCGTGGGAGGTTGCATTTGTCAACAGTGTGTAGGCATTGCAAAGGTGACATCACCTTTTAATTCTGCTCTTCAAACACCATGTTTGTTAGTCATACATTTTAGACAACAGACAATGAGTATGTATTACTGATAGAACAGAGAGAGCATGTTTAATTATTTTCCATGGAACGCATTTTTATTAGTTTCTTATGACGATATCAGTGATGATGGAGACTGAATGCAGTTATTAAACGATTGGTGATACTGTATAACAGAAGGGTGACTACGGTCAATGTGCCTTTATAAAAGTGTAAAGACACATCTTATAAAATATTATTAGTAACTTAAGTCCTCAGTGGATGAAACTATAACAGACTAGGTCCAGTTTTAGAAATATGGAATGATGCATTACAGTCAGTGACTTTTTTCCAATACCTTTATGCAAATTATCTCTTACTTTATTATTAGCCAAAGTTGCTGCCTTGAAGCAGAGCTGGTTCTAGTTCATATACACCTACTTATCAAATAAGTACATAAGCGAAAGCATATATTAGGAACATAAATAAGGGCGATTAATGAGGTATGTGATTAATGGGATGTCTACTGGGCAAATGTTGAGAAAGAAAGACTCCTTATAAAGGAGAACTGTGGACAGCAGATTGTGCCCTGTGTCCTCTTAGTTACTGAACAGCCTGGAGTGAGGTGAAACTTTAATCTTTGACAAAAACTCCCTTGCCTTTCTGGTCAAGGGGTGAAACTGAGTGAAGTGGCCAACATAGTTGCTCTTTACTGTGTGACCTTATAGCCAGGTTCATATTACGCTGCCTGTAAAACAGAATCCCACGCCAAAACCAATCTACAAGCTCACAGATGCGTTGTGAGCTTGTACATCGGTTTGCTACGCCGTCATAATCAGGGTAAATAAGCATAATGGATGGAGGACAGTTGTGTGAAAAAGGAGATAAACAGAACTCAACATCAACAGATAGGTATGTGAGTCTGTGACCAATGTGAAGCAGGATGTCATAAAATGTTGGAAAGAATAAGTTGAAAGACACAATGGTTTGAGAAGAAAAAGGATGAATAGGGTATGTCATAGAGGCAGGAAGGTATAAGAATAGCAAAGGGAACATAGTGACCCATTTAACCTATGAATTACAAATAGACTTGAAAAGAAATGGTGATCTGATATTTAACATTTCATCTGTTTTGGTACCGTGAACATTTTGAACGGTCTGCTGATGGCTTTTTATTCTGTACCAGAAATCCCTTGCTCCAATAATGTTCCAGTCTATTTATTTTTCACATGAAAGTGCACTATTGTTTGTTCCTGCCATAATTGTTATATTATAGCCTACAAATGTGAGGTTTAAATAAACCTCCAGTGACAATGTCACAAATTACTTGTTCCAGCAAAGATAAGATCCCCCACAACAACCCAAGACAGAACACTAATCCACTGTCTGTGTAAGGTGCTATTATCATCACGCATCAACACACATTACCCCTGCCCTCAGAAACCTTAACATTAATGCATTAAGACTCTTACACAATATTCCCTCCCCAGGATTAGCCCGTTACTCATTTCCTGTCCCGCCTCTAAAACAGCGGTTCAGCTTCTTGTGTGATTGACGCCTCGATACCAGCAATGGAGCTTGGCGTAGGCCCACCCCTATTCCAGGTAATGATGAGCGTTCTAAGGGAGGGGAAGGAAGCAAGACATAGGACACCTGAACCTGTCTCAACAGGCAGAATAGACTCCTTTCCTTTGTATCACCTTGAGGAAGAGTGTAGGAAGGAAGGACATAAGAGAGCAATGGATGGAGGCTGAGGGAACTTAAACCGAGAAGTTATTCATGGCAATACCATTTAAATAGCTATGTTTATATTTCTATACCAGCTGTAAAGAAGCGGAACCGATAAGATCACAGTCTCGAACCAAAATGTACTGGTTCTATATTGCGTCACATTTGAACAATAATATGGAACATCACAAAAGGCATTGATTAATCAATAAATAGCAATAACAGTATATTGACTATATATGAACTTTGCTGTATGTTAAATGTTAATGTGGCTTTTGCTTGTGGCTGGCCTGGCCAATCTACTTGACCAGATTATTTTAATGGCTATCAAGCTGAGACTTCCTGCTCAGACGGAGGTTAAACAAGGCCGATCTCCTCAAGTGCTACTACTGTCAGTTTAAACATATCCTGCAAGGACAAACAGGCAACACTGTGAGCAGGTTGTGACAGGATATGTGGGGCAAGTCAGACAGAGTGAGAGAGCGAGAGCTAGATGAGAACCTGAAAGACAGGTTTAACATGATGCCAAAGGCTGCAAGAGATTCAGACAGGGAGGTGACTCAATGCTACGCACCCACACAACTCTTCCCTCCCATGCATAGGTTTGTGAAACTCTATCACTGCTGCTTCATAACTAAGTCAAGTCAATTTCAATTCAACTAGTGCCAAATCTCTATTCAACTATTTCTGTCAAGGCACTAGTGTGTTTACGGAGACAACTTTCCTTGTGTTTTAATGATCATTACTTATTAAACATGTGGTCACACTCACAGCAAGATCTGTTAAAATGGTACACACAGCATCTAATTTAACCATTTGTACCCGAGTGAATAATAGACCTTTGCAGGTATACCATGTATGCAACATGACAGTCTACAAGGCTTGAGAATGCATGGAATTATCAAAAGTATGAACCATGAAATGATAGGCATTACAAGTAGTTTTCCTCTGTGCAAGATACTTGAGCAGTGACAAAGAGGGCTGCCACACCTGTACAGCAAGTCACCTAGGGAGAATTACTCCAAACAGGCCCGCCATGTAAACAAAAGCTCCCTGGAACCATTCCGTCTCACCCATCTTGCATGCAACACAAAAGTGATTGAATCTTTAAACGAAACATAAATTTTAACTCAAAGAACACCTTGTGTTCACCCAATGTTATCTATTGAGCACTACATAAATATAGCACACCCTTCTACCATATACATGTTTAGACAGCAACACAATTGAGAACATTTTCTTCTTTGTAATCTTCCATAAGAGTAGAAACCGACATGTAAACTGTTTATGCCCCCAACACACGCACACAGTACTTTTCCAATCAGGCAGAGGATCTTAGTTTCAATCAAATTAGAACAACTGTTTTAAAGTAATTTTATTAAAAACAATTCAAAGCACACTTTCTTAAAAACACTGTACAAATCAATGACATGGAATGTTCTCTTCGACAAAAACAAATGTGGAAAAAAAGCAACATGTATGGGGCATATTTTTAAAAAGCAGTTGTTTTGGCATGAGGGCATGGCGCTCAAAACTTGGACAGCTTATAAATAAAATGACACGGCACCAAAACAAAAGCATAAAAAAGGTTGATCATTCCTTTACAATCTCCATTTCTTCAAGTTGAAAACGGGCTCCCATTACGTCTGACGACAACAAGTGCCGCCTCCACAGGCAGTGTACAAGCTGATGATGACCCATGGAACTTCCATCCTAAATGGAACGCTTACATGGCCTCCATCTCTCTGGACTGTGCTTTGCCGTACTGCTGCTCCCTCCTCCTGGCAAAGAACTATATAAATAAAGAAAAAGGAAAGAATATTGTTAACCACTTAAGCCCCATTTTATATTTCATCATACGATTGCATCGCTTGGTTAAAATGCTCAATGCGCTGCAAGGCATTGTGAGCTAGTAGATATAAAAGGTTTCACATGCGTATGACATGCCCAAAATACAAACAGCCGGTCAAAAGAAGTTGCGCATTGCGACACATTGTGAGCTCGAGATCTGCTAATTCCACTATTTTCGAAAATGTTTGAAAATGTATTAACATTTTTCAACATGGAAACGATTATGACAAAATTACTGCGATTATGTCAAATAACTGCGATTATGTCAAATAATTGCGATTAGACGATTATGTTATAATTGTGACAGGCCTGTGTGTGTATCATCTACTCACCAGAACCAACAGGCCAGCAGCCACGGCCAGCACCACCACCACGATGACGGCGATGATCCCACCGGTCAGCCTCTTCATGGTGAATGTGGGGGCCTCCTCGTCCACATAGTACACCAGGATGTCCTCTATCTCCAGCTTCTGTCCGTCCACCATGGGCTCAAACTTAGCCTGGTCCAGGAACATGGGCAGGACCTTCACCTGTTTCAAGTAAAGCATCACAGAGGAGCCCGTTAAAATGAGGTAGTTGTCTTTGTTGCAGTTCAAATGACATTCTGCCACAGCCATCTCGGTTATTTCAAGTCTGCCCAGCTGTACGTCAATAAAACTACATTCTAGCACAACCACTGTAACACTATGGTTTACACAAAATGAACAAATATAGTACAGTTTCCTACGTACATCTTTCTCCATGTAGTAGGCCATCTTGGAAATGTCAGTGACACGCTCCCCCTTCTCTTTCTGGACATCAACCACAATCAGGCGTCCTTCGGGGTCATACTGCAGAATGGAAAACAGACATAGGGGATGAAACATGCACAATAATGGCAAATTGGCAATATGATGAATAAATGCTAACATTAGAACATATTAATGTCCCACTGCAAAACTACAGAAACCAATGTGCTAAAATTACCTGAGAATACTTCACACTGCAAAAAAATAAGGTGATTTCTTACCTCGATTTTGGTCACAAGGTCCTTGTTAAACTTGTCATAGCGCTTGTTGATGGCATCAGCAACGGCACTGTATCCAGAGAAGAGAATGTGGTCATTGTGTGTATCAAAACATGGATTCTGAGCCAACAGCTAATAAATAAAACATGTGCAGTCATACTTACGCCTTCAACTTGGTCTCATCCACTTTTTTGGTGACTTCTTTGTGCTTCAGCTGCAGACGCACCCAACTATAGCGGAGGACGAAAAGGAAACATTTGTTAAGTTGTGTACCCGCCCCCATCCCCCTCACACAATTTGTTGAAAACAAGACGTTAATCTAGCACAGTGGTTCTCAACCTTTTCAGGCCACGACCCCCAAAATAACCATATTATAACTGGGGACCCACCACCCACCCTGACGAGTCGAGCACTAAGAGTTGAGGCATTACATTTTGTATAACACGGTTCTATTGTAACTGTAGCTTGGCTATTTTCACAATTTCTGCCTCTAATATTTGACAATTTGGCCAATGTTTAATTTGTCATTTTAGAGGTTAGGGTTAAAAGGTCCTTAAATTGAAATGTGCAGATACCCTCTATATACTTAAATCTTGTTGGTCGGTTTACTGTTGAGTGAGAAAACAATGTTGCACATTAAGTTAGTCATCTGGGGGTCCCGACCCACAGGTTGAGAATGCCAAGCATCAAGCCTGTGATAGTGCAAACACGGCATCCCATTTGTTCTCATTACTCACTAGGTCTCCACCAGCTTTTCACATTTGAGGTTCTTGTCGCCCTTGTCGGTTCGTCGGACACCAGCGCTGTTGACACACCAGCACTCCTCCGTCCCGTTGCACTGCTTGGCCTTGAACTTGCCGTCGCGCTCGCAGTCTGGGTTGTAGATGCCGTCGTTGTCCACGAAAGCCGTCTCCACTGGCTTTCCTCCGATCGTACGGGTGTCCAGTCCTTTACTCATTTTGTACATCTCTGCCTTCATCAGGAAGCACTTGGGGACCACTGAGAGACGGGGCAGATGGAATAAGTACACATTAAAATGTATTCATTGTTTCAACAGCAGCAGCAAATAGGCCAATCCACAATATAGGCAGCGCCACTGGCTGCAGGCCTTAAAACATAACAACTTAGAGCAGTAGTTTTCAACCTTTTTCATATTGAGGTCCATTATTTATTTGCCGTTTGAGCAGAGGGCCAACATTTGATGAGGTTTAACCCCCCAGAACCAAAACTTGTGAATATTTTTGTTATCGTTGGATAGTATTTCGTCCACAATTCCATTGATTTGGTACCATAGGAGAGATAACAGGGAATCACTGATCAAATTAAAATAAAATCCACATTCTCTAATTGTTTAGACTAAGTAATGCAGGTGTTTAACAATAATTTAACTATTGAGAGCGTAAAATTAATTTAACCATTCAGAGTGTAAAATGAAAGCAAATGGAAGGGTCCATTTGGTTTCCTTTCACACTCTCAAGAGTTAGGCCTAATAATAGGGGTCCATTTGGTTACCAACTGTCCGTCATTTAGCTGGGGACCACCTGGAACTCCCTCAAGGACCACTGGTGGTCTCCGGACCACTGGTTGAAAACCACTGACTCAGTGGATCAACAGTATCTCGAAGCTAAAATTGTGTGGGGGGGAAATGTGCCAGTGTTAAGTGGAACTTACTTTTGGTACAGTCCACGTCTTGTTTCACCCCAGCCTCGATCAGGAGGGTACACTGGCATGATGGCTTCGTCCCTTCACACGATCCCCATTTAGAAGATGCACATTGACCTGAGGGAGGGGCAGCAAGCAAGCAGGTAAGACACAATGCAACACTTGTAATGACGTAGAAGCATTGACTGATTGAATGCTTTATGAGAAGTTTGCGTAGGAAAAGGTACAGGACAATACAGTTGATACAAGGTCAACTAAAAAGCACAAGAAAGCTAAAGGAGTAGTTCACCCCCAAAATGACTTTCTGTTGATTACTCATGCCATGGAGACTTCAATTAAAGAATATGTTTAATCTATGGGGGTATATTTACAAAAAATATTTTTTTTTGTCTTGGGAATGCGACAAATACATAATAATAATAATATTATATATATATATATATATATATATATATATATATATATATATATATATATAATTTAACTCAAGTCTCCATGGCGTGAGTAGGCCTAATCAATAGAAAACAAGTCATTTTGGGGGTGAACTAGGCCTACTCCTTTCAGCGTGTTTGCATTGGGGTCCCCTTGAACTCAATACAAGCAGGTGGAACGAAAAAATTAAGTTGCAAGACACAGGTTAACAGGTATCATGGGTGGCAGTTCAACAGGGCGTTGGTCACACAAAACACTCGACCTCCCCAGAGAGTAGAGAGACAGAGAGCACTTCCTACTCCCAACCCCCACTCTACACTGAAACTCACTTGTGCTTTGCAAGTAAAATGGCTCCTAATCCTGCTTTTGTGAGCACAGGTGCAATTTCATTATCCGACCAATGAATGACACTGTTGCAATGAAGAATCTTCAAATTCTCAATGAATTGAGTACAAAGGATCCCAATGTAAACAAGCCAATAGTGCTTTTTCTTGGGCTTAAAATACTATTTAGTTGACCTTGAGTCTGAACTACTATATGATACATTTCCCTATGCTAACTGCTAATAAAAGTGTTGAATCAAATCAAAAACAATCCCAGTGTATAAGGAATGATTACATGCAGTTAAATTTAATTAACGACCATAAAATACTGCGCATCCAAATGATGTAATAAAATAAATAAATAAATACCGCAAAAGGTCTTATTTGGGATGTTCCTCTTAGACAATTGTGTTTAACTGTTCTTGTATTGACTATACTTTTACTATTCTCCATTTTTGTCTAATCAATCAATCAATATAGTCTGCCTAACATGGATTTATATACTATTCAATAGGGTGTTTTTGACCAGGAAATGCCCTTCCCCATTAACCTGTGCGCGGGCTGTTCTCCTTCAAAATGCGAGCAAAAAAATGCATAGGCTCTATAAATAATCATTAAACTTACAGTTAGCCGAGGCCCCCACTGCCAGGGTGATGAGAACAAGAGCGGTCCAAATGTTCATCTTTGTCGCAGCTGTAATAAAACTTCCAAGAAGAAGCGTCTGTCTCTCTATTCCAAGTTCCCTGCTTTGCGACCGTCTCTCACAAAGCTCCAACACACACTGAAGCAGCAGAGTCACACAAGCCTCCTTTTCTCTCCTTCCCACAGGTGTGTGTGAGCAGTGCGTTCTTGTCAAACCAGTTTCGAGAGAAACTGTGAGGTCGGGTATCCACCAGCCAGGCAACAACAACAATGACAAAAAGGTGAGTTTGTTGTTCGCTATAAACTCCCCTCGAGTTGGATGCTGATAAACAATTAAGTGTATAATATCCCAATTCGCTTGTTCCAGACGAAAATGTTTTTTTGGAAGTAGCGATGCAGTAAGTTTATAACAGCAATAGTCTCATGACGTTTAATGACGTTGGGCTAATTTGAATAATAGCGCAAGGGGAGGGGGAGGCTGGAGCAGTACCTCAGGCAAAGACACACCTTGTTTCCGATATGACCATAATTTGTGGCATGAAGCGACATTAAGGAGATCGGAATTTTTAAAGAATATTGATGTAATCTTCCATGCATTAGCATATGCATAGCCTATACTCAATAATATGATGGAGTGAGAGAGAAAAAATTAAGAATGAAATGAGTGGCAATTTTGTTACAATTAAAATGTCAAATAAAAACGAAATTTGTTCCATACAGATAGATATATAATGTAGTGTAGCCTATGTGGCTATTGTTACATGAAGGCAAACAAAAATACAGAGGATGATAACATATTATACAAGACAAAGAATTAATCATCATTTAGTGTCATAGGGCCTGGGGCCTGGGCCTATATGACTTCAAATCAAGATCACAATTATTTCAAACGTTTGGCTTGAGATTAATGAACGATTGGAAAATAACATATCTTTAAGCTCACAATGCATCCTGTTGTGAGCTTGTAGATCAGCTATTTTCACTATTTTTGTTCACCACCACCATTGTACAACCAAGTAAAGACTATAATACTGGGTTGAGTGGTTAATCAGACTGGTAAATGCATGATGAAACATCTATTTGGTTTCTTTTTGTGTCAATTCATGATATTATAATTTATTTGTATTTGTATTTTCAAAACCATTGCTTCTCGATTATTCATTATACGTCGTTATTGGTTCTAAATATGTTTCGACATATCTTCGGTTTATTTACCAAGGCCTATGTCGTCATCATCATCATCATCATGGCCTTCATTGATTTAACACTATAGTTTCCACAGTATTTTGCTGAGGTGAATAGAACTCAGTCTCAAACACAGATGCAAACATACTGCACCCTCTTTGTTTACTGTAAATGACAAACACAATGTGACATCATTATGCTGCTCCACGGGACTGAAACCAGAGGTAAAGAAAAACATGACATTGTGCTGATGTCTTCTGGGCCACACCCTGTTGCACGTCACCGCTGACTCACTGGGGGCTCCTATGGAATAGCTTAGCGAGGAGGACATGATGTGACGAGTTTCAGTGCATAGCTAGAAAGGTGTACCCTCAGTTGAGCGCACATCTGATAACCTAATTTGCAGTGAAATAGATAAATGATGGTATTTACAATCTGATCCATGCTCAGCCCTGCACCAGTCACTGGATTGGTTTAAAGATGGGGACCAGGGAGAGTTAAGATTTCAACACTGGTGTCTACATGACAAGAGAGACACTGGTGTCTACTCTCTACATATTGAAAGAAACAGGAGAATGTGGTACTGTCAGCTGCATGGGGCATTAAGTCCACTGTGGCCTCAGGTCATGCCATTGGTTTGAAATTCCTGCCCTGGTTTCATGACAGTACAAGTCACTGGTACAAGGTACTCAGGAAAGCACATGACTTATTTACATTGAGATCCTTTTTGAGCGGTGGTCACAACGCTCCTATACGTGGCCGTGTGTGTGGGTCTGTCTGTCTGTCTGTCTGTCTGTTTGTCTGTCTGTCTGTCTGTCTGTCTGTCTGTCTGTCTGTCTGTCTCCGGGTATGTAGCCTGCCCTGCAGTAACCTTTTCTGACCACACATGTTAAGGGAGGGGCGCTGTTGTTCAGGATAGGCCAGGCATAGGCCAGGCACACTCACACACAAACACACACAGGGGGCACACACACACACACACACACACACACACACACACACACACACACACACACACACACACACACACACACACACACACACACGCGCACACACACACACACACACACACACACACACACACACACCACCGCTCAGTTCACACAAGTGTGATTTTTTTAACTCGTATAACATTGAATGACAGACAGATAGAACGCAGAACTATGCAGAAACAAAAACACAATGCAGAAATAAATGGTATCTACAATAGTAGGGTCAGGGGGAAGTACGGTTAGGCTAAGTTAACTGTTACCAGTTTTAAAGGAAGTTAGGGATTTACACACCTTTAAGGCCTGTGTGTGACAACAACAGAAAATACAGTACACTAGGAACTAATATAGGGAGCGCAGCATGGGTCCGCAAATTTGTCCAACAGGATAGGCAAGTTTAATTTCCAAACCATTTGTAGAGCACGATACTGTATATCATTCAAGGAGTTCAATGTTTGGTACACCCCATCTATTGTGATCTGCCTCTTTGATGATCGCACGCACGCTCACTCACACATAGACACACACACAGGCTAACCAAAGGCCTGGAACAAAACATATACAGTATATATTTAGTCTGCTTTTAAAAGAGGACACATTTCAGGTCAGTAAGTCTGTTCACAATAGGACCATAACGACTAAAAGTAGGTAGAACACTGTGATAAAGGTAATGGGATGTAGGCCTAACATATTTTCTAGTCTTTTTGGAGCGGTGAAAGCGCTCCCAATGAACAGGTATATCCGTGGGTATGTGGCTGGCTGGCTGGCTGGCTGGCTGGCCCTGTCCGTAGCCTGGGCAATACCTTGAGTGGCCACACACAACACACTAGTTAAAGGAGGGGCGCTGTTTTGTGCAGGCCAGGCACACTCACCACTCACTCACAGGCACAGTTTACACTCACTCACTCACTCACATAGGGTACAGCTGCTCAAATTCACCGCTCCACTTCGAACCGAGGTTTGATTTTTGATCATATCAAACAATTGATGTAATAACAATGACTTATTTTCAGTGTGCTATCTTTCCAGCAAGAGAAGGGCTGTAGTATTATACTCAAATAATAAACAAGCAAAAACAAAAACAAGTATATAGATAACGTACATTACATATTAGGGGCATTGGCAGCAAAGCAGGGACAGGGAATGTCAGTGGTCATTCATTTTAATAACGCCGTTTTGGATGGACACAATTCGTATTTGTAGAAAAGTGTCAGTTTGCACTCCAGACTTGTCATTCATTGCATTGTGTAAACCTGTTTCAGTCCCTGCAGCCACTAAATTACGGTATGTATTTTCTTTTGCCAGTTCAGGTGAAGTTCAATACAGTAATAGGCTATTAAATATTAACCAAATAATTCTCCATTATTACCATGAATTCTTTACTTAAATCTGTGCAAAATCTGTACAACAAGAGAGTTTAAATCAGATGTATGTTCCCTCCAGCAGATCCCCTTCACTGGTTCTATCCACAGTGGCTTGCAAGAGGAAAACAACATTACCTTCATTGGACCAATCTTACCAGGGGCAGATATAGGTGAGTGTGCTATTTTGTATTAGGGCATGTGGCACCCTAGGGGGTAAACATTTTCTTGTTCTTTTTTATCAAATGTATTTATTTTAAATGTAGAGGACAAGAAGACAAAAAAACTAGAAGCAGTGCTCTTCCGAGCACAGGTCTCCACCAGGTCAGGTAGGGTATTGTGGCCTCCTGGTGGCACTATAATAGGCCAATATGAAAAGCGTGCCATGTGTTCTTGGGCCTTTCACGGCAATCAGACGCTGCATGCATGATTTGAGGCATTTTGTTCCAAAAATGTGTTTTGCTAAAGTTGACCGCTATAACAGTCCAATGTGAAAAGAGCGGCATTTGTTCCTTGACCTAGTGAAAATGTGCGTTCAAAATTGCACGCAATGGCAGGCTGCGTTCATGATTTGAGGCATTTTGTTCAAAACTGACCAATCCTGCAAACTTTGGAATCCAATGTAAGCCAATCAGGATAGAATATGAAATATACAGTTTACAGTTTAGGCATTTAGCAGACGCTTTTAATCCAAAGCGATTTAGAATAAGCAGATACAAAACATCACAAGATAATATGTCAGTACATCAACAGCAATATAACAAGTGCAAATGGATATCTATCTAGAAAAAAACACAATAAAATAAAATATCTGACAAATCCATCTTGATCACATCAATAGAGATACAGATTTTTGGATACAATCTGAAGAATATCAAAGAATGTGTTTTACATGAGTCGGCCTCCTAGTGGCGCTATAAAAAGCAGATGTGAAAAATGCTGGGTAAAGGTTTTTCCTTGGCCTCTAGGGAGTGCGCATACGGTGGAGTTATAGGCAAAAAAACACGAATCGGCCTGTTATAGCGACACCATGAGGCTGATTTGAAAAATGTTAAGTGATATTTCTTCCTCGGACTAGTAGGAATGTACGTGTACAATTTCATCAAAATTGCATGCTGTGTTCATGATTTTTGGCATTTTGTCAAATAAATAAAGAAAAAAAGAAAAAAATATCCAGTAGGGAAAATTAAAGTAGCTTTTTATTTTGAGTGACAAAACGACTGATGGCAAACACATTTCCGGAGTCAGTTGACCCATGCTCGAAACACAGATTTTATTTATTCCAGACAGGAAACCATATCTGTGCATGGTTTCCTGTTAACTGTTAAACTGTTAAAAACACAAAGGTGAGAATGAATATTTAAGTAACCATTCTAATGAGCATCAACACCAACACCACTCTTAAAGTAAGGTGGTTGAGCAGAATGAGCACCCCTAAAAAGTATCTAAAAAGTCTCCAGGCAATTACTATCTGAATATAGAGCAATATAAATAAAACTAAAAATCACTCATTTTAAAAGATATTTTAATGACTTTGTTCTGCTTTTCTGCTGGTGAAAAGACTTGGCTAGACTCGATGAGATAACACACAGGTCATGAACTCAACTGGATGAATGAAATAATTAATAAACAGTATCATGCAAACATGTTGTGTCTTTATTTATTTTCAAATCTCCTTGAACCGCTTCTCTGTTATTTTCACACATGCATCCATGGAGATGAATTGAGCACTCACCAACTGATGAACAGTGTTGTCTGTGGCTACTATGGAACTGTCCACTCACATTTTATATTTGTTAACCACATGAACCCTAGCTATGTGATGCCTTGTGATTCTTTTTCTCTCTATTTCAAAATGTTTTTAAAATAATTGTGAAAAAAACAATGGTTTTGGACATAATATCTTTGTGTATAGTGTGTACAAACCGTAAAGTAAAGCAAATAAATATTTTGTTTTATTACCACCACCATACAATCCTGAGAACCATAGTTTATGACTTTCATGTTAAGTGTAACAAGCATAAACGGTATTGCATTGCCAATTGACTAGATAGTATAATCTTTATGAGGTGCCATAAGTCCTGCAAAATGCGAGCCTTTCTCTCACCTGTGGATGGAGCTCATAAACCTGATCACTGTCTGTGGCTGCCTTATCAGCCTAGTAGCTCATTTGTCTACCAGGGATTTACTGCCCTGTGTTTATATTAACCACTCAAACCCTCCATACATATTAGTGAAACAGACCTGAATTGGCTCTGTACTTGGAATGCTTTCCCCCTGTACACCAACTCTTCACCAAAAATGGCCAAACTACAAGCTCACAATGTGTCGCGTGACGACACTACGTCCTCTTGGTGGGGGCTCCTCACTAGCAGGAGGATACGACAGCAGTGACAACACACAGATGCGTGTGGGGAGGAATCAACGATTAAATTGGAATGAAAAGGGAGTTAAAAAATGTGATCTCAGAGATATTACCCCAAATCTGAAAACTGTGGGCCCTATTTTTGTCCATGCCTTACCCCTTATCCCTAAACTTCTCCACCCCCCCCCCTTTTTTTTTTTTTTTACTATTTTGAAAAACATTTTCAAATAGTTCAAATAGCTGATCTACAACCTCACAATGTGTCGATGTTGATCGTCTATTTGAAGTATTTTAAAATGTTTTTCAAAATAGAAAAAAAAGGCAAATAAGTTCAGGGATAAGGGCATGGACGAAAATATGTGTGTGTGTGTCTCCTGAGCTAGGTTTATGAGTAATTTATTTGAATATGTCCTACCATGCCATGTAGTATTAAATAGTGGCATGATCAAAATTAATTGCTTTATAAGAGTTTGGAATTTGGCATGGATACTCAATTCTCATACTGTACATCGATGTGATAATAAATCACTTTCGCTTTCTCTCTCTCTTGAATCTATATGGGTGGGGTGCCACCTACAATATTACTGTAGAATAATTCTGTTCTACAGTATTGTGTGTGTGTAAGGTCCTCCCTTACACACACACACACACACACACACACACACACACACACACACACACACAAAAATAGCTAATAGTTAGCTCACAACTTTCCACTTTTCTCTTTCACCTCAATCGCAGTAACATCCGTATACACCACGTCATCGCATCACCAATACGTTTTATTTTTTATTTTTTTCCATTTTTTTTTCTCAAAAACATTTTTTTTCTCAAAAAAAAATTTTTTCTCAACAATTTTTTTTCTCAACAATTTTTTTTTCTCAAAAAACTTTTTTTTTCTCAAAAAACCTTTTTTTTCTCAAAAAACTTTCTCTTCTCAAAAAACTTTTTTTTTCTCAAAACATTTTTTTTCTCAAAAAACTTTTTTTTCTCAAATAACATTTTTTTCTCAAAAAAAACATATTTGGCCATTACACACACCACACTGCCGCAAAAATAGTATAAAAAAAATACATCAGATCGTGGCCACCCTGTACCTCAGGGGTTTGTTTTCGACGAATATCTACTCCTATAGACAACATGCCTGGCCACGCCCCCTACTTCCGACCGGAAGCCCTTTTTTGGGCTTGATCGTAGCGCGATTTCCTGTTTACGTTCATCTGATCTGATTCTCCTCTTAACTAATGAGACGGGATTGTTTTACTTTGTAATTTTACTTTGTAACTTATGTTAACAATGTCACTTAATGGCAACACTCATCCACTCTGCTGATAAATAAATGAGTTGTGACGATACACACCTGTTCTGCCATCATTCAATGTTATGAGTTGGAGGGAGAAAAAAAAAGAGATCTCAATTGAAACAATTGCCATAGGCTTTCTTGGGCGTATGCTTTTAGTTGACCTTGTACTAGTGTACTGTCATGAAACTACCTTTTTTCATATGCAAACTTCATCAAGTTTAAAAAGAAATAACGCATAGAATAAGACGTGCTTCGATCACCTTCTATGCGCTAAATGACATGTTTATTCCCCCTGGGAGAGGATGCGCAGCTCTTAATTAAGAACCAATAGCTATATTCGTTCTATTCTGTCAATTCTGGTCTAATTTTACAAATGTAAATGTCTAAATATGTCTTGGCATGTGTACATATATTAATGTTTATCCATTATCAAACGAAATGAGGGGGGATATATTTTATTTCATTTAATTGGTTCCACCAGAAGATTCTTCTCTTTTTTTTTCTCGCCTCCTCCTCACACAAGGTCCGATTAAAAAAGAAGAAACATGTATATATAAACTAGATAGATAGGCCTACCTTTATCCCAAGGGGGAAATTATGAAAGCCTTTTAAAATGTTATAGGCTACTACTGGAATCTTGCTACAAAAGAATTCATTACATCTTGCCAGAAAGACGCAGATTTAGATCAAACTAATTAGCGGAGCATGCAGCCAGCTGGTCTGCTCTGGACTACTAAAATTTACATTAAACATGGTTCTCAGCAAACTTATGATAAGCCTACTGTGTTCTCACCTCAAAATGCATGGATTCATCATTAATTCTTCATATGGATCGGATCACACTCACAGTGGAGGCAGCTGGCATTAACTTGAGGTACCGACTAACAAATGGTTCACATCCAGGTATTGCCCTGAGCGCAGGTCAGCACGACCACTCCACTGCGCAACAGGCTCTGCTAATCAATCAACCATGCCATCATGCCATATTAATTAATATGCCACTTAGTTTAATTTGTTTAACCGTAACCCAAATTTTACAAATTAAAATTTCTTAATAATCTTTGAGACATGTTCAAACGAAATCTGCAACAACATTATTATATTATAGCCTTATTCTTCTCTCTCTCTCTCTCTATCTCTCTATCGCCCGATGCTTCTCTCTCTCTCGCCTTTTTTTCTCTATTAACAAACAATGTCGGTTCTAATAAAACAGACCAAAAAAAACAAGATAGTTTAGGTAAATAAATTGACTTGGCAACACGTTTATATGCATGCCTGACAGAGAGAACCGGAAGTTCCCTTTCGACTTGGGGGCGGGGCGTCGCTCCTGCAATCGGCCAGGAATGTTGTCTATAGACGCAACGCGACAACCTAGAGGGGAGGCCGGCGTAGCCGGCCGACCTTCTAGTATAAAACATGTCACTTAGTAAAATGCAAGCACACAGTTCTCGATGAAGCCGGTCAATGTGAGAGCAACAAACCTTTAGTTTTATCTATAAAGAAATAAAGTCGCCCTAATTACAGGAAGCATTTGAACGTCAGTTTAGACCAGTGGTTCCCAAACAGTGGGTCAGGACCCATTTGTGGACTGGCTGGGCCCTGGACCCATTATTTGTTTTTGGTCAATTTAGATTTAAATCAAGATCTAAAGTTGGGGCGCCCAGTCGCCCACTGGCCTTGCGGTCCAGGTGCATACCACATAGTCTTTGATGCCTGACAGCGTGTCACAGGTTCGAATCCCGATCTCGAGGATCTTTGCTGCGTGTCACTCCCCATCTCTCTCCCCATTTCCTGTCCGGCATAAAAGCCAGGCATAAAAGCCCCAAAACTAATGTTAAAAAAAGAGGATCTTCAGAAAAAGTCAACAATTTAAAAAAGTAAAATTCAAAATCTAAAATAAGTGTCATACATTTCAAAATTAACTTTTAAAGTCGTGAAAAATCTACAAGCTCACATTGTGACGTGTTGATCGGTTATCTTCGCTATTTGGGTCCCAGGGTGAGATACTTAATAAACATAATATAATATCTAATACAATACTTACAGTATACTTTGAAATATAGCCTACATTATCCTTAAGTCCTTAATGCAAACCGGTACCATCCAGTCTCAGGTCCCTTGTATCTCCTTTTCTCATAACAATGCTTGTAGGGCCTATTAGGCGAATATGAGTGTTCTCCTTCTCAAAGGACAATATGGTGAGATGTGCTATTTTACTGAGTCCCTGCGGAGGGTGTCGTAGGGAGGTGTGGCTGGCAAAGAGGAGAAAGTGAGACACAAGTGGAGGTGGAAGAAGTGATCCAGCCTGGAGCGGTACAGAGCGCAGAGACACAGAGAGAGACAGGTGTGACAACGGAGGGACGGTGCAAAGAGACCCGACGTAGGGGGGTCCTAACTCTCAGCACCAATGAAGGTCACCAAGAGACTGGGAAATATGCGGTAAGACAGAACCAGTGGTCTTGATGTATTGGAATTTAGTCTTTGTTGGATCTTCTTGGAATCGTGGCTCCGTGGCTGTAGAGATTCAAGTCAGATATCTGGTTTGATTTTTGTTTTTTGTTTGGTTTTGTAAAGTTAATACAATTATTCACATTAGTAAAGATACAGTAAGTTTCTCCCTGTACTGAATTTCAAATGTTTTTCGCTATGCAGCAGGTGTCTTTCGGAGACACAACAAGATGTGTCATTAATACATGTGGGTCAAAGACTGAATGACACACTTTTGTCACACTACAGAGTAAACACATTACTCCATCCTATTCTAATATTTGTTTTTGATATTGATTTATAAGATATATTTGCACTCCATCACTGACAATGTTCTTCAAAGATAATTCAGTTAAATGTGACTTTATTGAGGGGTTTAAGTGCTTTTCGTTATTGGTTAAACTTGGAAAAAGTTTAATTTGGTTAAACTTGGGATGTTGATTTATGGGACAAAGGCCTTGCTGTCCCTTTCCTTCCAGCCATCAACCCTGTCATTTCTATATGTCAGTAGTATTAATTTAAAGCACACTTATTTACACACACATCGACAGGGCCAATGAAACTAATATGAAAAGAGGTAGAGCCTGCAGGCCCTTCTCCAGGTAAAGGATTTATTTATTATTAGCGACAATGTTTCAATCTCACAGGATCTTCATCAGGTCAGTATATGACCTTATGAAGATCCTGTGAGATTGTTGCTAATAATATAGTATTTATTTAAAGAAATCACTGATGGACAGGTGGGTAGATCGCATTTCATCCTTGTTCTCTAACGTCATTCCTTCTTATTTTCCATAGGTTTGCCCTACTGTGGTTGGTGTGTCTATGTGCAGTGCAGAAATACTGCTATGCAGGTAATAATGCATCATATAGACATCTGTTGGCTATAACCAGTTTGACCCACAAAATATGAGAAAGTGAACCGTTGAAAGTAATGCCCATTGGCACCATTTTGAGAGTACCGGTGCTATTACTTTCAGTGGTGATGTCACGTTCACTTTGTCACTTCTCACTTTCTCAGTACCGTCACCGCTTTTATTTTGTCAGTGCTTTGTCTTTTAAAGATTTGTTTTTGGGCTGTTATGCCTTTATTGATAAGACAGTAGACTGACAGGAAATGGGGAGAGAGATGGGGAGTGACCCGCAGCAAAGGTCATCGGGATCGGGATTTGAAACCGTGACACCCTGTCAGGCTGACATCGCAGCCTAGGGTGCCCAGACAACCATGTGGGTGGCCCAGGCCTATCAGTGCTTTTTGAGCGGTGGTCACACCGTCTCCATAGCGTGGCCGTGTGTGTATGTGTGTCTGTCTGTATGTAGCCTCTGTGTGTGTCTGTCTGTATGTAGCCTCTGGTGTAGCCTGAGTACCCTGGGTGACCAGAGAGGTGCTGTTGAGTCTAGCCTGCCCTGAGCATCAACTGCAATACACACACACACACACACACACACACACACACACACACACACACACACACACACACACACACACACACACACAGGCACCCCCCCCCCCCCCCCCACACACACACACACAATTCAGAACACATAGAATTCATAGATATAGAACACAGAATATGTACAGTACAGTACAGTTAGGTACAGTAGAGTACACAGTATACAGTACAGTTAGGTACAGTATACAGTACAGTAAAGTACAGTAAGCTAATACGCAGTTATTACTGTTGTTTGAGCACGCCCGAGTTTTTTCAAAACTTTTTTTTTCCAAATCTTTTTTTTTTCAAAACCTTTTTTTTTCAAAAACTTTTTTTTCCAAAACTTTTTTTTTTCCAAAAAACGTTTTTTTCCAAAAAACTTTTTTTTTCAAAAAACGTTTTTTTTCCAAAAACTTTTTTTTTCAAAAAACCTTTTTTTTTCAAAAAACCTTTTTTTTTCCAAAAAACTTTTTTTTCCCCAAAACTTTTTTTTTTTTTTTTTCAAAAAACTTTTTTTTTTTTTTTCAAAAAACTTTGGTTGGGTAAACCACCGCTCAGTTCACACGGGTGTGATTTTTAATAACCACATTCCTCGCTTTCATTTTCCAGAGGCTGACCTGGAGGACTGCGAGGCGGCGGGCACCACGTGCCACACGTCGCACGCCAAATGTCTGAAAACCAGCGACGACTATGTATGCGTGTGTAACACGGGCTTCCAGGGCGACGGCAGGTCCTGCGAGGACAAGGACGAATGCATCACAGGCCTGCACGACTGCCACGAGAGGGCCCTTTGCTACAATACCCTGGGCAGCTTCACCTGTGTCTGCCGTGAAGGCTACAACGGGGACGGCCGCCACTGCAAGGACATCAACGAGTGTGAGACCAATAACGGGGGCTGCGATGAAAACGCACAGTGCACCAACAATGAGGGAGGGCGACACTGCGCCTGTAAGGCTGGCTTTGAAGGCAACGGGTTCCATTGCACTGATAAAAACGAGTGTGTCGATGCATCGATCTGCCACTGGAATGCCACGTGCACCAACAACCCAGGATCCTATGTGTGTACCTGTAATACCGGTTACAAGGGCGCTGGAAACTACGTGTGTCTGGATATAGATGAGTGTTCAGAGACTCCTGGTGTGTGTAACGCCTCACTCGGCTATAAAGGATGCCAAAACCTCCCTGGCTCATTCCGCTGCACGTGCAGCAGTGGCTATGCAAGCGATGGCCAGATGTGTGCGGATATTGACGAGTGTGGGATGCCTGACATCTGCCCCGCTAACACCACCTGCGTTAACACTCCCGGGGCATACTACTGTGATTGTGGCAGTGGCTACGTCTACAACAACTCCAAGTGCCACGATGAGGATGAGTGTGCCACGGGCCGCTGTAGTCCCTACGCTGAGTGTGCTAACTTCCCTGGCTCTTTCAGCTGCGAGTGCAAGACTGGGTTCAGGGGCGATGGAATCACATGTGTAGATGTAGATGAGTGCTCACTGGCCCAGCAGTGTCACCCCAATGCTCTCTGCACAAACCTCCTCGGCCGCTACAACTGCAGCTGTCAGGTGGGCTACTCTGGAGATGGGGTGTTGCAGTGTAATGATATAAATGAGTGTCTAATGGACAGCAGACGGTGCAGAAACGGGGCGGCCTGCGTTAACACTGCCGGGTCGTACTACTGTTATTGTGGCAGAGGCTACGTCTACAACAACTCCAAGTGCACTGATAAAAATGAGTGTGTCGATACATCTATCTGCCATGTGAATGCCATGTGCACTAACAACCCGGGATCCTATGTGTGTACCTGTAATGCCGGATACAAGGCCAATGGAAACTACCATTGTGTGGATATAGATGAGTGTTCAGAGACTCCTGGTGTGTGTAACGCCTCGGTCGGCTATAAAGGATGCCAAAACCTACCTGGCTCATACCGCTGCACGTGCAGCAGTGGCTATGCAAGCAATGGCCAGACGTGTGAGGACATTGACGAGTGTGCTAACGATATCTGCAGTGTGTATGCAGACTGCACAAACACTGTAGGCTCTTACCTATGTTCCTGTGGTGTCGGTTTCATAGGAAATGGGCAAATGTGTGTAGATATAAATGAATGTAACTCCGTGAATAAGTGCCCTCCCGTCCAAATTTGTATCAACAAGATAGGCTATTATGACTGCTCTTGTCGGGCAGGTTTCTTAAAAGACGGTGAAATCTGTAGAGATATTGACGAGTGTGGGATGACTGCAATCTGCCCCTCTAGCTCCACCTGCGTTAACACTGTTGGGTCGTACTACTGTGATTGTGGCAGTGGTTACGTCCACAACAACTCCAACTGCCACGATGAGGATGAGTGTGCCATGGGCCGCTGTAGTCCCTACGCTGAGTGTGCTAATTTCGCTGGCTCTTTCAGCTGCAAGTGCATGACTGGGTACAGGGGTGATGGAATCATGTGTGTGGATGTAGATGAGTGCTCACTGGCCCAGCAGTGTCACTCTAATGCTCTCTGCACCAACCTCCTCGGCAGCTACAACTGCAGCTGTCAGGTGGGCTACTCTGGAGATGGGGTGTTGCAGTGTAATGATATAAACGAGTGTCTAGTTGACAACGGAGGGTGCAGAAACAGAGCGACGTGTGTCAACAACCCAGGCTCTTTCTCCTGCCAGGATGCGGATGAGGCTGATAAGCTGCAGGTCGAGGCCTTCCCATCGCACTCCAACTGCATCAACACTTCATTTTCATCATCAATCCTCATCATCATCATCAAAGTTTCTGTATTTTGAAGAGATGAACATTTTTAAATAACTCTCAAACACAGACCAAACAATGTGCAACAAACCCAATTAAGTCTATTGTAAATTGTAAACAAACAAAGTGACTACAAGTAACACGCCCTAATGACGAGAAGCAACCGCCAGGTCGCAAACAATATAGCTTTTAAATACGGCACACACACACACACAGACCCATGTGAGAGCGAGAGGATCAGGCTATTAGCGACGCTTTAAACTGCGTGTTATACAACAGGCGGGTGCAGGCAATCAGCGACTCGCCACCGACCCATGTGAGTGATATAGTGTGACTGACAGTATTAGCGTGACAGACGAACAGACACACATGAAGTGGACGTTTTCATACTAACTGCGACCTGACAGTCACAACCTTCAATTGATTAACTGAGGATATGTGACTTCATTGTCTGCGCCAGGCCGAAGACATGGGGAGACTATGTTTTGCATCCGTCGTGTCCGTCCGTCCGTCCGTCCGTCCGTCCGTCCAACTGTCACCAGCTAATCTCCGGCACTGTTGGCCTGGTCCCTGCCAAACTGCACACACACTCCCTGGAAGCCAATTCAGAACCTCTGCCCCACATTTTTCACATGGCCCTGTTCTAGCGCCACCATGAGGCCGATTTTTGCACAACACATTTTTGGACAGTACTCCTACATATCTTGTACAAAGATCATACAAATCGGTTGACTGTATCTCTACAGTCATGTGATCGACATGGATCTGTCCTATTTTCCATATTCCATCCTGATTAGCTCAAATTGGCTTCCAAGGTTTGCAGGATTGGTCCGTTTTGAACAAAATGCCTCAAATCTCGAACACAGCGTGCAATTTTGATGAAATTGTGTACGCACATTCTTACTAGGCCGAGGAAGAAATGCCACTTCAAACTTTTCACATCAGCCTCATGGTGGCTGTAAAACCATTTATGCACACTCCCTAGAGGCCAAGGAAAAACCTTTGCCAAGGATTTCTTTTTATTGCGCCACCAGAAGGCAGACTTATGTAAAACGCCTTTTTTATATTACTCCTTCTGATTTCATCCAAAAAGCACGCAAATCAGTACATAGTTTCTCTATAGTCATGTGATCAAGACGGATCTGTCCAATATTTCATATTTCATCCTAATCGGCTAATATTGGCTTCCTAACTTTGCAGGATTACTCAGTTTTCAACAATTGCCTCAAATCATGAACGCAGCTTGCGATTTCCGTGACATTTTCTACGGATAGTCCCCCAAACAAAATAGCTCAAATCATGCATGCAGCATCCATGCCAAAAGAACACATGGCAACCTTTTCACATTGGCCTATTATAGTGCCACCAGGAGGCTACAATAACCTACCTGACCTGGCGGAGACCTGTGCTCAGAAGAGCACTGCTTCTAGTTTCTTTTGTTTTCTTGGCATTGAGCTTGAGGTTGATCTTTCTGCACTCCATTTCTCCTGCCAGTAGTAGTTCCCTTGCTTTATCTTTAACTAAATACATCTCTTTTTGTTATTACTACCGTCTTAGCATTCCTGAGAACCACCGTTTTTTCATGTCAAGTGTAATGGTATTGCTTTGCCAATTGTAGTATAATGTTTATGTTTATGATGTGCCATAAGATGTGTCTTTAAAATGCAAGTCTTTCTCCCACCAGTGGATGGAGCTCATAAACCTGATCACTGTCTGTGGCTGCCTTATCAGCCTCATCTGTCTACCAAGGATTTACTGCCCTGTCTTCATATTAACCACTTAAATCCTCCATACTTGGTGAAACGGACCTGAGCTGGCTCTGTACTTGTACTTGTACTGTACTTGGAACTATTATTATATTATCCTCCTCAAAGAATCTCAATCAGATTGCAGCAGTTTATAAACATTAGTATTTCTGTTGTTGCTGTTTTGTTCATGTTTTAATGCTTACAGTATGTGTCCTATGGGTGGGGTTTGCCACCTACAGTATTACCTTAGTACAATCCGATTAAGATTCGATAATTACAGGTGGTCAATTTCTCAACGTCAATTTAGAGTAGACTGATGTTTCTTGGACACATCTCAACAGTTGCAGGTATTCCTACCTGCCCATGAACTGGTATTGTTAACAAATGCCAAGAATTACCAGTTCTTCCTTGCTTTATTCATAGATACTTCTGAATTACAGCAGTTTAAGCAATGTACAATTTGGGTTTATAATATATGCAAAATGTCATAAAATATAAATTATACTCTATCAGTTCTGTACAACAACTAATATCAATATTAATACATTTTAACTGCTTTGGTACCTGAGTGTGCCATTGTTAACCCTGTAATACTTAATATAACACAATATAATACTTGAGTCAACACAAATACTTCAAAAAGTCACACATTATTATACTGTATGGGATTTTCCTCCTCCACAATTAAAAGGAGAGCTCCCCATACACACCCTATATAATGTTCTACGGTATGTAAGTGAGTGTATTACAGTATGTGCTGCTGTACAGTAGGTATGATCTAAAACAGGATACTTCCTTATGTAAGACATCCCTGGTAGCTCCCGTTAAAACCCTTGTTCCTGGTGCCGTCCTCAGTTCTTTTGTTTTACCTCACTTTTTGTGAACGCTACCAACCAATGCCTCAGGTAGTTTATTATTGTTGCAGGAGCTGATAATGTACATAACATAGGCCATTTAGGCCAATATGGGTGTTTCCCTTCTCAAAGGTTTAAGATGTCTGGGCGGTAAAGGACAATATTATAATGAAATAATACTGAATCATTTGGGGAGGAGGAGGAAGTAGAGAGAGGGTGCAGGGTGTGTAGTTGGCAAAGTGGGGAAACTGAGACTCAAGTGGAGGTTGAAGAAGTGATCCAGCCTGGATAAGGAGCGGTACGGAGTGCAGGGACTGGGAGATAGGTGACAACGGAGGAACGGTGCAAAGATACCAAGCAAAGAGACCAAGCGAGACCAAGCGACTGGGAAATATGCGGTAAGTCAGGTGGTCTTGGTGTTTTGGAATTTAGTCTTTATTGGATCTTCTTGAACCGATGGCCAGTGGCTAAAGAGGTCATGATGTATCTGGTTTGATAATTCAAATTAGTAAAGATACCTTTCACCCTGGCCTGTATTGTATTTCAAGTTTTTGACCAAAGGTGTCCTTGGGAGACACAACAATGTGTCATTGCTACTCTACATGTGGATCAAAGACTGTATGACACATGTTGTTAAAACTATACTATACTGTTATAGGATGTTTGACTGCAAATCTGGATTACAAATGTCCACCCTGTTTAAAATTATTAGATTATTTCATCTTTGACTTGATGGGAAATTTGTCAAAAGAAATTCACGAAAAGGAAAGATGGTTCAAAGTCTTATCAGTTAGACTGAGGATTTCTCGGTTTATGGGAGAGTCGCTGTCCCTTTCTTTCCAGCCACCAACCCTGCAATTTCAGTGTAGCAGTATAGACCTATTTATTGAAAACCAAGACAAGACATTTTACAAGACAATAACTCGATATTCTCGATCGACAAATACTCGATATATGCTCATGCCAGGAAAAAGTGAGGACTATTTTAAACTTGCAGTCTTGGTGCAAAATGACCACAAGAAATGTGTGAAACAAAGTTGTTGTTCGTTTACATTCAGAGTTGATCATTCAAATATAGTTTTCCTGGGAAAACTTGTTTTCACATCCAGAGATTTTTGTTTGTCCTGATGTCCTGATGTTACATAATCTTTCTAAAGCCTGAAACATGCTCTAGCCTAGTCTGTAGTATCACAGTGTAACGTATCAAAATGACTGAGCAAAACAAGCCTATGCACACGCATTGTAAACTTGTAGATCTATTGATAGCTTGTAGATACATTTTATCTTTCGTCAGTCTTGAGTAGATATGTTTGTGACACCTGAATCAGAATCAACATTTGTTGATAAGTATTTTTGCCTTATTTTTTTACCATGTTGAGGAATATACCAATAGACCACAATGGAAACAAGTCCATTGGACGTTTTTGTTCTATCCTTTTAGCCTAAATATCTGACTATACCTGTTTACATTTCTGTCTAAATCAAAAAAGGCATTTCCAATTAGCAGTTCCTTGTTCACTAACCTTTCCCCTTCTTATTTTCCATAGGTTTGCACTACTGTGGTTGGTGTGTCTATGTGCAGTGCAGAAATACTGCTATGCAGGTAATGCATCATGTGGCTGAAAGTAATAGTGACTGTCCTCTCAAGATGTCGCCCATGGGCCTGGGCGGTCCAGGCACCTAGGCTGCTAAGTTCGACTCCTGATCCCGACGACCTTTGCTGCGTGTAACTCCCCACAGCTCTCTCTTCCCATTTCCTGTCAGACTACTGTTCACTATCATCAATAAAGGCCAAAAAATATGGACGGGGGGGCGTCATTTTGAGAGGACCGTTGCTATTTATTTTATTGCGACCGTAGATCACAGTTTAGTATGTGAACCGTCACAGCTTGACCGTATCTCTGTCTGTAACGCCTGACACTGTAGTTCCCCTGACACATCACTGTCGCTTATCACCCTTAGGCGTCTTACCGGTCATTATCAGTGTGACATTCACTTTGTCACCTTTTCTTAATTTTTCAGGACCGTCACATTCTCCATATACAGTATGTCAGTGCTTTTTTAATAACCACATTCCTATATTTTATTTTCCAGAGGCTAACCTGGAGGACTGCGAGGCAGCGGGCACCAAGTGCCACACGCCGCACGCCAAATGTCTGAAAACCAGCGACGACTATGTATGCGTGTGTAACACAGGCTTCCAGGGCGACGGCATGTCCTGCGAGGACAAGGACGAATGCATCACAGGCCTGCACGACTGTCACGAGAGGGCCCTTTGCAACAATACCCTGGGCAGCTTCACCTGTGTCTGCCGTGATGGCTACAACGGGGACGGACGCCACTGCAAGGACATCAACGAGTGTGAGACCAATAACGGGGGCTGTGATGACAACGCACAGTGCACCAACAATGAGGGAGGGCGACACTGCGCCTGTAAGGCTGGCTTTGAAGGCAACGGGTTCCAGTGCACTGATAAAAACGAGTGTGTCGATGCATCGACCTGCCACTGGAATGCCACGTGCACCAACAACCCAGGATCCTATGTGTGTACGTGTAATACCGGATACAAGGGCAATGGAAACTACCTGTGTCTGGATATAGATGAGTGTTCAGAGACTCCTGGTGTGTGTAATGCCTCATTCGGCGAGAAAGGATGCCAAAACCTTCCTGGCTCATACCGCTGCACGTGCAGCAGTGGCTATGCAAGCAATGGCCAGACGTGTGAGGACATTGACGAGTGTACTAAAGATGTCTGCAGCGTGTTTGCAGAATGCACAAACACTATAGGCTCTTACCTATGTTCCTGTCGTGACGGTTTCGTAGGGAATGGACAGACGTGTGTAAATGTCAATGAATGTAACTCAGCGGTGCACCCGCTTCGCTGCGAGAATAGGTGCCACTGCGACGCAATTTGTATCAACAAAATGGGCACTTATACATGCTTATGTCGGGGTGGTTTCTTAGACTTAGGAGACGGCGAAAATTGTGCAGATATCGACGAGTGTGGGATGCCTGAAATCTGCCCCGCTAGCTCCACCTGCGTTAACACTCCCGGGTCGTACTACTGTGATTGTGGCAGTGGCTACGTCTACAACAACTCGAAGTGCCACGATGAGGATGAGTGTGCCATGGGCCGCTGTAGTGCCTACGCTGAGTGTGCGAATTTTCCTGGCTCTTTCAGCTGCGAGTGCGGGACTGGGTACAGGGGCGATGGAATCACATGTGTGGATGTAGATGAGTGCTCACTGGCCCAGCAGTGTCACTCCAATGCTCTCTGCACCAACCTCCTCGGCAGCTACAACTGCAGCTGTCAGGTGGGCTACTCTGGAGATGGGGTGTTGCAATGTAACGATATAAATGAGTGTCTAGTGGACAACGGAGGGTGCAGAAACGGGGCGACGTGTGTCAACAAACCAGGCTCTTTCTCCTGCCAGGATGAGGATGAGCTCGGTGCTCTAGTTCTACATTTAGAAGTGAGAGAGCGCCCCAAGACACATGTGTTTGTGCACCTGCACGCACATTTGCGTGCACGTCGTGCACTACGCATGCAGACGCGCGCACACAATCTGGGCCGGTTCTTGGCAATATAAGCAGTCACTTAGGGCCACAACCAATAAGGGGGCCACATCACAAGAAGAATATTTTTTTTAAACATATTGTTACATTATGTCATGTATCCCCTATCCAAAACTAGCGTTATTATTTTAATATGCCCTCCCCGTCCTCCTTCCCCATAATCCCAAACTCCACTCTAAGCCTGGCTGCCTGGACTTGATTCATGAGCAAGTCCAATATGCCTCCAAAAAGAACATTTTGATCTGGTGCTGTATGCACGCATCCGTCAGTTGGGGGCCACCTAAAATAATTTTGCATAGGGCCACCTGAGTCCTAGAACCGGCACTGCACACAGGTAGGATCTTCAGGAGACAGTAGTTTAGGATAGATACTATAGAGCATCGCAGTGAGGTGTCGGAAGCAAGCTCGCCATTCATTCTTACCATAGGGTTTTTCATTATCAGCCACAAAGTCGTAACAATTCAATGTACACTTACCACTAGGCTGGTGGTTGTAAAATTGTTCTATATGCTCCTGTAGAACCCCCGAGTATGTATGCAATCACTCTAGTTTTAGTAAAAACACGTTTTAATCAAGATCGCACGGAGAAGAACTGCATTTCCCATACTGCTAAACATGTACATCCCGAGAAATCTACGTCTGTGATTGGTCTAGCTTCTTCTTCTTTCACATATCTTGCGGTTACCGCGGAAGAAGCTACTGCCCCCTGTCTTCCCGGTGGATTATTGCACTTCAGCAGAACTCCGTGAGCGATCGTCTTTCTTTTACAAATATGATGCACTATGTTAAGGATGACGATAAGAGCGTCCACAGAGATGACAATCACTACATTTCAGGCCATATGCTGGCCTGGATAACTAAACTGAGCGTGATTTAAGGGCTATATTTCAGGAAACAAGAGTGTCATTCGCAATGCATTCTGGGAGTGTAGTTTCCGCAATTTTAAAAATAATGGTGTACACAGTCTTGTACCCTGCCCTTTTTCTCAGCTTTCTAATTAATCTTTGCATTAAAAAAAATGTGAATATTGTCATGATTCCTCTCCAGCCGAGGTGGCTTTGTCCAAGGCTTAAAAACGTTTAAATAAATACTATGAAATGTCTATGGAAGAAATGAATGCGGAAAACGCTTCCGACACCAGAGTGAGGACAGGGTGGGGCTTCAACTGCGATGCTCTATAGCCCAAAGGGACAGTCACCTGAGTCAACCGTTGGTTTTATTGGTTGTTGGTTGTCAGGGCGATATCACAACAAACTGGTGGACGGGCCCTGCCTGGCCTCGTCTGTTGCAGGTTGCGGTGACAGCTTTGTGCCAATGTAATATGAAAACAAATAAAAACTATTTATTGACCAAAACCCAATTCCTATCTTTAGAAGTGAGGGGATGCCGTTCCCCTGCGCTCCTCCTCCACTACACCCCTGGAGATTGAGGTCTGCCCGTCACACTCCAACTGCATTGTATATATATTTGTTTTACTTAATCAGAACACTTTAAACAGGCAGGCCACACAGCGTCACCTCTTTCAGATATATTGGCATTGAAAAGGTGGAAAAGCCCCCTAGAGGAGGCAACCAGGAACGCCGCCTGTTACAAAGAGAAATGTTTTATTACATATACATTACCTTAACACAATGGCTCATGGTCTAAACGAGGAGTTCGACCTTAAACCCTTTCTGTGACTTGTTCTGTATCTTGTTATTGTTATTATGCTTTTTAATTTTTGATATCTGACTTTGTATTTTTCTACTTTTTTCTACTTTGATCATTGTTATAGTTATATGTGACTCTAAAAGGTATGTGGCACTGACAATTAAGTTAATTTAATTAATGTAATTGTATTGCTTAATTCATTGTACTTCTGATGGCCATATAGCAACCGATGTTTCTGTCTATGCTGACAGCAGACATTGTCTGAGCAGTAATCAGTCAAGTTCATGGGGCCGAGTCCCCAGGCTGGTCTCATTCATGCAAACTGAGCATTGAGGGAACTTGAGCATGGACCCGAACAATCATTCCCTAGGCTATATATATCTGCACTTTTGATACATTGTTCAGTATACACCTGACGAACGCCGGAGAGGCCGAAATCTGAGCTTAAAGGGGAGTTTCGGTCAAAAACGACTTTCCTACCTTTAAAATGTTGATTCAGGAAGCTTCTGGGTTGATCCTGGTTAGTTTTGACCCATAGCAGCATTTTGTTCCATTTTGGATTTTCTCCCCTGCACCCCACGGCTCCAAACGGCACCTCTTGGGTCACTCCATAATCCGGTTATTATTCTCGCTCAAAACTCACTTTTCTCGCTCGGTCTCAGTCCCTGGTAACGTTGTTAGCAAATCCAAGCTACACCAGCTCCTGGTCGCCGCCATGTTTGTTTACTTTTAGCTCAACTCTGAACTCTCAGCCCAGGAGAGAACACTGTGAAATCACGTTTTGTATCGCGTGACTCCCCGACGCGCGACGAACAATAAAACACAAAAATGCTCTTAGCCAAAGAAAAAAGATGTAACTATGTCGACAAAGTCTGCAGAGTGATGTATGGTGTAGCCTCTTGTCTACCTCAACAGGCACAACAGGCTGTGGGGGGAGGGGGGTGGAGCTGTGAGCAGCAGCAGCAGCTCGTGAACGCGCGTTTCCCAACGGGTATGGGATTTCCCAGTGTTTCTCTTGCAGGGCTGAGAGTTCAGAGTTGAGCTTCTTGTAAACAAACATGGCGCCGACCAGGAGCTGTTGTAGCTCGTATATGCTAACAACGTTACCAGGGACTGAGACCGAGCGAGAAAAGTGAGTTTTGAGCGAGAATAATAACCGGATTATGGAGTGACCCAAGAGGTGCCGTTTGGAGCCGTGGGGTGCAGGGGAGAAAATCCAAAATAGAACAAAATGCCGCTATGGGTCAAAACTAACCAGGATCAACCCAGAAGCTTCCTGAATCAACATTTTAAAGGTAGGAAAGTCGTTTTTGACCGAAACTCCCCTTTAAAGGAGTCATCCAGACCAAAACACATATAGGGTTAAATCTGTCTTTTATCATACCCCTTTATACCTGCTTTAGTCGATTTTTTTCATAGCTGCCCCTGTTGCGAGATTTCGTCTGCCCCTGTTGCTATATTTTGCGGGCCCTCTCATATAACTAACAGATTAGATAGACTTTATACTAGTGCGGTTATTTCTTCAGCTTCAAAGTTAGTATTTTTTTACTGGATTGTGTTTACACAACGTCCTGAGACCAACCAAACTGCTGTTTTGACCTCACAGGCACCCTTACTTGTCAAACGTCTTTTACTCTGCACCAGAGCAGGGAGAGGAGAGGCTAGAAAGGGAGGGGAGGGAGGGGTCGGTTTGACAAGTAAGGGTGCCTGTGAGGTCAAAACAGCGGTGTGGTTGGTCTCAGGACGTTGTGTAAACACAATCCAATAAAAAAATACTAACTTTGAAGCTGAAGAAATAACCGCACTAGTATAAAGTCTATCTACTCTGTTAGTTATGAGAGGGCCTGCGAAATCTAGCAACAGGGGCAGCCGAAATCTAGCAACAGGGGCAGCTATGAAAAAAATTGACTAAAGCAGGTATGAAGGGGTGATAAAAGGCAGATTTAACCCTATATGTGTTTTGGTCTGGATGACTCCTTTAAAGTAATCCTTAATCATATTCCATTTTATTCAATGGCTGTTTGTCTGTCCAGCTAAGAACAGATTCTCTGATGCTACGCAAGAGAAAGGAACTTTTGATGATGGCTATAGCCAGATTGGTGTCCAGTCAACACTCGTTGACGCTCATTAATGTTATATGCATCAATCTAATAATGCTTCTGAACTGTCAAATAGGCCAACATCTAATCTAAGATTAGTGGGACTCATTCAAATGCACCAGTACACCAAGCACCTACTAAAAGTCACCTTTAGTGTGATTGGATTGGATCCCAACACCCATGATTAATCTAAAAATGCCTTTGGCTCTGTTGCCTCCTAAAATCTGTTTACATGTTATTTATTTTTATTTATACTATTATACACATACTGCCTTTCCCCTGTAGATGGGGTGGGTGTGCCATTGATCCTTCTGACACACAGCTGTCACCAATCTGAGACTCATCCATGCTTGTATTTAACACGCCTACTATGTACAATGTGACCATACCTGAAGAAGACCCACTAGGGTTGAAACGTTGTTATCCCAAATAAAGTTGTCGCTGGAGCTTTCTAACTGTGTGCGGACTTCCTCTTCTGTTCATACACCACTTTTACACCCATAAAATAAATTGATCAATGCTGATAGGTGAAAGTCAGCAGGTGAATTCATGACTGTATGTATATAGACAATATTTTAGGCCAATAAAAAAAAAACTATATACCACATTCCATACCCCACCTCAGCCCTGACAAAACTGTCAGAAGTGATGACTCATCACAAAACCATATTTTTGTGCGTCTGTTTTTAGGCCAAGGAATGTTTTTCATGCCAAACCAATGCTTGCAATGGATTCAGAATCATTAAAAATCCCTAGTTTGACCCCTCACATGTTACTTAAAGCAGATTATTTGGAGGTATTCTTTTCCTTTATAGTATAGTGTATAGTAAGTGATGGGCCCCAAACCTTTACCCCCTATAAAAGAAAGTGCTCAATGCTGACAGACGGTCAGCAGTTGGATTCATGACTGTATGTATATAGACAATATTTTAGGCCAATAAAAAAAACTATATACCAAATATCTGACCCCACCTCAGGGGTAGGGGTCAGGGGCAGCCGGACTATGTATCTGTGCATGGGGATTAAATGGTGCATGTTAAGTGACTTCAGTGATTATTCTCATACATGCATCCATGGATATGAATTGAGCGATGCGAGAGTGTGGTCTAGCCAACACCCAGGGGAGGCCTTAGCTATGTTTCACCAGTTTCAATTGAAACGGGCCTCAGCCACCAGGGGGCCTCCAAGAGCTAGCCAGCAAGCCTCGTTCAACTTGCAACGCACTTATAACACTTTTTAATAATCATATATTCTTGTTAATATAACACCATTTAGGTCAATGCTATAACATTATGTAGTGATATAATAATAATATATAAATAGCAGCCAGTCATTGACTATAGGTCAACTTCTGTGTGCGATTGTTGCGCGGCTACTGTGGCCTCGGTGCGCTGGCGGCGGCGTGGGGGGGGGCTCTTGAAACGGGCCTCCAGATTACTAAGGCCGCCCCTGCCAACACCTACTCTGGACTCGTGAATAACTGCCCTCCACACTCTCCTATCTAGCATCAGGGTCTTGAGCTCTACAGTGGTGTTAGCTAAGCTGTCACACCGCAGTGCATCTTTGTAGGTGGTGCGCTTCATGCCTGTCCTGACTTTGCCCTGGGTTCGCTCCCACAGTGTCAGTTTGCTTGCCACTAGTTCCGGACTCTGGGTGCCTGACGCAGTGCCCTGCCAGCCTCGTCCTCTCTCGGACTTTGTCTTTGAACCGTGGTAGGTCCCGACGCGTCCATGTGACAACTAGTGACACCTAGTGCCATTCATAGCATTCTTAAGTAGCCTACAGTCAGGACCCTTTCCTGTTGTGCTGTGAGGATCCATGTCTCAGGCTCTCAGGCTCTCCTCTCAGCCCCATACAGCAGTATTGACTCCACTGTAGTTACGATTAGCTGCCTCTTGAGGTCTTTTCCCATGTCTGATTTCCACACTCTCCTCATCTCTGGCAGGGCATTCCAGGCAAGTGCCCCCGGGCCCTCAGGTCCTGTTCCGTTGAAGCAGTCCAGGCCCAGAGATAGTTGAAATCCTAAACTGCGTTCAGCACCGTCCCGCCGGCAGTGGCAATGGTTTTGTCCTCTGTGTTAACTGCCATTTATTTTGTTTTCTTGGCATTGAGCTTGAGGCCGATCTTTCTGCCCTCCATTTCTACTGCCAGCAGTAGTTCCCCTCCTTTCTCTTTGTTTTACTATAAAGTAAAACTAAATACATCTATTTTTGTTATTGCTACCGTCGCAACATTCCTGACTGAACCATTTTTTTGTGTCAAGTATAATATTAATGGTATTGCATTGCCAATTGTAGTATAATGTTTATGTTTATGATGTGCCATAAGACAACCTGTCTGCAAAATAAATGCAAGTCTTTCTCCCACCTGTGGATGGAGCTCATAAACCAGTTGACTGATCACTGGGTTCAAAGTAGTCTGCAGGTCATTCCATGTAAGGCCACAGAAGCTAAAAGTATCCCATTGCTTACCAACATTTGCTGAAAATTGCAGACCTTTTTTGTTGTGTGCTTGCATGTCCATCGACAATTTTCAGCCAATAAATCTGCTTTAAGTGGGATGTGAGGGGTCAAACTATGGGTTTTTAATTATTCTGAATCCAGTGCAAGCATTTGTTTTGCATGAAAAACATTCCAAAAAACGGACCCCAAAAGACTGTGAAAATTGATCACTAAACCATCGTTTTGTGGGTCCATTTCTTGCCCAAGGAATATTTTTCATGGAAAACAAATGCTTGCAATGGATTCAGAATAATTAACATAAAAAGCCCAAAAACAATAAAAAAAAAGAAAAAAAAAATTAATAACCCTCCTAGATGACAAATCCATTGAGAAACGGACCTTTGCTCTCGTGGTCACGGAACTGCCATTTTTGACTCACCTCTCAGTTTACAGTTTACAGTTTAGGCATTTAGCAGACGCTTTTAATCCAAAGCGACTTACAAAAGCAGGTAATACATCACTATAATAAGCAAGATAATATGTCAGTACATTAACAACAATATAACAAATGTATAGGAATATCAATCTAGAAAAAAAATCCTATATGGGGTGTGGGGGTTCAAATTGGATTATTTGGGGGATCTGAAAATGTTGAGGACCACTCAAGTAAGGCATGCACACCCACCACTTCTTTATTCCTATGTGTCTCCACTAGGCTAGCCTGGCATTGCTCATACTAATTCCTCACTGCGTACCAACAGGGGGTGGTGTTGTGCAGTCTGGTTTATTAACCAGGCTACCACTAGGCATGGCTGAGCCAGTTTGGCTACTTGCCCAAGCCCAGTGAGGGCATTGCCACCATGTTTACGGCCGAGATGCTGAGCGAGGCCGTCAGTGTAATGCAGAGGTTCTACAACCTGGAGGCCACCGGACAGATGGACGAGCAAACTGTCATGTACGCTACAGTCTCCCCCTGTTGTCAAGAATTATTGACACCTACACTTACTGGAAACATTCCTGTTTATGTCCCGAACCACATTTAACCCATTAAAAACTCACCCAATGCCAAAAGCATTGGGTGAGTGGCCCAAATGGCTCCAAGGTCCATGTGCCGAGATTTTGTTTTTCTTTACAGTGAAATGAAAAAATATTTTTTGGGGGGGCCCACTGATTGATCACAGTAACAGACACAGTCGTTGTGATTCAGTGGCAAAAAGATTTTTGTCAATCGGACAAATGGGACAAAAGAGGAAAGCATCTCTCTGCAGTGTTTCCCCTAGGCAGAAGCTGAAGGAGTGGGGGGAGAGTTGCGGGGAGCGGCATAGCGTTCACGCACAGCGCGGCGTGCAGGCGGAAAATGTTCCGTGTTTTTCGGGTTGGGTGTGTTTGCGCGATTCTAACTCAGTTAAAAAATAAATATATAGATTTGTATTTTATATCAACATTGGCGATCATCTTCTGATCATTATTTTATAATCATCAACATTTGCCATCATCTTCAGTTTCAAAGTGCTTTATTTACACGCAAAAATAAATACTATTTGGCTTTTCAAACTTAAAGCCATACTGTGTAAGATGCCCAACTAGTGGTCATTAGCCCTATAGCAAACCGCGGTCGCGTCCGCGTCTTTCGGACGTTTTTCGTACCTTCAGACCCCCGCGTCTGCCTCCACCTCGCTGAGATCTATCTTTTAAGGGGTCCCTTGTTCCTGTGCGTTCAGTAATTCCAGAGATACGGACTCCTTCACCCTGCCTGGTAGGCGAAATTACCTAGAGAAGGGATGGTACAAACGGGCGACAACAAATATGGCTGCCATAGCGACCCCACTTCAAGATGCGCTGTGATTGGCCGGCAGTTGTATAACCCTCGCTGTGATTGGCCGGTAGTGTGATGACGCAATTTTGGCGCGAGATCCGGTCCACGGCAAGGATCTCAGTTTACATACAGAGAAGGCTTTACAGGCTGAAATTCACGGCGCGGATCTTCTAAAACTTTTGTGATTTAATAGTTAGGAGAATTTTAAGATTTGTTTTATAAAAAAAGTTACATAGTACAACTTTAAGTAAATAACCTAAGTAAGTTCTGTTGTCAGATTTGTCAGGAGGAATAAACAACCAGGTCTATGAAAACAAGCCCAAAGTAAGTGAATAGCGTATAGGCCACATGAGCACTTTAAACCTAAATACTTCCCTATTTGAAAATAGCCGATCTACAAGCTCACAAGCAACCACCAGGGGCGTCCACAAGGGGGGTAAAGTGGGACTGAGTTACTAGGGCCCAAGGTGGAGGGGCCTTCATTATTTTATACTTATATTATAAAAATAGCAGATAGGCCTATACAAGCTCACAGCACGGCACCGAGTGCCGCGCTGCGAGCTTGTAGATCTGCTATTTTTGAAAAGTCGTGGAAATATGTATTTCTTAACACTTGTAACTCATATTTTGCTTCTGGGGGGTGCCTGGAACTATTTTGAGATTGGGGTCCGTGGCCAAATTCATATAATTTTGGGGGTCCTCCTTCACATGAAAAGGTTTGAGCACCACTGACACTCCCCCTATGAAGAACATTAATGGGGGGCCCACAGTGAAACCTTGTACCCAGGGCCCAGAATTTGGTGCCCTGGCAACCACCATTATTTACAAGCAACTTTACAGAAATAAGAGCCCAAAATACTTATAATAGTCAGATTTGGCAACACTGCATGGTATTTCATCCAACCTAGCCCAACATGGCTTATATTATCAGACCTGGCAACTGCATGTTATTTTTCCACACACTGTAGGCTAGGTTGCTTGCTAACAGTCAGACACAAACTGCACATTTAGCCACAGACAACCACAAACTACACCACTCTAAAATCATTATCAATACGTTTTTAAATGAATCTTGAGAAATGTACAGCTAAGCTGTAATGATGAATGGGACAACAAGTAAACTTCTCCTGTAACAGTGCCTATGCGACGCAACGAGTGGGTTTGTACTCGGTGCACAGCTGTTGTTTCTCCATCCAATCAATGAGTGTAGCAGAGGAGCGCTATAATCTCCTTCCAGCCGTACCTAACCGAGAGAAAAACCGTATTCTAAACATGAGTCATGTTGTGAAAATAATTCCTCTGAAAAAAAAAAAAAAAAAAAAAATCTTGAAAAAAAAAAAAAAAAATCATAGAGCGGCGGCCAGATTTTAAGGGGCGGCGGCCCGCCACTCCTTAATGCATATAGGGGAAACACTGCTCTGATCTCAGGTCATTTTGACATCTTTTCAAATCTTTTTTGTTCCCTTTGATCTAAAGACATCAAAGACGTCATACAGGGCCCTTTGAAATGGCATTGAGAGAGTTAATACCGAATGAGGCAGATTCTACTAATGGCTTCTAAATCCTAACAGTTTTCTGAAAAAAGAAAAAACTACATTGCTATATCGTCACTGTCGTGCAGAAACCTCCTATCTCTATTTTTAAACTTTTTTGTGTGTTCTCGTAAAGTAACGCCCATGACACTTGATCATATTACAGCGTCACGCAAAAGCATCAAAAGTAGCATACCCGGCCTGGACAGCTGGCGTAGCCGTCCGGGAAACTATGCTGCTCATCTGCGTGTCACGGGTTCGAGTCCCAAATTACCGAGACACATCACTAAACACACTTTAGCTAAATGCTATACCGAACAGTTGAGCAGTCCCACTGCAGTATTGTATTGTCTGTAATATCTGTCATCTCTCCCCTTCCCTCAGAGCCATGAAGCATTCTCGCTGTGGTGTTCCCGACAACGCTGACGAGACTCTAGATCATTATGAACCACGCACCCAGGGTTGGAGAACAGGAAACCCACAAGGCCATCCGGAAGGCCTTCAAAGTCTGGGAGAAGGCCACCCCACTGAAATTCCAGGAAGTCCCGTACGAGGAGATCGAAAAGAAGCAGCGCAGCGACGCCGACATCATGATCTACTTCGATTCGGGCAAACATCGACGGTCCTGGCTCACGCCTTCTTCCCCGGTGATATATACGGGCCGATAGCGGGTGATATGCACTTTGACGCACATGAGAAATGGACCGTCCTCAACCGTGACCTGCCGGGTAAGAGTCAGCGGTGGAAAAAAGTACTTTTTTGTTTACTTAAAGCTGTGATGACACGCAAAAACAACGTAAATCAGTCTGTTCAATCTGTTTGGCTGATATTGTTGATGACATCACGCCGCGCCCTTACTGGATAAAGATTCCGCAACTTCATGGCACATACAAGTTTTCAACAAGCTATCCGTCCAAAATGTGTATCCAGGCTCTTGCTGTTCTCCTCCCATGCTTGGGGCATGTTTAGCGGCTCTGTCCTGCTCTCTAGTCCGTCTGGCAACCAGAGTGTCAGTGGACGAGGAATACTACGCAGTCACTCGCTCTGTTTCCAGAGCGTTTGTAGAAAGACCACGTGACCTACTGTAGCATAATGTTAAACTTCGGAGCGTGACATCACAGCTTTAAAGTATCAATATGCAGAAATAATAATGTTAGAAATAATATTCTATGAGTGTGGATTGCGCCAATGCATCTCAATGGGAATGGAGTCGATTTTTGGAGAAATCCACTCATAGATAGAATATTATTCCGGTGTGACCGTGCCCTTTCAAGTAAAAGATATTTGAGTAAAAGTACAAAAGCATTGGCCTCAAAATTTACTGAAAGTACCAAAAGTACTTTTAATGTTGTATGTCACTGTTTTTGCACGTAACGCGTCCTGTACGATGACCTACGATCGCCAGACGTTACTGGACTTGAGATTTGTTGCTTCAGACGTTTTCAGACCGGATTTGCCGAGAGAACTGCACAACAACAACAACAGCACGGTTCCACCATGGCGTGGCCACAGGAGGAAGAGAGGGAAGCGAGGGGGTACACTGGTGAAACTACGTGGACGCCCTTCGCGACCACCCATCCCCAGCATATTGTTGGCAAACGTCCAAGCGATCGACAATAAGATGGACGACCTCCGAACCCGGCTACGCGCTGAAAGGGATATAAAGAACTGCTGTGTGCTCTGTTTCACGGAGACGTGGCTGAATGTTGACGTTCCTGACAGGGCGGTACAGCTAGACGGCTTCTCTGTGTTCCGCACAGACCGTTCGATGGCAAACACGGGGAAGACAAAAGCGGGCGGTGTTCTGTTTCACATCAACGACTCTTGGTGTACTAATGTGGATATAGTCTCACAGCACTGCTCGTCGGTGCTGGAGCATTTAACACTACGGTGTAGACCGTTCTACTTGCCCAGGGAATTTCCTTGTGTGTTGCTAACGGCTGTATACATCCCACCAGAAGTGAGTGCATCCGAAGCTATGGACGAGCTGAGCGATGTCATAGGCAAGCAGGAAAATAAGCACCCGGAAGCCATATCAATCGTGGCTGGGGACTTTAACCACTGCAACTTGAAATCGGTGTTGCCACACTTTTACCAGCACGTTAGGTGCCCAACAAGGAAGGAAAGGACGCTGGATCATTGTTATTCCACCATCAAGGCTGCCTACAGAGCGGTCCAACGGCCCCACTTTGGGAAATCTGACCACCAAGCGGTGCTACTGCTACCTGCCTACAAGCAGAGAATGAAGAGCGAGCAACCCAAGGAGAGGTCTGTTCAGTGCTGGTCCACAGATAATGTATCTAAACTCCAGGGCTGCTTTGAATCGACAGAATGGTCCATCTTCAAAGACTCAGCCACAAGTTTGGATAACTACGCTGACACTGTCACCAGCTATGTTAAATTCTGTGTGGATAATTGCATCCCAGCGCGAACCGTTCGCTCCTATCCCAACGAGAAGCCGTGGATGAACCATGATACTCGTCTGAAGTTGAGAGAGCGCCGAGCCGCCTTTCAATCTGGGGACGAGGAACGGTACAAAAAATCCAGATACGACCTGAGAAGGGCGATCAGAGACGCTAAGAGACAATATAGGGACAAACTGGAGAACAACTATAGTGGCTGTGACGCACGGCGTATGTGGAGAGGGCTGCAGGCGATTACGGATTACAAACCGAAGCCGGCTGTTATTAACACCTCGGACTCTCTACCGAACGAATTGAATAACTTTTTCGCCCGCTTTGAAACTCACAACACGGACCCAGTTACACCGGTGCGGGGAACACCCGGTGCGGTGGAGCTGCAGGTGACACAACGAGATGTGAGTAAAACTTTTAAAAGCGTTGGGACTCATAAGGCGGCCGGCCCTGACGGGATTGCCTCACGTGTCCTTAAGTTGTGTTTCGACCAGCTTTCGGGAGTCTTTACTGACATTTTTAATATGTCCCTGTCATTGTGTGTGGTACCGTTGTGTTTCAAGGAAACCATAATTGTACCCATAGCAAAGAAAAAACCTGTCGCCTGTCTTAATGATTATCGCCCTGTGGCTTTGACCTCTGTTCTTATGAAGTGTCTGGAAAAAATGGTTATATCACATATAACGCACATTATCCCTGCCAATACTGATCCATTACAGTTTGCATACTGTGCTAATAGATCAGTCGATGATGCTATTTCTCTCGCACTACACATTGCCTTGAAACATCTGGAGAAAAGGAACTCTTATGTCAGACTACTCTTCATAGATTATAGCTCTGCCTTTAACACGATTGTACCATCTAAGCTTGTGTTGAAACTCAGGGGTCTTGGTCTTGGCAGTAGTATCTGCAACTGGCTGTTTGACTTTTTGACAGGCAGGCCACAATCTGTACGAATAGGGAACAAGCATTCATCTAAGATATTGACCAGGACTGGAGCGCCCCAGGGCTGCTGCCTCAGTCCCTTGTTGTATAGTCTGTTCACCTATGATTGTGTTGCCAGGTGTGGCAATAATTCTATTCTCAAATTTGCAGATGACACCACGGTTATAGGACTAATATCCAACGATGATGAGAGGGCCTATAGGAGGGAAATTGAAGAGCTAACCCTATGGTGCCAGAATAACAATCTCTCTCTAAATGTTAGTAAAACAAAAGAGATCATCGTTGACTTTAGGAAGTCTAAAGTCAATCACAGTCCCTTAACCATAAATGGTTCACCTGTAGACATAGTGGACAGTTTCAAATTCCTGGGTGTTCACATAACAAACTCACTCACATGGTCTCAAAACAGCGAAGGTATCCTTATGAAAGCGCAGCAGCGATTGTACTTTCTGAGGCGCCTCAGGAGATTTGGCCTGAGCACCAAGGCTCTTGTTAATTTCTATCGCTGTACCATAGAAAGTGTTTTGACAGGATGCATCACAGTGTGGTTTGGTAACGTGACTGTTCAAGACAGTACACAGTTACAGAGAATTGTAAAGAGAGCTGCCAAAATCATTGGCACAGAATTACCACAGCTACACACAATCTATAACACACGCTGTAAGAAAAAGACAGAGAACATCTTAAAGGACAGCTGTCATCCCGCCCATTCCCTGTTCTATCTCCTCCCATCCAAAAAACGTTACCAGAGCATCAAATCTCACACCACCCGTTTCAGTAATAGTTTTTATGCTCAAGCAATCAGGATGCTTAACGAAGAGATGGAAGCGAGACGTAGGTAGTCATGTGCAATATACGCAGTTTTTAAACTGTACACTGTTACACTGTATGGTTGTTTTGTTGTTTTTGGGTTGTCCTGGGTGACCTGTTGTTGTCTTGTTTTTTTGTGTGTAATAAGGCTGAGAGTGCTCCTGGCACAAGCATTTCATTGTATGTCTATACCTGTATGGATATGCATTTGACTAATAAACCTGAACCTGAACCTGAACCTGAAGTAGAAAGTACTAATTTGCTGAATGTCCCATTTCAAGTTTTCAAATGTATTCAAATCTTTTGAAAATACCCGATCTAACATTGTGAGTATTTCTACATTGCAGTGTGTGCATATCGTCACTGTCCAGTAGAAACCTTGTATCTCCAAGTTTCAAATTTGCATGTTTTTTTTTTTTATTAAACCTCTGCCGCATCATATAAGACTGTTGTACAAAAGTTGTGAAAATAGCAGATCTATACGCACACAACGCCTCCCGGTGCGAGGCGTTGTGTGCTTGTAGATCGGCTATTTTCAGGGACATAAAAGGTTTACACCTAACAAACAGACAACGAAATGTGAGTACTTTTTCATGTCCCAACCTTCTTTCTGTTTCCTTCCGTCCTTGCATCCATCCAGATTCCATCAATGTGTTCATAGTAGCGGTCCATGAGATAGGCCACAGCCTGGGTCTGTCTCACTTCAGCAGCACCAAGTCCATCATGTTCCCCTCCTACCAATGACAGGAAGAGTCAACCTTCAAGCGGTCAAAGGGTGACGTCGAGGGGATGCGGAACAGGTATGGTGGGTATGATACCCTAACCCAAAATCTCGGTAGGTGGTTGGGTATGCAACATGTGGTACAAAATAACAGGACCAAACACTTCAAGAACAAATCCCATTCAGCGGTACCGATAGTCACTTTGATAAACAAAACGTAGCACTGCTGGAGCAGCACAGATTGTACAATACTAGAGGTTCGCGGCCCTTCGGGCCGCTCACATCTAGAGATCGCGCCTGCTTTGCAGGCGCTCACAGCTACGTTGCAGCAGTGATCCACCCACATCCATCCATCCATCCACAACCATCCATCCATCCATCCATCCACATCCATCCACATCCATCCATCCATCCATCCACATCCATCCATCCATCCACATCCATCCATCCATCCATCCATCCATCCACATCCATCCATCCATCCATCCATGCATCCATCCATCCACATACATGCATCCATCCACATCCATCTATCCATCCACATCCATCTATCCATCCACATCCATCCATCCATCCATCCATCCATCCATCCATCCACATCCATCCATCCATCCGTCCGTCCGTCCGTCCGTCCGTCCGTCCGTCCGCCCGTCCGTCCATCCATCCATCCATCCACATCCATCCATCCATGCATCCATCCATCCATGCATCCATCCACATCCATCCATCCATCCACATCCATCCATCCATCCACATCCATCCATCCACATCCATCAATCCATCCACATCCATCCATCCATCCACATCCATCCATCCGTCCATCCACATCCATCCATCCACATCCATCCATCCATCCACATCCATCCATCCATCCGTCCATCCACATCCATCCATCCATCTCCATCCATCCGTCCATCCACATCCATCCATCCATCCATCCATCCACATCCATCCATCCACATTCATCCATCCATCCATCCATCCATCCACATCCATCCATCCATCCATCCATCCATCCATCCACATCCATCCATCCATCCATCCATCCATCCACATCCATCCATCCATCCATCCATCCATCCATGCATCCATCCATCCATCCATGCATCCATCCATCCATCCATCCATCCACATCCATGCATCCATCCATGCATCCATCCACATCCATGCATCCATCCATGCATCCATCCACATCCATCCATCATCCATCCATCCATCCATCCATCCACATCCATCCATCCATCCATCCATCCACATATCCACATCCATCCATCCATCCATCCATCCACATCCATCCATCCACTTACTGTACTGTACTGTACTTTACTGTACTCTACTGTACCCGACTGTACCGTATTGTACTGTACTTTACTGTACTCTACTTTACCCGACTGTACCGTACTGTACTGTACTTTGCTGTACTCTACTGTACCCGACTGTACCATACTGTACTGTACTTTGCTGTACTCTACTGTACCCGACTGTACCGTATTGTACTGTACTTTGCTGTACTCTACTGTACCCGACTGTACCGTACTGTACTGTACTTTACTGTACTCTACTGTACCCGACTGTACCGTACTGTACTGTACTTTGCTGTACTCTACTGTACCCGACTGTACCGTACTGTACTGTACTTTGCTGTACTCTACTGTACCCGACTGTACCGTATTGTGCTGTACTTTGCTGTACTCTACTGTACCCGACTGTACCGTACTGTGCTGTACTTTGCTGTACTCTACTGTACCCGACTGTACCGTACTGTGCTGTACTTTACTGTACTCTACTGTACCCGACTGTACCGTATTGTACTGTACTTTGCTGTACTCTACTGTACCCGACTGTACCATATTGCACTGTACTTTGCTGTACTCTACTGTACCCGACTGTACCGTATTGTACTGTACTTTGCTGTACTCTACTGTACCCGACTGTACCGTACTGTGCTGTACTTTGCTGTACCGTACTGTGCTGTACTTTGCTGTACTCTACTGTACCCGACTGTACCCGACTGTACCGTACTGTGCTGTACTTTACTGTACTCTACTGTACCCGACTGTACCGTATTGTACTGTACTTTGCTGTACTCTACTGTACCCGACTGTACCGTATTGTACTGTACTTTGCTGTACTCTACTGTACCGTACTGTACTGTACCCGACTGTACCGTACTGTACCCGACTGTATCTTACCGTATTGTACCGTACCCCCCCCCCCCCCCCCCCCCCCTCTCTCTCTCTCTCTCTCTCTCTCTCTCTCCCCCTGTGCAGCTGACCCCCCCCTTCCCTCTTGTAACCTGAGAACTTGGTGATGATAATGACACATTGGTCTACAGAGGATTGCGCAATAGGTATTGCGAAATAACCATACAAACACAAACTGTACGGTAAATATGCATTTTGAAAACATGAAATGTTGACAGCGCAAAGCGTCCAGGTTAATCTGTCCTGGTGTGTGTGTTTATGAGAGGTGTTGTCAGATATTGTAAATGTAGATACAGTTTGAAGTGTGTCAAGTGTGTCTCACCATTGGAATGTTGGTTGCTCGAATGTAGGGATTTGATGAGGAACAATTATATTTAAACAAAAGAAAATAAAATTTTGCAGAAATGCTTGGGCTCACTGAAAACTACACCTATACAAAGAATGATGCTCAATAGAAATAGCATTTGAGAGGAATGTCCAAACTTTGTTTTGTTAGTTAGAAAGTTTTATTTCGGTCCCATTTGGCAGCCAGTATAGTACAATACATTCAATATCAGTATACACTGTATGGTCCGAAAAGGTATAGGCAGAAGCTTACGCTTATAATGCCTACCCCATATAAATAAAATACAATCAAATATACATTTGATTTGACAAGACTGAAAAACAAAACAGTCAATAGACTTGCTAATCCAAAAATAAGAGAAAAACAAAAAACAAAAACAGAATACAATTGAGTGTCGGTCTGGTTTAGGGCTTTGTCAAGTGACAATATGGAAGTATTGCCACAAGGCTACACCAAACCAAACCACTTGGTAGATATTTCTAGATAAGGATCTTAATGGTATATAATAAACACATATACATACACATGTAATATAAACAGTAAGACTCACACCCACTATAGTACCGATGTTATATTTTATACATTTATTACTTATTTATAATAAATGCATTAATATATTTATAAATGTGTGTATATTTATTTATAATGCTAATATAATTTTAATATATTATAATGTTCTATATTTATTTATTATCTTTGTTTTGAACATTTTTTTGAATTTAGTGATTGATGTGCACATTTTCAGTTCTTTATCCAAGCTATTCCATATGCTTACCCCTCTTACAGATAGACACCTGTCTTTTATGTTGGTTCTTGGGGTTGATCCCTCAAATACATGTGTCCCCCTGAGTTGGTACTGGGTCTCACGAGCCTTGAACAGCCTCTGCATGCTGGGTGGAAGTTTCTTGTGGTGGGCTTTGTACATTATTATGGCAATGTTTAGATCAACTAAGTCTTCGAATTTTAGAATTTGTTTATTTATAAATAGTGGATTGGTTGGCGCCAAGTAGTCAGATTTGTTTACAATTCTTATGGCTTTTTTTTGCAACATGATGATAGGATTGGTGATGGTTTTATAAGTGTTCCCCCATACTTCCACACAGTAAGTTAAGTATGGAAGCATGAGGGAACAGTAAAGTAAGTATAGTGAGATATTATTTACAATGGGTTTTAATTTATATAATATCGCTATTGTTTTAGATAATTTTGACTTTATATTAGCTATATGCGGTTTCCAACAGAGTTTATTGTCTATGGTGATACCTAAAAATTTATGTTCACTTACTTGTTCTATTTCCACATTTTGTATTGTTAGTTTCACAGGTATATCTATTTTTCTATTACAAAAGAGCATGTATTTTGTTTTACTGAGATTTAATGATAATTTATTGACATCAAACCACTTTTTAAGTAATTGAAGTTCATTTTCCACCTCATACAGAAGCTGCTCAAGATCTCCTCCCGATCTATACAAGCTAGTATCGTCTGCAAATAATACATATTTCAGTTTAGTCAGTATATTACCTATATCATTTATATACATAATAAACAACTTTGGACCCAGCACGGAACCCTGAGGGACCCCATGCGTGATATATAGTGGGTCTGAGTCAACACCATTCATATGCACATACTGCCTTCTGTCTTGCAAGTAACTTTCTAGCCACTTGTTGGCAACTCCTCTAATGCCGTATCTCTCCATCTTTTTAATAAGTATTTTATGATCAATAGTATCAAATGCTTTTTTAAGATCAATAAAGACCCCCACAGTATACTCCTTGTCATCAATACCAGTTGAGATTGCCTCTACCAGTTCTGTCACTGCCATCAAGGTGGACCTGTTTGACCTAAAGCCATACTGATGATCACTTATTAGTTGGTGCTTATCAATGAAATTATCAAGCCTTGCAACAAAAAGTTTTTCTAATATTTTTGAGAATTGAGAGAGCAGGGAGATGGGTCTATAATTTGTAAATTGATGCTTGTCTCCAGTTTTATAGATGGGTATAACTTAAGCGGTCTTCATTTTATTGGGAAATGTGCCAGTACTAAATGATTGATTACAAATATGTGTGAAAGGTACAACTATGGTTTGTATTATATTCTTAATTAGTATCATATCAATATTTGTACTATCAGTAGATTTTTTGCTGTTTAGATTCTTGACTATATTTATAATTTCATTTTCATCTACACTTCTAATAAAAATTGAATATGGATTTTGTTTTGGTGTTTTTTCCTTCAAACCATTCATATCTCCCGGCTCTTCAATATCGTGTGCAAGGCTTGGTCCTACATTGACAAAGAAATTGTTAAATTCATCTGCAATGTCTTTAGTTTTATTTATATTTATAGTATTTTTAATAAAATAGCTTGGATACTCACCTTTTCCCTTACCTTTTTTAATTATGTTATTTAAAGTTTTCCATGTAGCTTGGATGTTACCTCTATGCTGCTCTAGTAATTTTTGGTAATAGTTCTTTTTATTTACTCTTATTATATTAACTAATTTATTTTTATATGTCTTGTATCTATTCTCAGCTTCCTTTGTTCTGTGTTTTATGAATAATTTATACAGCATATTTTTCTTTTTACAGGCATTTTCTATTCCTTTGGTTATCCAAGGTTTCTCATTTGTGTGGATATTCGTACTTTGGGTTTGTTTTAATGGACAATGTTTATTATAGAGTTCCGTTATTGTTGACAAAAAAGAGTCATATGACCTATTTGGGTCATCTGTATTGTAGACCTCATTCCAGGTCTGTCTATCTAGGTCCTCCTTGAGAGCAGCGACAGCTTCTGGTGTTCTGTGTCGAGTTATGATGTATGTGTTGTTTTTAGTTTTAGCTTCTAGTTTAAATAAATTGTGAAAAATGGCAAATACTGGAAGGTGGTCACTGGTGTCATTTATTAATAGTCCCGCTATTATTTGGTTGTCAAAAGTGTTTGTAAAGATATTATCGATCAATGTAGCTGTATTTATAGTTAATCTAGTTGGTTTATTTATAACAGGGAATAGACCGTTTTCATACATGGTATCAATAAAAGCTGTTATTTTACTGTTTCCATGGGGGTTGAGGAGATCGGCATTATAGTCACCGCACACACAGTGCATCTTGTTATTATTTATTTTACTAAAAATATTGTCTAGGTTATAATTAAATGTGTCTAGGCAGGATCCAGGTGTTCTATAAATACAACTTACAAACATATTTTTAGATTTTTCAAGGACTATTTCTACTGTGACACATTCAAAGATACCATCTAGATTAGTTGTCATGCTCTGCACCATGCTGCATCTAATACCAGTGTCCACATAAAGGGCAACTCCTCCCCGCGTTGTGCTGGTCCTGTGTGATGTGAACAATTCATACCCCACTAACTCCACATTTTGATCATTTCCCTCATTTAGCCAAGTTTCTGAGACTGCGATGACGCTGAATTTCTTGTACTTAGCGAGTACTTTCTTTATTTTACCAATATTTTTGTTTAGACTCCTACTATTGAAATGTATAATTGAGAATGTACCTTCCATTTTAACATGCTTGTATTGTTCCTCTGTATAATACTCACAAGTGTTGTTTAGGTTATTGTAAAAATTGTTTTCCGGGTCAATATTATGGCCAATTTCATAGAATTTATGTTCAGGAATTTCAAAATTTTTAAATTTGTATTTTTCATATTGTCCATTATTTACTGTATCGTCTCTGCCATCATCAAAAAATTCTACGTCATCAGTATCTCTGAATGGGAATGTGAGATTATCCTCAAGATCTGTCATGAGTTCATGAAAAAGTCTTTACACTCCATAAGGGTCACTTTACATAAATAGCCCAGATATATCTGCACATAAACAGATGAGCGGTCCATAATACTGCCTAATATTACTTTGAAGATGTAGGTACACTTGTTTACATGCACACTCTCACAGCAACACACAATCCAATGCCAACATGCACACCTTCCGGTCATACATATATGCTCTAGCCCAAGCACACATGCATACACCTCAGGCATACTAACGCACTCACACACACATACACACGCATACACACACACGCACCAAAGAAGCATCATGTCCACTAGAATGGAATGGATGTGATTTGTGTGAACATAATATATAGTAGTGTAAGCATTCTGGGTGTTGAGACTTTACAAATACTGCATGCACTATAATCATTTTGATGATTTCATCTGGCTTAACTCTAGCTAAATCACATTTTCTTATTAAAAGTAATGTGTAATTGGTGGATGTTTTAGAGTTTTTATCTAAAAGTATAAAAAAACAAAGACCAAAAGACCTCCCATTCTTCCGACTGACCACCTAAACCTAATAGTCAGGTTTGCTATGTTAAGAAATGTTTATTCGTTGGATTTTTTTTGGAGATTAGTAAAACTATACATTTTTGAAATCTTCAGAGCATGGGGAATCCAAAAATCTTTGTTGGCATTTGCACAGACACCTGTAAAGCCGCCATTTTGGACGTTGAAAATGGCCAACATAAAATACATAATTTGTGCTATCTTGGCTTCTAGACAACATAGAAACTTAATTAAACATGCCAATCCTATGTTTTCTGGGTCAAGGAATCAAGTGAGTAAATGATGGGTGTAAAATATTTCGGACCCCCACCCCCTTTCTGGGGGTTATCTGTTTTGGGACCTCCCAGAACAGTACGCCAGCCTGTTAATGTCAGATTTTCATAATATTAGAGTTATTTTGTAGGTTTTAAAACGTCCTGAGTTCATTTACTACACTTTTAAAGCAGCCAGAATAACCTTTCTGACGTTTGGTTGGGGTCTTTCCTCACCTGGGACACCCAGATGGACCCCTGAGCCTATGTCAGTAATCGCTCTGCTCCTGCTCCAGAACATAACTCATAACTGAAACATAAAAGTTGTTGTAGCTGGGCTCTGAAAACAAAAATGAGTAGTAGCAAATACCAGGGGTCTTCCACGGGGGTCCGGGACCCCTGGGGGGTCCTCAGAGTTACTACAGGGGGCCCTGTAGTAACATGGATGCTGGGGTTCAAGAGGGACTTTTCACATAAATTACATCAAATGTATTTTGCTGATGTTTCTGGGATCTAAATGGGATCACATCTCAACAGTTCCTGGTATTCCTACCTGCCCATGAACTTAATGTTTACACATGCCAAGAATTACTTGTAAAACACTTCTCCAGTTCTCATCCTTGCTTGATTCATTGAATTTTCTGAATTGCACATTTCTGGGTTTATATGCAAAATGTCATATAATAATATCAACTAGAAAATATTGTTCCTTCGAAACAATTGTGGGCTCGCTTCAAGCCAAAAAACAATGGCTATAATAGTACAAAAGCGGAGCTTACTTAACAAAGACACAGATGGATTCAAGGCACGCGTGTAAGCAACTTGCATGTCTTCAAACAAAACGAGGCATGTCTTATGCCCGTTTAAAGTTTGAATTTTCAAACGCTTCGTATAGCGCCCCCCTTTGGCCAATTGGAATAAGATTGGTTTCACTGATATTTGGACTAACCCTCTACGAGTTACTTTGCATGTATGATTTAGAGGCAGAATAATAATTTGCATAAAACCGTAATATTCATTGAATTATTAAAAAAATCATTATTTAACGTACAAACTTCTCACCCCATAGCCTGTGTAGATATAGATTCAAATTTCATGTGAAAAAGTTTTGTGCGCGTAACGCAAAAATCCCAGGAGGAGATAGATTTTTACTGTTTTTCATATTATTCAAAATGGTGGGAGATCTAAAGTTCAAAGGTCAAAAGTCAGAGCGTAAAAGTTGTTCGGCATGAGGATACGCATATGTGTATACAGGTTTCATGTACCTCAAACAGAGCATGAGCTATACCTGTTCAAAGTTTGCACTTTCGAAGGCTTCCTACAGCACCACCATTTGGCCGATTGCTGTAAAAAGTAATAGCACACATCGCCACAGTAAGCTGAACACATTGATGTTTTTATTTTCATTTTCTGTCTAAGTATGTAGGAGTAAAAGGTGCCAAAGTTTTTGAGGAGAACTGTTGACTGATAGATAAATAATGACAATATCTAAAGTGTGCTCGCTTTTCAGGCGAGCCCACAATAATAACACATTTGAACTGTTTTGGTACCTGATTGTGCTGTAATACTTAATATAGAACTACTTAAATGTCTGCTGTCAGCCCCGAAATTGTAATAGTATCATGTGGTCTCTCTCCTGGATCTCTCTTAGGGTGACCATTTGTACCGTTTTGCGCGGGACAGTTTTTTTTTGATTGATTGAAGAATTTATTAGAAGTTTGCAATAGAAAAAAGTACAGTTTCATGACAGTACAAATCACTGGTACAAGGTCAACTAAAAGGAGATCCTAGAAAGCCGAGGCTTATTTCCACTGGAACCACACTTTAAGTATCTCATATAACATTGAAAGACAGACGGATAGAACATACTTTATCTAGGATAATATCAGTTTCAAAAGCATAACATCAAATACAAAGGCAGAAAAAAAAAGAAAAAAAGGGGGGGGGGGGGGCTTAGTCTATTTACAAGTCACGGGTAGTAGCTGCCTGAAGGTGACTTTTCATACCAATTTTGAAGGAGGCTAGGGATTAGCTCTCCTTTAAACTCATTCAGTGCCAATGACGTCTCTTGACGTCTTTTTTTCAAAGGTCCTGGGTGCCAGGACCTTTGACGTCTTTTGTGTTTTTTGTATAGAATTTTTTTTTTTTTTTTTAAAGATGTCAAAATGACCTGAGATCAGAGAGATGGTTTTCTCTGTTTGTGTGTTGGCTCCCTCGTTTACCTGATTGAGAAAATGTGTGTCCATTCTAGTGGATGGACACTTTTTTTCATTCAAACAGCTCTATCTCTGGAACCATTTGTCTGATTGACAAAATTCTTTTTGCCACTGAATCACAACAACTGTGTATGTTTCTGTGGGGAAAAAAATTATAAAAAAAAAACATTTTTTTTCATTGCATAGTAAAGAAAAACATACAAAATCGTGGCACAGCTACCTTGGAGCCATTTTGGCATTTGGCACAGAATGAGTTAAGGCTTGTGGAAGGGCGTTCCACATGTTGATGGTATAGCAGGAGAACGAGTTAGCACCTTGTTTAGTGTTAAATCTACGTTGATGATGATTAGTGGAGCTGCCTCTGGTGTTGTGATCGTGAACATCCTTGACCTTTAAGAAGTAGTTTGCCAGGTACATGGGTATCTTGGAGGTGTAGTGAATATTGTACACCAGGCCCATTGCAAGATGCTGTACTCTGTCAACTACTTTGAGCCACCCCACGCTTTCGTGGTGATGATCGGTAAGGTGGGTCTAAGATGGAAGACCAAGCACAACCCTAATTAGTTTGTTCTGGGCTGTTTGGAGCTTTAACTTTAAGGCAGCTGGGGCGTCGCGATACCAGACAAGGACTCCGTAATCAATGAGGGGCCCAATAAGAGCACCTCCTAGTGTCTTTCGAGATTTAAAATTGATCAGCGGGGCAACCCTTTGCAAGAAACGAATTCGTTGGTTGACTTTTTTGATTACCTTGGTAGTCATTTTTTCACTGGATAGGTTAGCCTCCAGGATGCAACCCAGGTAGCAGATGTGTTTTTTTCTTTCAATCACAGTGTCACCTTCTTTAATTGTGAAGTTCTCAACTAGGCTAAGTTTCTGACTAGATCCAAACAGGATACATTCAGTTTTACCTAGGTGATTTGAGAGTCTGTTGTCATTGAGCCAGGTGCAGATCATGTTGTGTGTGTGTGTGTGTGTGTGTGTGTGTGTGTGCGTGCGTGCGTGCGTGCGTGTGTGTGTGTGCGCGTGAGTGACTGTGCATGTGTGTGGGTGTGTGTGTGCGCACACAGCCCGGCCGCTGTTCTCAATCAAACAGGCACGTGCGGGGATGTCAATGAAGTTTAATAGGCTAGTCAATCTGAGGTTTGACCCAAAAGAAATTGCAATAGTAATGGTTCAAGGTTTTTTATGATCCTTAGGGTCATCCAAAAAACATGTTAAAAATGTTCCATTTTATTCTTAGTGGATCAAGGTGAATTCATGGGGTTCAAGTTTGGGTCCCTTCACTTACTATACAGGAAAAAAAGACCCCCAAAAAATCTTCTTTAAGTAGCATGTGAGGGGTCTAACTAGGGTTTTTTCATGATTCTGAATCCATTCCAAGCATTTGTTTTGCACGAAAAACATTCCTCGGGCTAAAAAGGGACGCAACAAAACTGAGCTGACCCCAGAAATGTGATGACTCATTACTAAACCATAGTTTCGGGGGTCAGGTTTTAGCCCGCTGCCCGAGGAATGTTTTTCGTGCAAAACAAATGCTTGGAATGGATTCAGAATCATGAAAACCCCCTAGTTAGACCCCTCACATGCTACTTAAAGAAGATATTTTTTGGGGGTCTTTTTTCCTGTATAGTAAGTGAAGGGACCCAAACTTGAACCCCATGAATTCACCTTGATCCTCTAAGAATAAAATGGATTTTTTTAACATGTTTTTTGGATGACTCTAAGGATCATAAAAAAACCTTGAACCATTACTATTGCAATTTCTTTTGTGTCAGGCCCTTTGTTTGCTTAGATTGACTGGCCTATAACGGCACGCTCACCAAAACATCGAACCGCGAAACACAACACAGAGAGCCCATGGGCAAATATCATTTTTCAGTTTTATATCATTTTTCAGTTTTAGGTGAATACAGGTGAATACAATACAACAGGTGAATACAATACAACAATGTGAAACGAGACAATATATGGACAATATATGGGGTTAGAACAGTCCCAAATAAACAAACTCACGTGCCCAGATTTGTAACTCACGTGCCCAGATTTGCTACTCACTAAGTTCAGATTCACATCGGTGTTTCACATTTGTGTTTTAGTAGAGAAAGGTGCCTGCAATAAAGCAGAAAGCCCGCAACACTCCAATTTAGTTGAAATCTTTTCGGTGCACGGCTCAAAATAACATGAGACAAGGAAGAAGTTGCCAGCACTCAAGGAATCTCCTTTTTACATTCATTTTATTTACCTCACTGGGCAAGAATGAACGGACGCGTTTCGACCGTGTAGGTGTTCTTCAGCGTTATGACAAGACAACTAGTAAGAGAAAGTTAGCCTATTGCTACATCAATCTGGGAACTAAATCTAAATCACTAGCTTTCTTCACAAATGTGTTCATAAAGGTGTCTACTATCACCTCTGAACTTTGTCAAACCCAACTCCCTTGACATACTTTGTGGGAGCCAATCAAAGTTATTGGGTATCCCGAGGGCCTGGGATTAAAGGGGGAAAAATAAAAAATGGCCAATATGAGCGTATGAGGTGTGTAATTTGGGTATTTTTGAAATTTTGGGGTCTGTGAACAATGCAGAAACCTGTCTACCATTGACATCATCAATGGGGAATCCAAACTAATAGAAACTGCAGGCTCTTTTCATGGAAAATGTGCATTGTTCTCGCATTAATACAAGTTTGGCCTAACTTGCTAAATAATTATGTCACTGGTAAGCAGGTTTCTGAACTGCTACAGTACTCCTGAGACAGTGAGTGGACAAAAATGCTGCCATCTTATAATGAGCATTAGTGAGGGAAAAAAAATAAGGTTAAAAATGGGTGAAGTGGCCCCCAAAATAACCATTTTAACTGGGGACCCCCCCACCCTGACGATCACTAACTAGAGTTGAGGCACTTTATAAATGTGCACATACCCTCTATACACTTCAAATGTATGTGGTTAGGTTTACAGTTGAGCAATCTGGGAACCCATCATCAAAGAAAGGGCGACGCCCACTCGGTCTGTCTCTCTTTCATCATTGACTCTGTCTCGAGAGATTGACAGTTGAGTCAGAAAACAATGTTGCACATTAAGCCGATCCCCCAAAATAATTTGGGGACCCCCTGGGGGTCTCAACCCAGAGGTCGAGAACCACTGCTTTAAGGGGACAAGAGTTGTGCTGAGTCATTCAAAAATGTATACATTTACCTCTGGTTCGGCAACAGGATTCAGGGCCCGTCCCACCTGCCACAACTGATTTGGTGTCAGGTTGTGCTCCGTCCTGATCGGATGGTTGTCCCAAGCCTCACTGAATACATCCAGACTGGCTTGGATGCATGGCAGGAACAGGTCAACAAGAGTCTGCTGGAGCTACAAGGGGAGAAAAAAAAAATGTTTATTTAGTACTCTTGAGGGATTTATTACCTTAACATTTCAGTTTTATCGCAGGAAAGTAACTGTCATAGTAAAAGTGATCAAGGTGATTTGGAAAATGATTGCCTCATTGCTGTTCAATAGTTTCATGGGTTAGTAATTTAAACTTGTTAGGCAATGTTGAGGTCTGATGTCTTTACAATAATTATAACTGAGCATCTAGTGTCCAATCCACAGTACCATCTGCTTAAGATAACATGATATTGTCAACTAGATGTCCTAAAAGACACCGGGATACTCTAAATGTGGAATGAATGAAAGCGTAACTCTGACAGCTAGTGTACAAGTGGTACTTTCTTTGTCAAAAACAGACGATCTACAAGCTCACAACGCATCACTTGTAGATCGGCAATTTTGGGATAATGTTCCAACAGAATATGTATGCTGGTGTTCAAGTTGTTGAGCAAAAAAATAAAATCACTTACAGCACCTTTACAAACAAGTGGATGATAGATTGAATTATTACTGAATGATTCCCACTGCACTATTGGTGAACTACAGTGATGTTGCTAGGTTTTCAATGTAATGGGTCCTGGGACCCACAGGTGGCCATTCAAATGGGTCCCAGAATTATGTTATTGGTCCCGCGACGACACACGCTTTATGTATCAACGGCGAAAACATCAAAAAGGACTTTAAACAAATAGAGGCGAATAGCTACTTGTATGTAGTTTATAAAGGATAGGAGCATGGATTTACAAGACAATCCCAATCATCGTGATCTCATCAATAATGCCAGAATGCACAGCTGTGGAGACTCCACCACATGCAGCTCAGCTGGTGCAGTGAAATGATTGATAGCAGGAAGGATAGAGTTGTATGCATCCTGGGGATGCAGGGATGCTTAGTTTAATGAGTCCTTTATTAAAAATCACACCCGTGTGAACTGAGCGGTGGTTCCCCCCCCCCGTTGGACTGGCGAGTGGGAGTCCCGGGTTCAATCCCCGCTTCCGCGTATCACTACAATCTGGCGTTGTCGGCAGGATGAGGAGCGTAATATCCTCGCGTGAGGGACAGGTCCGCGTCGCGTGCGGCGGTCCGCGGCGTGAAGTGTGAAGCGCGAGGGCGCGCTCCAAAGATCGGGGGGGTGATTGTAGCCCCCACAGTTAGTACCAGCCATGAACCAGCGACAACAGCCTTGTTAATCGGGCTCAGCCCTATTAGCACGACTGGTTGTGCTTTGGACTGGCGAGTGGGAGTCCCGGGTTCAATCCCCGCTTCTGCGTATCACTACACTTGCATGATAATATGTAGGAGCATCAATGTAAGAAATACCTGTTTTGTTTAATGGCTACAGAGATACTTTGTTACCGATCTGCATGATTTTTGGACAACATCTGGTCCGGGCCAGACACTCAGACAGACAGACACTCAGACAGACATTCGGAAAATTATATGTTTGATGGGTCAGGGACGCAGGATGCAGGGCTAGTAGCATCACTGAACTAACAATATTATAAGACTATCTATCCAGTTGAATGTAATGTGACTCACCTTTAGAAATTGAAGATACAGCGCAGCTTATCCAGCAATAGGAGATGCTTTTCTCATTGTAATAACATGATTTTGACGCTCAGCATCCATTGCCCAGGGTTAAGAGTGCTAACATTGCTAACGTGGCATTTATCAAAACACTATACCAAAACACGAACGGCCAATTATTGCGACCGAAGGTCGCATTTACCCTGGAGAACCTTGTCGCTTGAGTGACCTTATGTAATCTTTCTGTATAGGAAGTGATGTCAGTGTGATGTCAGCGAGTTGTGACATCACTTCCTGACAAAAAAGAGAAGGATACACAAGACTAAGAAAGACAAAAAAAGAGAAGAATAGGAGGAGGAGGATAAAGATACCAAAAGGAGAGAGAAGAAAGGGTGGATGAGGTACAATGTGCAGTCGGCAGTCTCAGAAAAGAAAATGTAACAAGGAGGTGGCAACGGGGCGGCCAGATAAAGTTATTAGGCCGTACATGGAGAAACTGAGCGAACCTGTTTGGTCTAAACATGGAGATGTGGAGAACACTATATATGGAGATAGTCCAGTCCATCATGTCATATGGGACTACCATCATAGACAGTAGCCATTGTTAGGCCGGAGTCAATGGCTGTCTGTCTGACTGTCTGTACAGGAAGTGAAGTCACATGACATACTTTTTATGCCCATATATGAGTCATTCTGTACCACGTCTCCATGTTTAGGCAAACTCCACACAGAAAGGCCCTATCGCCAACCCCAACTAGGGTGTGGGCGATAGGGCCTTTATGTGTGGAGTTTGCATGTTCTCCCCGTGTCTCCTAGGGTTGATATCCTCACAAAAACATGAACAAACTCCCCCCAGAATGACAAGAACTAGAATCGTCAGAGAAACGCTTTGGTTGGCCAGATGGTCAAGAATTGGCGCGATGTCACCCTGAGGTCGCATGTCACCCTCAGGTGTCTTACTAGTATTAATAAGTCCCAAACTGTGAAAGTGAAGAAAATAAAGTTGAAAAATCACTGTATAGTTTAAACAGGTCGGAGTATGTCACCCTGTCAACAAGGAAGTGGTCCGCTCTGCGATCATTTGATTGGAGGAGACATTGTAAGGAGCCCTAGGATTGGCTGAAGGCGGGCCGTCTGATTGGCTGATAAACCTGTCAATCAGAATCCCGATTTTGGTTGACAGATCAAAGGCAGCCAATGATGACGTTCTACGCCCACCGTCAGAAGAGTCTCAAAAACCCAGCGCAGCAGAGATTGAGCGCAGAAAAAAATCCACCACACCATGAGCAGATCCACACTGTATAGAGCATATCCACACGGCACAGAAAAGCAGTTTGCAAATGCACATGCATGATCTGTGGATTTATATGACATGTATCTGTGATTTGTATCTGTGATTTGTATCTTTGATTTGCATCTGTGATTTGCATCTGTATTTTGTATCTGTGTTTTGTATCTGTGATTTGTATTTTTGATTTGCATCTGTAATTTTTATCTGTGTTTCAAAGCCACATGCCAAGATCAAATCACAAATACAAAACGCAGATACAAAACACAAATGTGAAACACAAATGTGAATCTGAACTTGTGAGTAGCAAATCTGGGCACGTGAGTTGGGATATAAAGCTGGGCACGTGAGTTACAAATCTTGGCATGTTTTACATATCTGGGCACGTGAGTTTGTTCATTTTGAGTCTTCTCTCTAACCCCATAACAATGCGACATTCACAAAAAACATGTTGCTCAAAAGGAGGCTTCATGATATGGATACGTTCCTACTATAACCAAAAAAGGATTCCCAACACAGATAAGGTAACAGCAGCTGTACGTTAACAGTACCACAGCTCAGAAAAATACGCTATCATCGGTTATGTTTCCAGACTTGATATTGCATACAAAGAAAATAGCATGTGGTGGCATACAAAAGCAGCATACTGATGTGCTGTGACCTGTCAGTGTGGAGAGTTATTTGAGAGACTTAAAAATCGCACCCGTGCGAAGTGAGCGGTGCAAAAATATTTCGGGAGTATGATATATTGACTTTCAAGCCTTTTCTTTAAATAATCATAAATGCTTTTCCCTTTTAAATTGAAGATATTAAATAATATCTTTATTATTACACACATTACATATAAATATGGTTAATATATGTGTGTGTGTGTGTGTGTGTGTGTGTGTGTGTGTGTGTGTGTGTGTGTGTGTGTGTGTGTGTGTGTGTGTGTGTGTGTGTGGCCATGATCAATCTATAGCTAGCTGTTCTAACCATAAATTAGCCAAATTCAACACTAGCATATGTATTCACAATCACCAAGTCAGCATTTATCAGCATCGACAAGTTAGCATTCACAATCACTAGGTTAACATTCACAATATACATCATTAATATAAACCAATTCTATTCAATCATGTACATGATGTCATTTCTACATCACAATAGATGGTATATTGTAGACATAACATAAGATCCAGTCAAAGGGGACAGCAATAGACAAGTGTAGGACCGAGATCAGGACAGGGACACCCGTGGTCCACAATTAATCAGGCACTCTATGTGGGGGTGTCCTGTTTACCCATAGTAGATCTGTCTACTCATAGTGGATCTGTCTGTGGGGGTAGTTCCTGGGAGGTGACCATGGTGGAGCATTGGAGCAGAGGGGAAGCTTGTGGATACTTATCTTTTCCAAAATAAGTAGAGCTACAGATTTGACCTTATTTGCCTCTAGAGCTTAAGGCCAAGACCAAGACCTAAGAGGTTTTTCAAAGGCTGTTCATTTGTATTTTAAACTTGTATTAGCTGCCTGTCATTTATAACCTGTGAAATTATCCACAGTCTGTCTAAAAGTGTGGCTATTTTCTCTGCTTATGAGAGATATTCATCTAATACAATTTTGAAATTCAAATTCAATGATCTTTCAGTTTGGTCAATTCATAATCAAGTAAGCATTTGATTGGACACCATGTTTATTTTCGCGAATCGGGTGCCTCCGTGTCTATGACATCGTTTTTTATGACGTATTTTCTCCGGCCTAAACGCGCTCTAAATCAGGGTGAACCAATCGGGTGCCTCTGTGCCTAGTGTTTCATTGGTCTAGCTAACTCATGTCATCATCATTAGTGACATCATAATTTTGGTAAAAAAGAGGGACATAGGAGCGGTTTGCACCGCTCAAAAAGTAAAAACACCAGTGGTTCTACAGCTATGTTCTCTAGCAGAATGCCTTATTAGAAGCAACACCCTCAAGCACAAAAATAATAGTCCAAAAATATTGTAAAATATTTTAAATAGCTTATACATATTTATATATATTTTAAAAAATATACTTATTGTCACATTTTAATATTACGATATGGACAATATATTGTGACACACATGGGGAGGGTTAGTCTTTTTTCTTTTATCACTTGGGGAGGGTCATTGGTCATTTTTTCCAGTCAGAGGGAGGGTCATGGCATTTTATATTGGGGCACATACATTTTTTTCAGGGGTACCCCTCTTTAAAAAACGTTTGCTCCCTAAGGTAAGATAAACACTGTTTAAATAGAATAGTTTATCGTGGATTCTGGCCATTATGGTCCTAGATTTTAATGATGTGCTGCTATTCTTGTGTTTCACTTACTGCTGGTGATGAATGTGCATTGCCTGTGTGGGCCAGGCCTGTTGTTGTGATGGAGAGAAGAGACTGAAGTGACTTAATGTTGTGATGGACAAAACCTAAAATCTTTAATCTAGGACAGGTGCTTTCCTTCTGGAAGTGCACAGGTGCTTTCCTACTGGAAGTGCATTGTATTGCTGGTGGACAAGTTTGTTTTCATGTATTATTAGTATTATTATTAAGCTGTTGTTACCTCCAGTCCTGAATAGTTTAGATAATAATTTGCTGTTTGCTTTGTTAGGAGAATGCTGCTTTGGTCTACATGTCCCCATGACTATTAAGATGGTCCTAGAGAGTAGAGACATGACTGTGACAATTAAGATTGGCCTAGGAGCTACTGAATAAACCAGATAGCAAGCTGTGCCAAAATGGATTTTCCATGGATTTTTCTATGCATTTCAAGGGGTTTGACTCCCCAGAATCCCCCCAAATTTTGTCCGTCCCACATTGTCCCCCACAAACATAGTCTTTGCACTTCCAACAAATGTCCTGTAAAAGATGATGATAAATTCAACCAATCAACCAATGATCTCAAACAGGATGCTTCCTGAATCCTAATGAAGTAAAGACATCCGAGCCAGTCCCCGTTCAAACCCTTTGTGTTCCATGGTGCAGTCAGTTCTTTTGTGAACGGTACCAACCAATGCCTCGGGGCGTTGCAGTATTGTTGCAGCAGGAGCTGATACATAACGTAGGCAGAGATGGGCAGTATTTGAAATACATGTATTTGAAATGCTTTTTTGTATTTTGTAAGGTTCTGCACGTGATCTCACACATGTACCCCAGGGGGGGGGGGGGGGGGGGGTTGGCAAAGTGGGGAAACTGAGACACAAGTGGGAGGTGGAAGAAGTGATCCAACCTAGATAAGGAGCGGTACTACGGAGCGCAGGGACACGGGAATTAAGAGACAGGTGACAACGGAGGGACGGCGCAAAGAGACCCACCGTAGTAGAGGAGTCCTCACTCTTCAGCCCCAACGAAAGTCTCCTAGGTCACCAAGTGACTGGGAAATATGCAGTAAGTCGTAACCAGTCGTCTTGGTGTATTGGAATTTAGTCTTTATTGGATCTTCTTGGAAATTATGGCCCGTATGTGGCTGAAGAGATTCAGATGTGTTTCTGGTTTGAATTGTGTGCTGTTGTCTTTTTTCTATTCCTTTTTAATAGTTAGTTTGTTAATCCAATTATGGTTCAGGTTAGTAAAGATACGTTTCTCCCTGTATTGTATTTCAAATGTTTGATCAAAGGTGTCCTTTGGAGACACAACAATCTGGCGTTTTGGGTCTGCAACTACAGTCTATGGTCTGCAAAGTCAGACGTTTAGGGCTACTGACAGACCTGCAGATAATGACTAGTTAGGGGTGAGAATGTGTTGCTATATAGTACAGGGGTCGGCAACCCAAAATGTTTAAAGAGCCATATTGGACCAAAGAAACTAAAAACAAATCTGTCTGGAGCCGCAAAAAAATAAAAGCCTTATATAAGCCTTATAATGAAGGCAACACATGCTGTAAGCGTCTATATTAACTATATTAGCCTACTATCAAAACGACTAAGTAGGCTACAAACATCTGTGAACGGTTTTCCACGCTTTATTATCTCCCGGGTTGCAAAAATCTAGCAGCAGTAATCTTAAATCTATCTTTGTGCTCCTCTAATTTCTCCAGAAGTAATGCACTCGCACTTTTTCTCTCAATCCCAACTGGGTACTCGGCTGCAAATGTAGCATGCCTTCCCTGGAAATGTCTTTCTCGTTTTGTTATTGTCAACTTCTCATTACAAAGCAAACATGCAGGCAATCCTTCCGCATTGGCAATGAAAGCAAATGATTCGGTCCAAGAATGGTTGAATCCTCTGTTCTCCTCAGCTGTCTTAGGCGGGCGCAGTTATGAAAAAAAAGCACCTAACCCCAAAAAAATTGCAACAAAAGGTTTTTCAACTGTTTTGTGTAGTATTAGGTGTCCTTAATAACATACTAAAAGTCTACCAAAGTCTGACCACTGGAAAGGTGTCATTTTCAAGATGGCGTCCAGGATGGACAAACATTCATTAAAATACTCTAACTCCTTCATTATTTACCCTAGACAAGTATTTTTTGTGTCAAACCCTATGTTTATGTGGCCTAGGAATCCATTGGACTTGTCCAAATTGTATAAATACAATTACATCATTCTGAAATCCAATAGTGTGTCTGTGACTATTAAAACCCACTGAAAGGGCCAACGTTTCAAGTTACCTAACTTAATATGTATTAAATACCATTATTTCTTTACATTTGTGTTTCACTTGAACAAGACTGAAATGTCATAGTTCCACCCCTACTGTACATACTAGATGTACAGTGTCATCTTGTAGGGGCAAAACGTGAAGAACATTAAATAGATTTTCAAAACAACTTTCTGATATATTAGGAAGGTGTATATTCTAGGAACAGTATGAGTGTGCAAAGAGGGATTTTGGTGAGTATGGAGGTTAGTGCAGAGCTGTCTGAGCCTACTGTAATTGTCTACTGGGTGCCTATAGGCAGAGGTGGTGAATAAGGCCTAGGGTGCAGAGTATGGGGATGGGGCTGGGAAAAACTTGTTTTTACTAAAACTAGAGTGATTGCATACATACTCGGGGGTTCTACTAGTCTGGGATCACTTCACTTTTCGGGCTTGTAACCGGTCTGGAGCGGAAACCACAAAACGTCATGTTGTAGTACTCAAGGACTACAATTTGGCCGGAACTATCCACCGGAAACAGTTTAACCCAAAATAATTCCCCTGCGCTCAAGGACATACTTTTATGGCCTACCTAATAAACTCCTTAATGCGGAGTAGTTTCGCTTTAGAAAAATTAGTTTGGTATATGCATGTTTTAGTCCAACTTTTGGCGACCGGCAAGACCACACTAGGCTACTCGAGCATTTTAATAGGGATTGGGGAAACAAACGGTGGGAACCAAATCAAAGCGACGCCGCTTCTTCAAGTGGTTTCCGCGCTTTAGGCGGAAACCAAGCGGCCTGTTGTGAACGAACACCAGGCTTTCTCTCTGAAAGCCTGGTAGGCGAGGTTAGGTTCTACAGGAACATATAGAACCATTTTACAACCACCAGCCTAGTGTACATTGAATTGCTACGACTTTGTGGCTAATAATGAAAAACCCTATGGTCGTCTAAGAGTTTAGTGGACCTATAAGGAGACCTTCAGGTGGGCGTAAGGGTATCTTGATAGCTCCCTGGGCACTTGGAGCACTGAAGTGCAAAGTTATGAGTTCTCTCCTCCCCCATGTCAGAGGGGGGAAAACAACAACAACTGGCTCAGATACCAGTATGTCCCATTGGGCTTATGTAGTGGGGCACTTGGAAGCCCAGGACGAGTGCCCATAGGCGGCGGTGGTGGTGGTGGTTTAGGCCTTAGTGGTGCAATAGCCAAATGCCAATACTCAAACTTCCATCCTCAAAATTGGGTTCGCTTTAAGAAACGCTCCATGCTTAGCGTAACTTTGGTGATACTACAATTAGTTATGATGTGTGAGACAGCTGGGTTGTTATGTGGAGGAGGCTCACAGCTCCTCCAAAAACAAATTAGCATTTGACACAAACCGGATCACGCTGGAGGATGGAGTGAGGAGGAGGCAAGTAAGGTAATAGAATTAAGATCATGCATTTGGCCGACAGGGGTGTCACCTGGCTTACTGATAGTTCCACTGGTTCCAAGTGGCCCTTCGGGTCATGATAGGCCCTTGTGGGTGGGAGGAAGGCCAGTTCCCAGTGTTGTTGTTGTAAAACCACCATGTGGAGCATGACTGTGTGTCAGGCTCACAGGTGTTTCCCTATTACTGGCTCACAGGAGAGTCAGTGTCTGGTTGTTTGGTATTTTTCTAAGACCATTAATATTAACAGGAGCCCATAGTGACCTATCAATGTGACTCAGAGGGTGCTTGGCTGTTACGCTCTCCAGTCAAAAAACTGAGGTGTATGCAGAAAGCAATGCTTGTCTGTCAGACAGCAGCAAGGACACAGCCTTGCGTTGGCCTTGAAGTTGGTTAGATGGGAAGACTTGGAGCACAGCGTGTCATGGGCTGTCCCATCTGCACTCTTACTGCTAAAATGCTCCAGAAAAGACATTTGTGACAAGTCAATCTGAACCCTCTCCATACCACACTCCTCAACTACTCCTGCCAAGACCCAGTAAACACCTAGTTTGTGACAGCACTGACCTCCACTCCCTCTCCAAGCCCATGATGGCCCAGCTTAGTCCTCATGTATGGAGCTTTTCAGAGCCACCACATCCCCTCTACACTCCCACACTGCCCCCTCACTGATCGTCACATCATTCACCCCTCATGCTCCCTTTTCTGCCTAATGTGCATTCTATCCCTGCTACACACATCCACTCCCCCCTGGGGGGACTCTCCAGAGGTAACAGTTGTGTGACTCTCAGTGGTTTCAGTGCAAAACTAATGCTTTTAATGAATTCATAATTATGAAGAAACTCTAGTTTGACTCACAAGCTACGAGGTGAGAATTACAATTCTTTAGATTTTTCCTGTATAAGGTTGCAGCACCCCAACATTCAGCATCTGTCACAGGTTCCCCTGGGGGAAGTTATATTTCATTATAATTTATTTTATGTGATACTAGACACCTTATCAAACACAATGGTGAAGACATTTCTTGGTGAGAGGAATTTGTTCCCAAATGTGTATATGACATATAACATGGCTGCTCTGTTTTTATTCATTTCACAGTACCTCACAGTAAACAGTAATTCCTTATTGGTATCAAAAGAAATCTCCTGAAAACTTTAACAAAATGTTAATTATAACTGAAATCTTCAATACTGGACATTATGGCACATGGAAAAAGGAGAAACGTCCAATTACATTCGGACATCTTCAAATTTAACATAAATATGCTTATAACCTTATTATAACCAACTGTTTTAACATAATTGTACTTGTAATCACTTGACTATAATTTATATATGCTAATTGGATTCCTAGATCATCAAAATATGAGGTTTGACACCACAAATATTTGTCTATGATGAATAATAAAGGAATAATGGTCTTTTAAGGAACTGGAGGCGGCCATCTTGAAAATATGCATTTCTAGTGGTCAGATTTTGGTAGACTTTTGATATGTTATTAAGTACACCTGATACTACAATAAACCATTGAGAAACCTTTTGTTGCAATTTGTTTTGGGTCAAACCATATCTGCACCCGCCTATCTTTCTCTGTTTCCCTTGGGGATCGATGGCCCATTCTACACATTTTTACAGCATTGGAAAACGTTAAGAATGTTTGTGTCATGTTTTTCCTCCTACAGAAACCAAATTAAAACAAAAAATATATATTTTTTCCCCCCATCTTTTACTATCTACTATCTACTATTACATTTTTCTTAGAGCCGCATCCCACTTCCAAAGCCATACCCGCCCCTTTACATCGACTTCAACTCATAGCTAGCTCCGATGTCGGTAGAACGCCATACACGCCCCCTTTACATCGACTTCAACTCATAGCTAGCTCCGATGTCGGTAGAATGCACGGCACAGCCGTCCGCTGATTCGCCCCCCGTCGCCATGGTGTGAGAGAGAGAGAGAGAGAGAGAGAGAGAGAGAGAGAGAGAGAGAGAGAGAGGCACGTTCCGAGAGACTATCAGTGCAGAAGCGCAGAGACTATCATATCAGTGCAGAAGCGCGTGGAGAGAGAGAGACAGAGAGAGAGAGAGAGAGAGAGAGAGAGAGAGAGAGAGAGAGGCACGTGCGAGAGAGAGAGAAACGAGAGAGAGACAGAAACAGAGTGTATATTTCCTCTGTCTGTGTGAATCACCTAAAAACAGTCAACAAATCTCGCACGCCGCAAATGAGAGAGGGGGGAGGCAGCAAGAGAAGGCAGGAGAGAGAGAGAGAACAGCGCAAGGACTTGGTGGAAGTTTGAGGGAAAGAGAGAGAAAGACAGGGGGCGGACCCCCCCTGTCTTTCTCAGTCTTTCAGCAGTGTGCCGACGGGCCGTTATTCCGACACTAAAACTATAACCCTAACTCTACCCCCAACCCTAAACCTAACCTCAGTAAACCTTACCTCAGTAACTAACCTGCCGACGCTAAGTAACTAACCTGCCTTACGCTAAGTAACTAAACTGCCTTACTCTAAGTAACTAACCTGCCGACGCTAAGTAACTAACCTGCCGACCATGTCGGAACAGCGGATAGTCGGGATAGTGAGCGGACCCCAGACAGGGGAGGGGGAGGGGGCAGGGGGAGAGAGCGAGAGAGAGAGACGGAGAGAGAAAGACGGGGGGGGGGGGGGCTAGCTCCGATGTCGGTAGAATGCACGGCACAGCCGTCCGCTGATTCGCCCCCCGTCGCCATGGTGTGAGAGAGAGAGAGAGAGAGAGAGAGAGAGAGAGAGAGAGAGAGAGAGGCACGTTCCGAGAGACTATCAGTGCAGAAGCGCAGAGACTATCATATCAGTGCAGAAGCGCGTGGAGAGAGAGAGACAGAGAGAGAGAGAGAGAGAGAGAGAGAGAGAGAGAGAGAGAGAGAGGCACGTGCGAGAGAGAGAGAAACGAGAGAGAGACAGAAACAGAGTGTATATTTCCTCTGTCTGTGTGAATCACCTAAAAACAGTCAACAAATCTCGCACGCCGCAAATGAGAGAGGGGGGAGGCAGCAAGAGAAGGCAGGAGAGAGAGAGAGAACAGCGCAAGGACTTGGTGGAAGTTTGAGGGAAAGAGAGAGAAAGACAGGGGGCGGACCCCCCCTGTCTTTCTCAGTCTTTCAGCAGTGTGCCGACGGGCCGTTATTCCGACACTAAAACTATAACCCTAACTCTACCCCCAACCCTAAACCTAACCTCAGTAAACCTTACCTCAGTAACTAACCTGCCGACGCTAAGTAACTAACCTGCCTTACGCTAAGTAACTAAACTGCCTTACTCTAAGTAACTAACCTGCCGACGCTAAGTAACTAACCTGCCGACCATGTCGGAACAGCGGATAGTCGGGATAGTGAGCGGACCCCAGACAGGGGAGGGGGAGGGGGCAGGGGGAGAGAGCGAGAGAGAGAGACGGAGAGAGAAAGACGGGGGGGGGGGCTAGCTCCGATGTCGGTAGAATGCACGGCACAGCCGTCCGCTGATTCGCCCCCCGTCGCCATGGTGTGAGAGAGAGAGAGAGAGAGAGAGAGAGAGAGAGAGAGAGAGAGAGAGAGAGAGAGAGAGGCACGTTCCGAGAGACTATCAGTGCAGAAGCGCAGAGACTATCATATCAGTGCAGAAGCGCGTGGAGAGAGAGAGACAGAGAGAGAGAGAGAGAGAGAGAGAGAGAGAGAGAGAGAGAGAGGCACGTGCGAGAGAGAGAGAAACGAGAGAGAGACAGAAACAGAGTGTATATTTCCTCTGTCTGTGTGAATCACCTAAAAACAGTCAACAAATCTCGCACGCCGCAAATGAGAGAGGGGGGAGGCAGCAAGAGAAGGCAGGAGAGAGAGAGAGAACAGCGCAAGGACTTGGTGGAAGTTTGAGGGAAAGAGAGAGAAAGACAGGGGGCGGACCCCCCCTGTCTTTCTCAGTCTTTCAGCAGTGTGCCGACGGGCCGTTATTCCGACACTAAAACTATAACCCTAACTCTACCCCCAACCCTAAACCTAACCTCAGTAAACCTTACCTCAGTAACTAACCTGCCGACGCTAAGTAACTAACCTGCCTTACGCTAAGTAACTAACCTGCCTTACTCTAAGTAACTAACCTGCCGACGCTAAGTAACTAACCTGCCGACCATGTCGGAACAGCGGATAGTCGGGATAGTGAGCGGACCCCAGACAGGGGAGGGGGAGGGGGCAGGGGGAGAGAGCGAGAGAGAGAGACGGAGAGAGAAAGAGGGGGGGGGGGGGGGGGGGGGGGGCGGGAGAGTGCACACACTCATTTGAGCTGTGAGAATAGACGGAGAGAGAAAAAAAGAGAGAGCAAAATAGTCCGTCGCCTCCTCCCTGTGTGAGTGCGTGGCTTGCGCACGCGAACACTCATGGACCTGTTGATGTGTGTTGCGCACCAGTAGCCACTAATCACAATATACAAATAGGCTACACCGCTACAAATGTACTGTCTGTGTTACTATCGGGAACCAGGCTTCAGATTCAACAATGGACAAGATGATCTGACTGCCTCTGCTCCGCTCTGAGAGGGGAGAGGTTGGCGGCCCTTCGGGCCACTCACATCTAGAGTTCGGCCCACTCACCTCTTCACAGCAACATACTGTCTGTCTGTGTGTGTGTGTGTGTGTGTGTGTGTGTGTGTGTGTGTGTGTGTGTGTGTGTGTGTGTGTGTGTGTGTGTGTGTGTGTGTGTGTGTGTAGGGGTGTGTGTGTGTGTGTGTGTTGCTAAAATGAAAACATTGAAATAATGAAAATAAAACATTGGCAAGGCCTATTATAGTAATAATAATAACACAATTAGGCCAAAACTTTTTTTCTTTTCAAAAAACTTTTTTTTTTTCTCAAAAACCCATTACAAATCCATTTGATTGCTGGTATACCGTGAGGGCCCCCGGAGGGGGCCCGAGCTCTAGATTTGAGGGCCCCCAAAGGGGGCCCGAAATTCTAGTTACATTTAATTTCTCTTAAAGCCGCATCCCACTTCCAAGCCCATTCACGCCCACTTTACATCCACTTCAACTCATAGGTAGAGCAGATGTCGGTAGAACGTAGGGAATAAAACCGCCCATAACTCTATCATTGGCCCCCCGTTGCCATGGTGACCGCCGTCCATTGGCTCGTATTCCCAGCTATGAGACCGGCGGATCCAATTTCAACCGAGGGGGGCGTAGCCAGAACACACACACACACACACACACACACACACACACACACACACACACACACACACACACACACACACACACAAAAATAGCTAAGTTAGCTCACAACTTTCCACTTTTCTCTTTCACCTCAATCGCAGTAACATCTGTATACACCACGTCCTCGCATCACCAATACGTTTTATTTTTTATTTTTTTCAAAACTTTTTTTTTTCCAAAACTTTTTTTTTTTCCAAATTTTTTTTTTCTCAAAAAACTTTTTTTTTTCTCAAAAAACTTTTTTTTCTCAAAAAACTTTTTTTTCTCAAAAAACTTTTTTTTCTCAAAAAACTTTTTTCTCTAAAAAAAAAACATATTTGGCCATTACACACACCACACTGCCGCAACATGGCGGTGAGGGCCGCGCAGCGGCCTCGGGCCGCAAACTTCTAGTTTTCATACATTTTTGAAAAAGCTCCAGGGAGCCACTAGGGCGGCGCTAAAGAGCCGCATGCGGCTCTAGAGCCGCGGGTTGCTGACCCCCGATATAGTAGGACTACATGTGGGTCAAAGACTGTATGAAACATTGTTGTCAAACTATAGGCCTACAGTAATAGGATGTTTGACTGCAAATCTGGACTCCAAATTTGCATCCTGTTTAATATTTGTTTTGATTTATTTCATCATAAAGTATATTTGCACGGGTCACTTTCAGTGTTCCTTCTAACATAATTCTGTTACATATTTAACCTTTTCCGGTTATATACTTTCCATTATTGGTTAATGGGAGATTTATCACAAGGAATTCATAAAAAGGAAAGGTCAGTTAGACTTCTAGGCCTATGGGACAGTCGCTATCCCTGTCTTTCCAGCCACCAACCCTGCATTTCAATGTAGAAGTGGGCCTATTTATTGAAAAGAACGTACCAAGACAATACATTTTGCAAGACAATATTTAATGTATTTATGAAAAAGCAAGGACCCGGCATTGTCCTAAAGCAGGGGTTCTCAAACTTTTAGGCTGTGACCTCCAAAATAAATTGAACTGGGGACCCCCACCCTGACAAGCACTTGGAATTGTAGGTTTACATTTAACATTACTCGTTCCATAGATAAATGTTGTGAAAATAGCCGATCTACAAGCTCACAACGCCTCGCCTCTTTCTTACTTAATATTTGCCAGTTTGATATTAAAAAGTCCTTGAAAGTCCTTAAATTGTCACTTTATAAATGTGCAGATACCCTGTAGTGTACATAATACTGTATGTTGGATTATTTACCGTCGAGTGAGAAAAACAAAATGACAAAAAGCTAATCATCTGGGGACCCCACAAAATAATTTGGGGACCCCACTTGGGGTCCCGACCCCAAGTTTGAGAACCACTGTCCTAAACATTCTATAGTCCTAAAGCATTCGATTAATCTCCCATCTCCCTAACAACTATTTTAAATTTGCAGTTTTGGTGCAAAATGACCACAAAAATGTGTGAATTGAAATTATTATAGGAAACAGTTGTTGTTTCTTTACATTTTAGAGTTCATTGTCCAAATACTAGATTTCACATCCAGAGATTCAGCATAACATTTTATTTCATTTCATAAACTTTGTTTATGTCCTGACAGACACAACATACTTGTTGTTTAGTTGTTTCTCTCTATTTAGATCCACATTACAACCTTAGTTGTTGAGTGCCCTCAATCAGGACACAGAGACACATCCATATTAGATTATTAATATTTATCCATTCAGGGTTTCGTATTACGGTAGTTCTTGCAGTGGTGGACAGTAACAGAGTAAATGTACTTGAGGATAATAATAATAATAATAATACATTTTATTTGTAATGCACTTTACATTTGACAACAAACCTCAAAGTGCTACAGTACAGAAAAATAAAAACATAGGATAAGGCAATTGCAAAGAGCAGTCAAAACAAGTTAAAACAAGTTGAAAAGGCGCAGGGTTTTAAAAGCTAACCAAAAGCTTTGTTAAAAAGGAAAGTCTTTAGGCCTCTTTTAAAAACATCAACAGACTGTGGAGCTCTTAGGTGGTCTGGGAGCGAGTTCCACAGCAGGGGGGCGGCTGCATAGAATGCTCTATCTCCCATAGTGCGGAGCTTGGTTTGGTTTTCTGTTCTTTTAGTCTGTTTGTGTTGCCAGAGCGGAGGCTGCGAGTTGAGGGCTGTGGTTCGAGCAGTTCCTTGAGGTAGGGGGGGGGGGGGGGGCATTTCCGTAGATGCATTGAGGATATACTGTACTGTATAGCCACTTGGTTGCAGCCAAATATCTAAGTCTCAAGTTTACTTTAAGAGTATAGGCCTGCCCTCAGTGCCCTGACTACCTTCTCATTTTTCCACTGGCAGTTCCACATTGATTGATTGATTGAAGGCTTTATTAGAAGTTTGCATAGGAAAAGGTACAGTTTCATGACGGTACAGTTCACTTGTACAAGGAGATCTAAAAGGAGATCCTAGAAAAGACTAAGCTTATTTCCACAGGAAACCATTAAAGTATCTCATATAACATTGAATGACAGACGAATAGAACACAGTACTATGCAGTAGATATAGTCAGTAAAACAAATAAATAAATAAAAAATTAAAGAACAAAATACAGTAAGTCAATACAAACAGAAAGTATACAGTTAGGGCTGGGCTGGGCTAGGTTTGTTTGAAGGGGCAGGGGAGGGGAGGGCTGGGCTCGGCTAGGTTTGTTTTTACCAGTTGCGAACGGCTGCTGCCTGTAAGTGGTTTTTCAGGGTGATTTTAAAGGATGCTAGTGATCCACACTCCTTTAAGACCTTCGGTAAGGCATTCGACATTTTTGTGGTATCAGCAGAAGAACGAGTTTGACCCTTTCTTTGAGTTGACTCTGGGTTGAACGTGATCTGTGGCGCTGCCTCTGGTGTTGTAATTGTGGACATCTTGAACGTTTTTAAAGTATTTTGCCAGGTACATGGGTATCTTAGTGGTGTAGTGTATCTTGTACACCAGGCCCATTGCAAGTTGCTGTACTCTGTCATCTACTCTGAGCCACCCCACTCTTAACTGGTGAGTAGCGGTGAGGTGAGTCTGATAGGGAAAGTTAAGCAGGACCCTAATTAGTTTATTTTGTGCTGCTTGGAGTTTAGTTTTTAGGGCTTGTGGGGCGTCACGATACCATACCATATGTGGACTCCGTAGTCAAAGAGGGGCTGGATTATTGCACCGGCTATGGTCTTCAGTGTGTTGAAATTGACCATTGGGACATAGGATGAGGCAGAAGCTTACTTACCTGTCCTTAAGGTGTAATGACTGTCCCTTGGGAGGCCTGACAGGGATTACATGAGACAATACTCCATTATGTAATGCAGTCTTACTCAACAGGCCTTAAGGTCCAAAAGAGGGAGTATTAGCATTTTGTCCGTAATCCAATAACGACCAATAGTGTCTAATCATATCTATCATATTCCCCTAATCAACTTGACATTGTGCTTCATATATAGATTTAGTGTGTGTAAAATTGTCGTGGGATCATTAAACCAAATTAGTTTCTACCCCTTTTTCCACTAAATGGGTGTGTACAAACATCTGGACAAGAAACGTACTCATTAAACCCCCTTGTGTTTCTAAAGTCCCTTTTCCACTGACATGGCCCAAACACCACAGGAGCATTTCGCTGTTTCTATGTGTCATCTTTTTGACAACCAAACCTAACCCTAACCCTAATACTAACCTCCGTGGGGTGAGTCGCTATAACCCGCCTGACGCTCCGTCGTGGAAATGATGGTCGTTCGAAGCGAGATTTCCCCAACAACAACCACTCCACTCCGCCCACTTGTGCCAGGTTTTCCACTACAAGGACCAGGGTAGAGTGGTGTGAAAGTGGTACTAAACATGGTACCAAAACAAATTAACTAATGAAATAATGAAATATCCTGTCGGGACTGGGATTCTAAATTATTGTGAACCTAAACTATCATCATTGCTTTGCTAATGTGGCTGTGTCAATATCCCTTCCACTGTGCAAGTTTGATTAATGACAACTATATTTAACCGGCGAGCAAATCTCTATTACAATGTCTCTCTGTTATGTCCATCCATGTTACTTCCTCTGTTACCTCCAGCCTATATATAGCTGAATACACCATGCAGCCTAGGCCAGAGGTGGTCTAACATAAATAAATACTATACATGCACAGACGACAGACAGACTGTTTTATGGCCATGCTGTAAAAAAGATAAACATCTAGTAGAGAGCACTGCCTGTCATTCTTCCTGAGGGAAAAAAGGTTAGCCTGGCTTAGCCAGACAATATCCACCCTGCGTATCTGATTAGCTGCGCTAGGCTAGAAGAAAGGTAGCATCAGGAGACCACAAGGGGAGGTAAACTCAATTTCCCCTTAGAAAGTTGGTGTCATTCTTCTTTCTCCTTTGTACATTTAATATTTTGTATTTGTTGATGATATGTATTTTTGCCTTATTTTGTTTAGGAATTGAATAGACCACAATGGACCCTAACCCAAGTCCCTTAGACGTTTTTGTGCTATCCTTTTAGCCTAAATGTCTGACTGTACCTGTTTACATTTCTGGTTAATAAAGAATTCAATCAATCAAAAAAGCATTTCTAACTAGCTGTTCCTTGTTCACTAACCTTTCCCCTTCTTATTTTCCCTAGGTTTGCACTACTGTGGTTGGTGTGTCTATGTGCAGTGCAGAAATACTGCTATGCAGGTAATGCATCATGTAATCTCTCTGACGATGGGTTCCCAGATTGTGCATCATGTGGCTGAAAGAAATGGTGACTGTCCTCTCAAGATGTCGCCCATGGGCCTGGGTGGTCCAGGCACCTAGGCTGCAAATGCCTCACAGCGCGTCGCGAGTTGGAATCCCAAACCCGACGAACTTTGCTGCATGTCACTCCCCAGCTCTCTCCCCCAGACTACACTATCACTATCAATAAAGGAATATATATGTTACCGGATGTTTGGGTAACTCAGGACGTTCTATGTAAGAGCGCTTGTTTTGTCGTTCACCACACACCAATCACCACCAGGTGGCGACGACAGCTCATAGAGTTATAATGCGACAGCCATTCACTAGTGAAGGCGCTGACGTCACTCGTTTGCGACTCTTTCTTTATTTACTAGCCTAGCCTAGCCTAGCCTAGCCTAGCCATTAGCTCCATTGTAGTCACTTGGACAGGGCGTTTATCGTGGGCTTGCCCAGGCCTTACGGCCTGGGCATAAATATAACGATTGCATTCACCACGGCTTCGTAACTTGCGTGGCGCTCCGCCGGCCGCGCGGCCCTGGCCCGCTCTTCGCGGCCACTCGCACCTGTGGTGCTCGGGGGCGAAGAGCAGGACCAAGGTCCGCTGGCCTGCGCGCCGCTTGCAATGTCGTGGACAATCGAGCGGCTCCGTTCCGCCCCGTGCTGCACGACGAGTGCTCCGTTTCTCGACCGTCCTGTTTCTCTAACAAACCGTGACATATATATATATATATATACTATATACTATATACTATATACTATATACTATATGTATGTATGGACGGGGGAGTCATTTTGAGAGGACCGTAATTATTACTATCAGTGTGACGTCACATTCACTTTGTCACTTTTTCTCACTTTTTCAGGACCCTCACATTCTCTATATACAGTATGTCAGTGATTTTTTTTATTAACCACATTCCTATCTTTTATTTTCCAGACGCTAACCTGGAGGAGTGCGAGGCAGCGGGCACCAAGTGCGACGCGTCGCACGCCAAATGTCTGAAAACCAGCGACGACTATGTCTGCATGTGTAACAGGGGCTTCCAGGGTGACGGCACGTCCTGCGAGGACAAGGACGAATGCATCACAGACCTGCACGACTGCCACGAGAAGGCCCTTTGCAACAATACCCTGGGCGGCTTCATCTGTGCCTGCCATCATGGCTACAACGGGGACGGCCGCCACTGCAATGACATCAACGAGTGTGAGACCAATAACGGGGGCTGCGATGCCCATGCACAGTGCACCAACAACGAGGGTGGGCGACACTGCGCCTGTAAGGCTGGCTTTGAAGGCAACGGGTTCCAGTGCACTGATAAAAACGAGTGTGTCGATGCATCAATCTGCCACTGGAATGCCACGTGCACCAACAACCCAGGATCCTATGTGTGTACCTGTAATACCGGATACAAGGGCAATGGAAACTACCTGTGTCTGGATATAGATGAGTGTTCAGAGACTCCCGGCGTGTGTGCCGCCTCATTCGGCTATAAAGGATGCCAAAACCTTCCTGGCTCATACCGCTGCACGTGCAGCAGTGGCTATGCAAGCAATGGCCAGACTTGTGAGGACATTGACGAGTGTTCTAAAAATATCTGCAGCGCGTATGCAGAATGCACAAACACTATAGGCTCTTACCTATGTGCCTGTCGTGCCGGGTTCGTTGGGAATGGACAGACGTGTGTAGATGTCAATGAATGTAACTCAGAGAATAGGTGCCACCACGACGCAATTTGTATCAACAAGATGGGCACTTATGCATGCTCTTGTCGGGGTGGTTTCTTAGACTTAGGAGACGGTGAAAATTGTGCAGATATCGACGAGTGTGGGAAGCCTGAAATCTGCCCCGCTAGCTCCACCTGCGTTAACACTCCCGGGGCATACTACTGTGATTGTGGCAGTGGCTACGTCTACAACAACTCCAAGTGCCACGATGAGGATGAGTGTGCCACGGGCCGCTGTAGTCCTTACGCTGAGTGTGCTAATTTCGCTGGCTCTTTCAGCTGCGAGTGTGGGACTGGGTACAGGGGCAATGGAATCACTTGTGTGGATGTAGATGAGTGCTCACTGGCCCAGAAGTGTCACTCCAATGCTCTCTGCACCAACCTCCTCGGCAGCTTCAACTGCAGCTGTCAGGTGGGCTACTCTGGAAATGGGGTGTTGCAGTGTAATGATATAAATGAGTGTCTAGTGGACAACGGAGGGTGCAGAAACAAGGCGACATGTGTCAATAACGAGGGCTCCTTCACCTGCCTGTGCCAACAAGGCTTCAACTTGATCAATGAAACCATTTGCCAAGACATAGATGAATGCCTGACCCTGGATGATCCGTGTGATGTCAACGAGGTGTGCACCAACACAGAGGGCTCGCACGAGTGCCCTTGCGATGTGGGGTTTTCCCGCCCAACTGACACAATGCAGTGTATAGATGTGGACGAGTGCAAAGATAAACCGTGCCACACCAACGCCACATGTCTCAACTCCATCGGCTCCCACTCTTGCACGTGCAAGCGAGGCTTCACTGGCAACGGCTCACATTGCACGGACATAGACGAGTGCTCCGAAGTGGGTGCGTGCGACACCGATGCACTCTGCTCCAACACCATGGGAGATTATTCTTGCGCCTGTCTGCAAGGCTTCAGAGGTGACGGCTTCACCTGCGACGACGTGGACGAGTGTGCCCTCTCGAACACCACCTGCCCGTCCATCTCCACGTGCGTCAATTCTCCCGGCGCCTACGTTTGCTCGTGTCTGAATGGCACACTGGCACACAATAATACCACCTGTGTGCCACCCAGCACGGAGTGTTCTCCCGAATGCCATCCTCACGGCCTTTGCCACACTTCACCTAACGGGTTCCAGTGTGTGTGTGACCTGGGCTATGTGGGCGATGGGGTAACCTGCTCAGATATAGATGAGTGCCAGATGGAAGACGTTTGCACCCAAAATGAGACGGTCTGCATGAACATCCCTGGATCCTTCAACTGTGTCTGCAAACATGGCTATGAGCGGAACAGGACCGAGTGTGTCGGTAAAATTGAGCGAATTTATTTTCCTGAATAAATCTCTATAATACATTGAACATAATAACATTCATAGACATGTCTGAACTTTGAATGCACTCTTTGCAAAAAAAAGGGGGTTTAACCCTTTTTGGTTTAAAAAACAACACTAATATAAAATTTTAACTTAACAAATCATCATCATACATTGACTTTGTCTCAATTCCAAACAATTAATTTGATATATATTGTAAATGTTTGCATTTATGCTTTGCTATATCACATTAAACACTGAAAGAGCTAGGCGTTTTTTACTGATAGCTGGAACTCATGTAAAATAAGAGCTGAACACACATGTGAACATGGGAACACACATTAATGTCACATACTGTTTGAATATACACTTGGAAGCACATGCTTCACAAACACGGACTGCATGTGAGGCACATATGAGCTTCTTGCACCTCCTGCAAGCAGTCTGTCTTCCTGTTTGCTGTTGTAGGACACACTGAACAGTGCTTTCTCTTGCCAGATGCTTCAACTCTAAGTTCACTGTTTATTTTACCATTTCTATCATTTGGATTGTTTTGAATTGAGACAAAGTCAATAGGCCTATATGATGATGATTAGTATTGTTTTTTTTAAACCAAATACCCCCCAGGTCAAAATGACCCGCGAACAGAATTAGAGTGTCAAAGGTGTGTGTGTGTGTGTGTGTGTGTGTGTGTGTGTGTGTGTGTGTGTGTGTGTGTGTGTGTGTGTGTGTGTGTGTGTGTAACTTCTACCTTTTTCTTTCAAATGAAAATGTATAACGAACTTAAGGGTTAATCAATTCAATTAAATTCAAATGAACTTTATTGGCATGAGAAATCATACGTTTACCATGCCAAAGCAAGTCAAAATATAATAAACAATAATAGCAGTTAATCATAGTGATATAAACAAAGCCAGTTCTCAGCAGCACTAAAGCCAGAACTTCACTCAAAGTTCATCATAGCCTTTTTTGTGTCGAGGGAAAATTAGAAGCATTGATACTTGATAACATATTGTCCTATAGATGTACTGTCAAAGTCTAATTTTATTTCTCTTCTCTACCCTCTGTAACGTTTCTGTTCCCCTATCATCACCCTCTCCCAACCTCTATCGCTCTCCTACCATGTATCTCTGCAGATGTGGATGAGTGTGAAACAGGGAAGCACGCATGCAGTGAGTTTGCCCATTGTTTGAACACTGTGGGTAGTCACCTCTGCTCCTGTCTCAGTGGCTTCACCGGCGATGGGATTAACTGTACTGGTAAGCATCCATGCCTTATCATACACATACACAGAAACTATCATTTTGCTCATTTGCCTCCATGTGTGGCCTGTCTTCTGAGATTTCTTTTAGCACCATTTGGGGCATGGTTTCCCTGACACCGTTTTCCGTTTTGGATGAATTATAGACATTGATGAGTGCCAACTTGAAAATGGAGGCTGCCATCCCGCCGCAAGCTGCATTAACACACCTGGATCCCACGCCTGTGCCTGCCCACCCGGCATGGAGGGCACAGGGTTTGAGTGCCAGGATGTGGACGAGTGTGCCCAGAACTCCACTCGGCCCCACAACTGCAGTGCCCAGGCATTCTGCAACAACACAGAGGGGTCCTACAGCTGCCAGTGCCAGGATGGCTACCAGGGGGACGGGTTCGTTTGCGGTGATGTGGACGAGTGCCAAATAGCCACCAGCTGCAGCAGAAACATGACCTGCATCAACTCTCCTGGCTCCTACACCTGCACCTGCATCTTAGGCATGGCTTACGACGAGGGCACGTGTGTGACGGAAGAGCGCTGCCTGAATGCCAGCAGTGTCTGCCATCCCTACGCAGAGTGCAACATGGATCGCAGCTCCTTCTACTGCAGCTGCCAGGATGGCTACCAAGGCAACGGCACAGACTGCCAGGACGTGGACGAGTGCAACCAGACGCTCCAGGTCTGCCCGTACAACTCCTACTGCATCAACACAGACGGCTCTTACCTCTGCGACTGCTTCCAGGGTTACCTCAGCAACGGAACTGGCTGCCAGGACGTGAACGAGTGCATAACGGGGAACTTCACCTGCCCTGACAACAGCACCTGCATTAACGTAGACGGGGCCTACCGCTGTCCCTGTGCCCTGGGCTTTGTGGCCAACGGGTCCCTGTGTTTGGATGTGGACGAGTGCTCCCATGACCCATGCTCTGAATTCTCCGAATGTCTGAACACAGCAGGATCATTCATCTGCCAGTGTTGGGATGGTTATAGAGGGATCAACACCACAGAGTGCGAGGACATCAACGAATGCCTCGATAACTCCACCTGCCCTGCCCACAGCGTGTGCGTCAACACCAATGGCAGCTACCAATGTAACTGTGACTTGGGGTTCTACAAAGTTGATGACCTGTGTGAGGACGTTGATGAATGCGACGGGGGAGTTGACCTGGGGCAGCTCTGCATCAACGGCACATGCATGAATACCATCGGCTCGTACTATTGCGACTGCAACCCGGGCTTCTGGAGTAACGACACAGAGTGTGTGGATGTGGACGAGTGCGCCGAGGCCTCTCCTGACTCCCCAGTGTGTCAGCCCCATTCCACGTGCGTCAACTTCATCGGGTCCCACGGCTGCCCCTGCAATGACGGTTTTACTCTCAACGGGACAGAGTGCCAAGATGTGGATGAGTGCAAAGACTTAGAGGGCACTACCCCGTGCCCTGAGCACGCACTGTGCAACAACACAGTAGGCTCTTTCTTGTGCCCCTGTATGTCTGGGTACATGGCTGTGGGCCCCGGCTGTGAAGATATTGATGAGTGCGCCGTCAACACCACCTGCCGCTTGGACCAGGTGTGCACCAACCAACCTGGAGCGTACCTCTGCTCCTGTCCACTGGGCTTCCGGGAGGACGACGGGGCGTGCGTGGACATCGACGAATGTGGCGACACGCCATGCCATCCGCTGGCACGCTGCTGGAACACTCCCGGGTCCTTTTCCTGCCACTGTCCACTCGGCCACAAAGGCAACGGCACGTGGTGCGAAGACGTGGACGAGTGCTCCCTTTCTCCGTGCCACCCTCAAGCTCGCTGCCACAACACCCCAGGGTCCTTTGTGTGCGTGTGCAAGCCAGGCTACATGGCCATCGGGACGCTCTGTGTAGACCTGGATGAGTGTCAGCAGAACTACGGAGGATGCCACCCTGCAGCCACATGCTCTAATGATGTAGGGGGGTTCCGGTGTCTGTGCGGTCAGGGCTGGGAGGCCGGGGAGGACAAGGGTTACAGTCAAGGAGGGTGTGAGGACCGTGACGAGTGCACGTCACCCATGGCATGCCCTGGGCGTACAGTGTGTTCCAACCTGCCCGGGTCTTTCAGTTGTTCCTGTGCTGTGAATGACACAACGTGTAGAAATACGGTTCAAAAGGGTGGGCTATAACCTCTATAAGTCTCAACTCTTTTCTGTTCTCTGTTAGATCATGATTTTTACTTTTCCATTCAATGTGTCAACATTCTATAATTGATCAGCATGAAAAGAAAATGATGTTGGTCCCCAATGACCAACACTAATAATTAATCATGATGAATACTTTTTCTTGTGTCTCTTTACACATTCTTAACTATAGGACCAAAGTTTGTTACATGCAAAGAATAATGTAAACTCTCTCAGTAAAACAAGAAAGGAGAGCTATGTATGACTTTTTTTTTTTATCATGATTATTTGGCATTAAGCCCCACATGCAAGCCCCTGATTGGATGATTCAAACTTTTTCGTACGACGTTGCCGTGAAGAGCCAATCTAAAATCTCACAATGTGTTGTGATGCAATGCGTCGTGAATTTATAGATTAGCTCTTGCCAGCAAGCGACACGGCAACACCATCATATGACAGAGTATGAATTCAGCTTAAAGGAGGACTTGGTCCTCTCTAATGTTCATAATAAAATTGCAAAGAAATTAAATAATAATCTTCTCGGTCCAAGTCTCTTAGGAGAGCTGTGGGAGGTTCAGAAATCCAGTCTTGTGGCATCATCGTTTGACAAGGTTGTATTATCGCAAGAACAATAGCTTCCACTTTAACATTGCAACTTTTCAGGAATAGAAAGCTTACCTTTTCTATTAGCTTGGATTCTCCATCGATGATGTCACAAGACTATGGATTTCTGAACTTACCACAGTAAGAGACTTGGGCCGAGTAGATTAATTATTTTGCAATTTTATTATGAAGGACCTATTATATGAAGATAGGTTGAAAAGTGGTGAAGTAATCCTTTAAGTAGAATGCAAACAAACTACATAAAAGTGTTTGCAAATGCTTTTTCACCCAAGCCTGACACAAATCTGTTTAAAGTCACTTGAAAACTATATAACATTTAACTGTCTCTATGAGCTTATTCACTGTATAGTGCTGTCTGTGTGTCTGACAAACGGAATGGTTTCTATCTCCAGAGAGCGACCTGTATCCCTATGGCGATGATGTGGGAGATAGAGGAGTGGAGGTGTCTACAGCAGATGGAAACTCACCCTACATCACTCCTCCGATGGACTTCCCCTTCATGGGCAAACTATATGACAGGGTCTTTGTGAGTATTCTTTGTGGCACATTCATTTTTTATAAATCAGTGCTATTGAACACCCTTTACGACTGTGTGTTGGTTGAAAAAATATTGAACCAATGAAAAGTAGTAAAAAGCGCTTTGGCCTTTGGATGTTATGTCATTTTCTGGAAAATTAATTTTCTGGAGTTAGCTGGTTTTGGCCCGACAGCAGAGATATATAGAATGTAAAACCAAAAGATATAATGTAAATACATTTGTGAATATTATATTTGATCTTGGTCTTCAGGTGTAATGTAAGATAATTGAAAAATATCAAAGCAATTTTAATCCTAAAAAGAATAATTACCTGGAAATGTAGGGACCCTGCCCACCTTTCCTGACAATCTCCTGTACATTATGTACAGTTGTGTTCCTTTAAAAGTTGCAAACTGAGAAACCAGATGGAATACAACACCCCTCCTCCCTGTGAGAGGTGTGGTTTTGGCCTGCTTTTTGAACTAGTCATTAGATATTAGCTGATATAATACACATGCCATATAATATGCCTTGTTTACTGATTATGTTACATTTTTATTTATCTCACCTTCATTTGACCAAAGTCCCATTGTAGTTACCTGACAACAAACACTATCAAATTACAAAGAGCTGGCTAAAAACAGATGCCATAACCATGAAACAAGATTTCAGGAGGGACGACCATTAGGTTGAATGGGCTTTATTGACAAGAATGAAGCATACAAGCAGCAATATAGCACATAGAGATAAGCAGCAAATACAGCAGCAACTAATGACATGAGCAGCAGATAGCATAATGAAATAAGCAGCAAGCATGGATAAATGCAGCACTATCTAAACTTCAAGCGGAACCTAGGAGTGGCATATGGATTCTACCATCGGATCAGTGTACCGCGGGTCACGATATATATAACGTTATATCGTGAATTAAGCTCTCCGTGGACACATGATCCGATACCCCCAGCGGGGATAAGCATAATCCATTGAGGTGGACGCTGGGGATGGCGGTGGGGCAGCGTTGAGCTTAGCAACTGACTATAGCTGTGCAGCTAGGTCTAATGTACTCTGGGTAAAGGGGGGGGCTGAGGCCGCTGGCCCCCGCCCCCCCGGCGCGCTGTCAACCCTTAGCTCGCCCCTCCTGAACTAGCTACGTCATGACTTCCTGCGCTCAATTTCAGGAGGGACGACCATTAGGTTGAATGGGCTTTATTGACAAGAATGAAGCATACAAGCAGCAATATAGCACATAGAGATAAGCAGCAAATACAGCAGCAACTAATGACATGAGCAGCAGATAGCATAATGAAATAAGCAGCAAGCATGGATAAATGCAGCACTATCTAAACTTCAAGCGGAACCTAGGAGTGGCATATGGATTCTACCATCGGATCAGTGTACCGCGGGTCACGATATATATAACGTTATATCGTGAATTAAGCTCTCCGTGGACACATGATCCGATACCCCCAAAGAAAGGACCCACGCGGGTCCCCCCCCAAAACACGCAATGCTTTAGAATCCATAAGGCTCCTAATCATCGGTGAGGATGATTTGTTTCCGCGGGCCTAACAGCTTGGACACTGCTGTGACCAGAAGCGCATATAACTAAACTAACCTATCTAAGCATACAAAAACATTGCGCCCAGCACCCAGAATACTTTATTAATTTATATACATTTAATTTTTTAATTTTTAATTTTTATGCATTTTATATTTTTTATACATGATTTATGCAGCCCTTTTTAATATTCTACCACCCCCGACCACCTTGCTTTGCTAGGGAAGAAAACCTCCCACAGTATACATGGCTCCGCCTGAAGCGCCCTGATTACTCTCAGCTTGACGCAATCAGTCTTTAATCGACCGCTGGTTCGGTTACTCCAGCGTCGCCTGGCTGCTCATGAGCCTCTGAGCTTGGAGAATCTCTTTTATAAAACGAAGGGCTCCGTCCCTCCGCGTGACGTCCTTCTTTTAGCGATTACCGCTGAGCTGAAGCAATTAAAATATGTACTGACCAACTCTAAAACTCTAGAGCGCTATGGTATACTAGAACGAGCAAGCAAGGACTACGCGGTAGTACCAAAGTATTACATTTTAGCAGCTTGCCTAACGCCAACCAATGATAAGAGAGGTAGCTCTAGTGTACTTTTAGCGGTGCTATAGTGGACATGAGCAACTAGATATAACACTAATTAAAGACCTGTGAAGCGCAGCAGAGCAGCACGTAAAACATGCAACCTATCAGGGGCGGGTGCCCCGACCAAACGCAGCAGCAGCAGCAATTGAGCACGCAACCTATCAGGGGCGCATGCCCCCGGTAAACGCAGCAGAAGCAGCACAGTGAAACCCCATGGAACAACCCTGCCAATAGTGCCTGCAGCACCACCAGCATCAGCAGCAGAAGCGCCAACTGAAGCGCGTCCAACTCCAGCCTGGAACCATCACGCCTCGGTCAGTCCTGTGCTGTGTGTGCTTGACAGCTGGGCGTGCAGGATCCCGAGCTAGCTGAGGGCACCAGAAGTGCTGGTGGTGTGGCTGCTCCGATCCGGAGAGAATGCAAAGTGAAGAGGGGCGGGCCGCCAATCTGGCCGCTCTCTCCGGGGATAGTGCGACGAGGACGTCGGGCAGACAGCCCGGTGTTCAGCATGGACATGGAAGAACAGAAGGGAGAGTTAGTTCTGCGACTGACACCGGTGTACCTTCCCTGATTTAACTGCGAGCTGCAATCTTCAGAGGCCATGTGCTAGACACATCTTAAGCCTGGCCTTGGTGACCGCATGTGCTTGCTGCAGAAAATACAATCTTAGCTTTAGCTGACCATAACAATGAAACCACGCCTAGGGTCACTGACTTTTAGGATCACCGAGAAATGTTCGCAGCCCACAGAGCGCTCTGCTGCTGAGTCTGCTGCTGCACAAATAAGAATCTCCATGAGATACACGTCTTGACCTTTAAAGGCAAGCTATGCAAGCCTAGAGAGCGGCTAGAGCCCAACATTCAGTACAAGTAAATCGCTGCTATGTAACTATGGTTGCCTATTATTAGCACGCTTAGAGAGCGGCTGAATGCTCACAGAATCGAACAAGCAAATGCGTTGCTATTTACCTGCTAGAGTGTGGCTCCTCAGTGCATCTGGGAAAGCTGCAGCTGGCGAGAGGAATGGAGTTCCCACCGCTGGTGCCGAAACTGCAGCTTCCCATGTTCCCCCGCGACCTGGCGGTGGCGACGACGGTCACAGCCTGACAGCGCCCCCGGAAGATGGGCCGGCACCACAGGCCTCCAGCACGACGCAGCGCTGGTTCATGCTCATGGCAGCAGCAGCAATAGCATCAACTGATGCTGTAGCGGGTGGGCGGGCAGCCGGACGGGAGGGCCGACAGGCAGGTGGGAAGGCAGGCAGGCGGGCTGGCGGTAGGCCACTTCCGTCCGCTGAATAAGACGCGTGCAGGCAGGTGGGCGGGAGGGCAGGCAGTGCAGGCGGGCAGGCGGGCGGGCAGGCAGGCAGGCAGGCAGGCAGGCTGGCAGCTCATGGTAGCGGCAGAAGTAGCGGAAGCTGTAGTAGCAATGCCCTCTCCAGTGCTAACCGACTCCTGACTGGTCTCATGGAATTTATACAGTAGTGGACAAAACTATAAAGATAAACATGTTAGCAGAAAACACTCAGCCGCTGCAGCGCGACGCTGCAATGATGACATGCTGTAGCAGCCGCTATGCAGCGGCTCCAGCAAGAAGCTGAAAGGACAAACATGATGTTAGCAGCAACATGTAGCAGCCGTGGCCCGAAGCTATAAAGAAAAACGCGATTTAGTGGAAACATGTAGCAGCTTTAGCATAAAGCTGCAATGCTAACCTGATGCCGCGGCAGGGGGCATGCCGCAGCTCCGGCCTGGAGCTGTAATGATAAATATGTTAGCAGAAAACCTCAGCAGCTGCAGCGCCATGCTGCTATGGCGACCTGCTGTAGTAGCAGCTATGCAGCAGCTCCAGCACGAGCTGAAAGGATAGAAATTATGTTAGCAGTTAGACATGTAGCAGCCGCAGCAAGAAGCTATAAAGTAAAACACGATTAGTGGAACATGTATCCGCTTTAGCATAAAGCTGCCATGATAGCCGTGGGCCTGCAGCCACTCCGGCCTGGAGCTGAAATAATAAACAGGAAGTTAGCAACCAACAAGTATTAGCTTTAGCATGAGCTGTAAGAAAACATGATGCAGCATTTTTACAAGCATCAGCCTTAGCTGTAATTATTAGCAGTTATGCTAGCACGCAGCCGCAGGTTGAGTGGAGCTAACAATAGCTGAAACTATAGGAGACATTAAGTATCTGACTGTAGCAGCGGCAACAAGAACCACTAGCACCATAATGTGACCATTTTAGCCTCCCAAATAGCAGCACAACGGATAAGGAGAAATCCTGGATGTGAACATGATGTTACAACAATCATGTAGCAGCTTAAGCGGCACGAGCTGTAAACCAGCACTGAAGCCAAGTGCAGCGGCTACGGAAACACCACTAGAACATACAATGTGCTATGTGACCCAATACTATATCAGACGAACCCACGGAGACATGACAGTATCCAACTGCGGCAGCTGCAACACTTTGCCTATTTTACATAGCATTTAATATAGCAGAACTGACAACTTAGAACTTATCGAACCCTAACTAAAATCTTGCGGTGCGAGAAAAGCTGATGAGCTGCAGCTGATGGATGCTGAACTGAAAGAGAATGTTTAGCTGGAGCTACCGAGCATTTAGAGAAGACTACGATTCCCTGCATGCACTAGCGAGTTCAACTGGTGACGTCAGGACAGACAGGCACGGCTTGCGTTAGCGGAAGCAAAACATTGTTTGCACGTAAACTGAGGCACCTATGAGCTTGCGGGTTTTCCTCCTCCCAGGAGCTCACGCAGACAGACATCCTTTATAGGCTTCTCAAAGAGAGGCGATTACTGATTTTAATAATTCATCCCGCGAGGGTTTCTACGCCACGGTAACTGGCAGCAGCCCTACTGTGGTCCGAGAAGCGACAGAAACTATTTATTAGCTGCTATGGTATAGCAACTAGCACCTCATAGCAGCAGCTGTTAAGACGGCCAGACAGTGCAAAAAGAGGAAAACATACACATACCCCGAGGCGAGGCAGAAGCAGTATAGGCCCCATACTAACTAGATTAAGCACGCTGCGAGCGAAGCTTGAATCGAATGCTTCCTCCTGGCCTGACGTGACTAGTAGTTCATACGACTCTTGCTACTAGCACGACGCTTAGCATGATAGAGAACTACATTTCCCACACGCAGCGCTTAGTATTCGCTGCCGAGCGTAAACCTCTCCCCCATGGAGACGTAAAACTCTGCTAGGTAGAAGCCGCATACTGACACGCGCAACTTACATACATTATTCCTCCTGACATGAGTCTAATACTGTTTATAGAGGCAACGTTTCAGACAGGGCCATACTTGTGCCTAAAACATGGCTGGCAAGCTGTTTTACCTGCTAACGGCTATCCTTCCAGAAGTTAAAGCTAGCCGGCTAACAACAAGCAAAGCTAGCCCCTGGCTGACTGAAAGGAAGTAGCAGCAGTAGCAGATACGGCTAGCGCCTGTCAACAAACACATACGACCCCTGTTCCCGATAAGCACAAGCCACAGAGTTTACCTTAGCGAACGGTCGCAAGCAAGCCAAGCCAAGCACAATGAAGTTATTTTAGCATTGGACAGTAGCCACAACTACTCCCATCTCGATCTGTAGTATGCAAAATCAGCTGGAATGAGCACCATTACCTTGATGAAGCAGTAGATAGAGTAGACCCAGTAGTTAGAGTAGACCTCAGCCGTGTTTACCACAACAACAAACCCAACTTTTATGCCATAAGCCTTGCCTTGAACCCAGCCTGGACAGCAGCTAAACATGCGGTTTAGCAATAGTGAGCAGCACTGAAACAACCGGTAACCTTTCCGTGAGTAGCAGCAGCCTGCAGGCAGCGTTGAGCTTAGCAACTGACTATAGCTGTGCAGCTAGGTCTAATGTACTCTGGGTAAAGGGGGGGGCTGAGGCCGCTGGCCCCCGCCCCCCCGGCGCGCTGTCAACCCTTAGCTCGCCCCTCCTGAACTAGCTACGTCATGACTTCCTGCGCTCAATAAAATGATCCATAGTAAAAAGGCTACAAACTGTAGGTTTCAATAGCATCAGCCTCAGAGCAGAGTTTAAATGCATCTCACAACATGTTATGTTACAGGTATTCTCAGTGTTGGTGCATTTGTTATATGATTATGAAGATCCAAATAGCCAAGTAGTCAATGGTGGAAAACATATTCAAATATTAAGTAAAAGTATCGATACTGCATTGTAGAAATAGGCTACTCTGTTACAAGTAAAAGTTCAAAATGTACTGGAGTAAAAGTACAAAAGTGTTATCAAAATATACTGAAAGTACCAAAAGCTGAAAGTACTCATTATGCAGACTGTCCCATTTCAAGTTTTCAAATGTTTACAAATGTTTTGAAAATAGCAGATCTACAAGCTCACAATGCGATGCATTGTGAGCTTGTAGATCAGCTATTTTCAAATTTCCGAAATGTTTATATGGCTGAAGTGATTAATGAATGTTTTGAAGTAATAATCGAAACCTATAAGTAACTAGTAACTAAAGTTTTCAAATAAATGTAGTGGTGTTAAAGTACAATATTGGATCTGAGATGTAGTGGAATAGAAGTAAAAGTATTGGAAATTGGAAACATTCAGGTAAAGTACAAATAAATTGTATTGAAGTACAGTACTTCTCTCTTTCTCTCTCTCTCTCAGTTCTCGGACAATGGTCTGGTCCAGTTCCAGTCTGTGGCAGAGAACGAGCAGCTCCTGCTTCCTGAGCCTTTCCCTGAGGGTTTCCGTGGCAACGAGAGCCTGTCCCTGCTGGCAGTGTTCTGGGACGACGCTGACCTCACCCGGGGCGAGGGACGACTTCTCTATCAGGTTAGAGCATGGGTCTTCAACAGGGGGTTTTTATTTTATTTTTTAAAATAACCACTTGAACCCTAGCGTTCATATTCTGAGAACTTAAGCCAAAAATAGCAGATCTACAAGCTCACAGCGCCTCGCACTGCGAGGCGTTGTGAACTTGTAGATCGACTATTTTTGGCAAAGAGGTTTGGTGTAGGCCTACAGGGTAAAAATAGGAGACTAAATACGGAGTGAAAGGTCAAGTTTATTAAGTATTGACGGTTCAAATGGTTAAATATCTGAAAACACAAATTGACATGAATCCAAAATACACTGATGGTGATGCTGTCAAATGATGAAACTGTATGGAATCTATGAGCAGGTTTTGGGGGTCCCTGCTTCATCTCTCTCTCAACTAAGGGGTCCTTGACCTGAAAATGTTGAAGACCCCTGGGTTAGAGTCAAAGGAGACTTGTATCAGAAAATGACAAAAGGAAAACATTGTAATTACATTTTCACTGGCTCGAGGCAGTCAGTTATGAACTAATTTGTTCCAACACACACCTTCCTTGTCTTATTTTTGCCCGTCCCTGGGGCCGGCTTAGAGTAGTGCATAATGGCAAGTTCAAAATCGAACGTCAAAATCAAGAAATTTGGGCCATCAAACTGAAAAGACAGTAGCAAAGTTACCATTCAGGGAATGTGGACACGTGGTCCTATTTAGCATTTTGTTTGACCAAAAATATCAGTAAACATTTCATGTTAAATTACATTGTTACCTCTGTATTACAGTATAGAACTAAGACGCTTGATCTTTTGGTCCATGTTTTCAAATGAGTATAAATTCAGTAAAGTTCAACATGGAAAGTCCATTGTTAGTTCACACCGTAGTTGGCAAGATAAATGCATCCACGTCAGAATGTAACATTTGATTAATTTTTGCAAGAATTACCCAATTTCCAGTCCATCAGTCCTGCCCCCAGAATAGCACAGCGATTTGATAGCACAGCGATTTGATACTACATCTATAGTATCATATGAATTCCAAAGAGCTCAATAGTTAAACTGATACTGCATTGCATTTCATCTGATGTTGTTTATAAATGCCCCTCAGAAAAGCCTGCTCAGGTATTGTGTGTACGTTATGTCCCTTCTAGTGTAACATTCGACATACATACAGCAACGTTTAATCGATGGCATTGCTTTCAGTGAGTCTATGTAAATAACTTAAGGGGAAACCCATCCAGGCTCTGGCTGAACTACAGTAGGCTCACCTAGTCTTGTTCCTTTTAATGTGTCATTGCTTATAATATCTTATCATAGTGTTATTATCACAGTAGATTATGACGTATAATAATTATTTAAAAGAAATGAAAGACAAAATAAGTTCATTTCAATGCATTCTCCTCTCCTCAATCTTTCAGGAATATCATCAGCTGAACATGTCGGATATCTACTCTCAAATTGTCTTCAACCGCACAGCGAAGGACGTCACAGAGTTTGAGCAGTCCAGGAACAGGCCCGCCTTCACCCCCACCTGGATCCTGAAGATCACCTGGGACCATGTGATGCCTGTCTCCTACCAGGAGGTCAACAAGTCAGAGGTACTACAGAGACTCGCATACCTGGGGTTCTCAAACCTTTTTGTCTCAGGGGACCCCTGTACATTTTATTTTTCTTCATCTCTTCATCTCAGTTTATTAAATATTCTTTGATAATAGGCTGAGATGCAATGAGAGATCTTCCATTTTCACAGCCATAGTCTGTCATCACGCAACTATTTTTCCTCTTCTTACTACATGTGGTGGCACAAGTAAAAGTGTTCATATGCGTTCATATACGTGTTCAACCTGGTGGAATTTATGAACTCCATCTCTCTGATCATTTCCTAAAATGGATTAAACCCTTCAGCTATTTCTTTAAGTTTCACAAGATACAACCTTTGAACTTTGGCAAGTAAATTCAACTAAGGTTTTTACAAACATTATGATTTTTTGTCTGAATGTAAACGCCTACTGTTCACATTTTCAATTATAAATCAATGTGCTTCCGGGACTTTGGGACATTGGTAGTCGCTCTACGGGAGTGTATGTTACCCATAGGATGGAGTACTGAACTGACAGAACGAAGATAAACACAAGTGTTTCGAACGAAACACCTGTTTCAGTCAGATAACCCACGATAAGGATTGAAACAATGTTTATTATTATGAATGAGTAATGCAAGTGTGTATATGTCACATTTATTTTGGCGTCAGGCTCTGCTCTCCCTGCTCAGCGCAGCACAGAAGAACATCAATAACCATTAGGAGCAGGGAGATATAAATATATATAAACACCCCCCATGGGGAACAGAATTAACAGCAGAGCCTACTGGTGGTGCTGGGGAGGCGGTGGGGGCAAGCAAGTGCCAGCTGCCAATCAGCAAGGCAGGAGGAAGAGACAACTGAACAGGCTTTAAGTAGGTTGGCAATGATCAGCTGACTGCCACGTCACCTGTGACGCAAGGCTGGCGTAGTAGTGTTGTAACAGAACTGAATGCAACCGCATTGACCCCTCGGGTATAGCTGACTGAACCTATGATCGCAGGCTCTATCCATTTATTAAGTTCTGGAAGGAAGTACTCCGACTCTCGGCCCTCTGTTCGTGCAAGCAGAGTAGGCTTCAGAGGAGGAGCGATTGGGCATCACTGGCTTTAAGGGGGGGACGCCCAAACTTGAGTGACAAGCCCTTCTGCCAATAATATTGTCCTGCGGGAGTTAACGTGAGACGTTTCTGTGATCTGTGCGCCGCTGAGAGCGCCGCCCATAGGAAGGAGTACTTCCTTCCAGAACTTAATAAACAGGTGTTTCATTCTGTTGTGTTTCACCCTACCAAAAAAACTGCATCACTTCTGTACAGACTGGTACATTAAAGGTTTGCTGAAGATGAGGAAGTATTGGCTTGTCACTGGAAAGCTGTATCATGGGAGTTTATTTACAGAGAGTTTCCTGAATCCTAATCTCTCTCTTTTGGGTGTGTATTGAAGTCATAGTAAGTAACTTATCCCTGAGGCTGTTTTTACATAACAAAACAATAGATATTATGTTTAAACAGATTATTTCTCTCTATACCAGCCGTTATAGGCACTGGAGTAGCGCGGTGGTGCTTATACCTGCAGAAACACAATGTCCTCTCGCTGTATTTTGGTGTTTGCGACGGGTATGTTTTTGGGCAACTAAAACAAACAGTGAAAACACCCAAATACTGCAGTGCCTGATAACTGCTGGTATAGAGGGGAATGATTGGTAGGGGGGGAAAAGATATGTAAACACAGAGCAAAGTTACATATTATTCCTTTAAAGTAGGACAAAACATAGCCAACTGTACACACATACTACAGTAAAGTCCTTTCAATTTGTACACTATCTGAGTTACTTATGAAATAGATTATTGAACACTGAGGATTTGACTGTATACCATCAGCTCCCATAATGTTAAGAAACCATTCAGATCTGTCCTGAACTCTACCTTCCCCCATAACATCCCGTGTTGGCCTGTATGCAGTAGATGGACAGGGGTCATCAACATGTCCGTACATGGTCAAACGTGTCCGTGGCAAGACTTGGCTATTATAATGTTCTTATTTTGATCATAAGATCCAGTTACTGCATGTCAGTCTCCAGGTTTTCTTCAGAATATGTATGACACTGTGGTTCTCAAGCGTTTTATTTCCAATAATTGTATTTCCGGCCCCTTAACTCTCTGAGTGTGTACACTACACATGGAACCAGAATTACAGACCTGTAATGGTCATTTAGGGCTATGTTTGTCTACTCAGTTTGTATGTCCATGGCAAAAAAAGATATTTGACAAAGATTTCCACCACAAGCCAGCATGGCAATGACTCCTGATTATGGAAATACATAACAACAGTATCATGTCATGTGTCCAGGCCTGGAAGATTGTCATTTTAGGGTCAAGGCCAATTGGCCTTTGGTGTTGTCCATTGTTTGAGGGCACAAAGGTCAAATGCCAGGGCAGGAAGGCCATCAAATAAAAAGGCCATAAAAAAGATTTTAGTCCATTGAAAGAATTAGTTGAATTTAAAGGAGTAGTTCACCCCCAAAATGAAAATGTTTCTATTGATTACTCATGCCATGGAGACTTGACAAAAATGTGATTATAGTAAATTTACCCCCATTGATTCCGGATGGGGACCCAAATGCATTTGGGTCCCCATCCGGAATCAATGGGGGTACATTTATTGTTATACATATTTTGTCTTAGGAGAGTGACAAAAAAATTAAAATTTTTTTTTTTTTTTTTTTGTTATCAAATATTTTTATTTTCCATAATCAAAAGAAAAATGCAATTAACAGACAAACAACACAAACAATAGTAAAACAAGAAAAGGAAAAGAAAACCCACCCACCCCCTTTCCCCGGACCAACACGGAATGTACAATAGTGCATGCCTGTGCTAGGCTGTTACCACTATATAGTGATTTCTTGAATCATAGCCTTAAGCTTATCTGCAATGTCCGACCACATATTAATGTTTTCTTCTTTTGCTCCGTGTAACCTTGCTATCGACTGCTCTAAATATACTATATCTAGAAAGGTTAAGGCCCACTGGCGAAACGTTAACGTATGAGGAGGTTTCCACCGCGTAGCTACCATCTTCTTCGCCGCCGTTACACCAGCAAAGAAGATGCGCTTGCGTATATTGTTTAGTTGCAACTGTGAGACGTCATTTAATAAAAATAAAGAAGGAGAAGATATGATATTGATACTAAAAATAGTTGAAAGTTTTGAGGCAACCATATTCCAGAATGACGACACATTTGGGCATTCCCAAACCATGTGAAGGAAGGTACCAATACTATTTGAGGCGCAGAGAGTGCAGTTGGGATTATTCAAAATCCTCATAGCACATAGTCTGCGGGGAGTTAAATAAGTCCGATGAACAAAATTTAAATGAATTTGTTGATGGTCTGGATTTCTAGAAGATAGCCTAATGTTAGACCATACTGTGTCCCAACAAAAGTCAGGGTCCAAATTTGGTACATCATTCCTCCAAACAGTATCAACAGATAGGGGCCCATAACTACAGTCTAATAAAAAACCATAGAGGGTGGAAACCAAACCTCTTGTTCTGTTACCATCACAGATAAACTCATGGAAGGGGTGCAATCTAAGGGGAGCTTGCCATGGGACCCCATAGGTCCTCATGGACGTTCTCAGTTGGAAGTAGAAAAAAAGGGTATTTCCAGGCAGATTGAAGATGTCACACAAATCTCGAAAAGGTCGTAAACCATTTCTATCAAATAAGTCCCCTAATGTACGAATCCCCTTAGCCCTCCACCTTGGAAAGCGAATGGGGCGATCCTCGATTAAAAGTCTTTGATTATTGAACACTGGGGAAAATAAGTTCCATTTACAATCAATCTTACACATCTTTTCAGCTGCCCTCCATACTGCCACTAAATGAGAAATGATAGGTCCAAAGCGAACTTTGCATTGATGTGTAGTTATGTTTGAATAGATAAGATCTCTCAATTCAACAGGCTGCACTAAACTCTCCTCAAGCTCTCTCCAAGAAACCTTATTTGCTGGGTTAAACCAATTTAAAAGGGGGCGGAGCGTGAAGGCCCAATAATAAAATTTAAAGTTGGGCAATGAAAGGCCGCCATCATCTCTAGCACGTTGTAATAGAGAAAGTTTAAGACGAGGGCGTTTCCCTTTCCACACAAACTTAGATATCGAAGAGTGAAGCTTATTCCAGTATTGCGGCGGTGGTGGCAAAGGGAGCATAGAGCTTACAAAGTTAACCCTAGGAAGAACATTCATCTTTATGATTGAAACTCGAGCTTGGAGAGAGTTGGGCAAAGATGACCATCTATCTAAATCAAGACAAATCTTATTTAGAGTGTCACCATAGTTGTTCTTAACAATAGCCTGAAGAGAGGGGAAAATATCTATGCCAAGATGAATTAAAGTCTCCATGGTGTGAGTAATCAATAGAAAAAAGTCATTTTGGGGGTGAACTACTTTAAGGGTTAAGGAAGATTTTACATTTTGTAGACTATATAGATTATGGTCTTTAATCTGATACATGCTCAGCCCTGCACAATCAAAGATACTGGATTGGTTTAAAAATGGAGACTCAACAAAAACATATTGATAAGAAAGAGACAGTGCTACAGTCAGCTGGGGCATTAAGGCCACTGTGGCCTCAGGACATGCAATGTTTTGAAGGGGCACAAGGCCAAACTGAGGCCTTCATGGCCTTCATAGCCTCCCTGAAATTCCTGCCCTGCATGTGTCAGTATTTTTCTTAAAAAAGTGATGTATGTACCAATGTCATGTGTGTTTGGAAATGAAAAATAACCCTGACTGTAATCTTCAGACGAACACCTTCCAGTGCATCCTGACTACAGACGGAGCGCGGTCCTTCGCCCTGCTGCGCTACGGGGAGATGAACTGGGGTCCCGGCCAGAGGGTGCATCACAACGCGCTCATCGGCTACACCGACGGAGCGGAACACTTCCACAACGAGACCACACACATAGGTATACTGCACACGCAAACTGACCTTGCCAATTCCCTGGTGGAAGGCAGCCATGCGCACAACCACAGGAACCTGAGCGTTCTGGGCGGTGTTCTGCAGACCACGGACAACCTGTTTGGCCCCGCGGGCCGCTACAGGCCCCAGCAGGCCAACGGGACCATGGGGCGGCCCGGCCAGCTGGTCTACGACCTGACGGGCCCGGACGAGGGCGACAACCCCGCTTTGAAGTGCCAGACGTGGGCGGTGAAGGAGCCCGACCCTAAGGAGTGGGCCGCCGACGTACCCTCGTGTCCCTGCACCCGCGCCCAGGCTCTGGAGGACCTGTCGTTCGGGCCGGAGACCACTCCCGCCGGGCAGAGGGTGAGGCCAGGGGTGTCACAAGGGGGAGGAAAGTGGGACTGAGTTACCAGGGCCCAAGGTGGAGGGGCCTTAATTATTTTATACTTTAGCTATAAAATAATAGCAGATATACTAGCTTGTAGATCTGCTATTTTTGAAAAGGTGTGAAAATGTGTGCAAATCTTTGAATACATTTATTTTGTAAGCGAACATTTGTAACTCAAATTTTGCTTCTGGTGTGTGTAGGGGGGTCCCTCGAACTAAATATTTTGAGATGGGGGTCCGCGGCCAAATACATCACTTTCCCGCTAAATTGCGATACGATTATTGTGAGTGTTTTTTTTATCAGGATAAACGATAACAAGGATTATGGTCCCATCCCTAGGTGAGGCAGCTGAGGAACCTGCGCTGGGGGGCCATCGGGGGCCATGTCTTCCAGTACATCCTGAGCAACCGGCACGGCTCAGGGAAGCAGTGTGTGTACGACCCCCAGGGGCCGCTGCAGGCCGGCTACACGGAACGCTACTTCACCGGACACTCCGCCAAGGAGCATATCGGTAACACATTGGGAATTGTCAATCAAATCAGTTTAGTTACAACTTACGGGACAATCAACTTGTGATTATTACATTCTGATTCTGATTCTGCACATTATAATTATCTCTGAAAAGAGTTTAAGCTGCACTATGTAACTTTCCTCTTTCCTCTTGTCTCTGTATTTTGACCCAAAGTCACTTTATTAAACAAAACAGAATTCTAATTCCTAATTCTTTGCTCTCTCTCTCTCTCTCTGTCTGTCTGTCTGTCTGTCTGTCTGTCTGTCTGTCTGTCTGTCTGTCTGTCTGTCTGTCTGTCTGTCTGTACCGATGTCTCTCTCTCTCTCTCTCTCTCTCTCTCTCTCTCTCTCTCTCTCTCTCTCTCTCTCTCTCTCTCTCTCTCTCTCTTTAGATGGGGACCTGCTGCCATTCCAGTGGTGTTGTATAAAGTCATCTTTATGTCACTTGTACCTAGAGAAGAGACCCCTGGACCGTTGCCAAGGTTACGGCTGGGTCAGCCCAGACCACTGTATCCCAGCCAAGAAGGCAACTCAGGGTCTCGGTGAGGGACCTTACACAAAACATTACACTGAACAAACATTTCATTACTGTGGTGTGTAACTGTGACGTGTAGTCATGCAGTGTAAATATAATACAGTTTTTGACAATTTAAGGACTTTTAATACCTTTTTAACAAATTGTCAAATAATGTAAGAAAGAGGTGTTGTGAGTTTGTTGATAAGCTATTTTCACAATAATTATCTGTGGAACCAAGTCAAACTAAATGTCATGCCTCAACTCCTACAGTGGGGGGTCCCCAGTTCAAATATAATTATTTGGGGGGTCTGCGGCCTGAAAGGTTAGAGAACCACTGTATTATATAATAGATCTTCTAATACATCATCTTCTTGCTACTGTGTGTCATCCATGGCAGCGATGGTGTTCGGGAGCCTCCATTTCATCACGTTTGATGGGACAGAGTACTCCTTCAAGACCGTGGGAGAGTTTGTGATTGTGCGGCTGTCCTCCAATACTGGATCCAATATCTTCACTCTGCAAGGAGAGACCAAGAGGCTGCAGAACACCGCCCAGAACGCCCAGGTTCCTGTGGTTGTGCGCATGGCTGCCTTCCACCAGGGAATTGGCAAGGTCAGTTTGCTTGTGTGTGTGGTGTGTTTTGCAACCAGGGCCATTTCAATATATAGTCATACTTTCTGAAGGACAATCTTATTTGTCTTTAAGCTTCTGTGATTAAAGTTCTATTCTATCTATTGGCCACTGATAGTTTTGTTAGTGTTTGTTTTAAACCTGCATGGCTTGAGGAGAGTGTGGTAATCTGGCATGGGAGAAGAGCTCAGGAGGCAGCTGTTCGTAGCTGTGGAGTCAGTACTGTTGGATGGGGGCCACATATAGTCGGAGAAATTAGATGACGGTCTTATGGGCAGTCCCCGAGATGTGGACGCTCACAGCACAACAGGAAAGTGCCCCGGATGGAGTCTACTAAGAATACGAATGGCACACAGAAACGTGGACCTCTACAAGGATCTACCATTTTATTTGTGTTTGTGTTTTTCAGGTGGAGTGGAGGTGTGCTGATGATGCACTGCAGGGACTGCAGCTCCTGGTTGACGACGTTAATGTTCCCGTCTCTGTTGGTAATTATCCACAAGTTTCCAACGCCCCATAGTGCATTGCGCAGACGCTGTACCGAGCTTCCGGCGCCGCAGCCGAGTGTGATTTACAAGCTGACAACGGGTTGCATCTGCGACACGATGTGAGCTTGTATGTCTGCTGTTAAACCGGAAGTGTGGTCCAAACAGGTCCAAATAATCTCCAGTAAACTCCCGCGGAAACAGGTGGATAGCATGTAGCTAATTGTTGCTGCCAGGTGGACATCTTGATTGTCCAGTGGTATGTCCACAAAGAGCATAATAGTGGAGGCTCTAAGACACATTTTACTTCAAGTCATGATGCAAAGGTCCCCTTTGGTATGGAAGTACCTTAGGGCCATTGGAAAGAATTTATCCAAAGAGACAAGTTAGATCACCCTTTATTTTCTTTTTATAGCCATTTTAAAAATGGCCGCCAACAATAAACCACTATTACACCAGACCCCATATCTTTGCTTCTGTTAGAGCTATAATAATAATATTGGTGTCAAAGTGTACATTTTTGGGGTCTAGGAATTCAATTAAATAGGTTTCAAAGCAAAAAAAACAATACTTCACTAATTAACATGACAGCGGGGGGTAAAATATGCAAATTTCATGAAAAATAACACGTTTTAACAAGGTAACCTACCCCCCCACCCCTCCCCCTAAACTTTGATTCACTTTTCCTTTGGTATGGAAGTACCTTAGGGCCATAGGAAAGAATTTATCCAAAGAGACAAGTTAGATCACCCTTCATTTTCTTTTTATAGCCATTTTAAAAATGGCCGCCAACAATAAACCACTATTACACCAGACCCCATATCTTTGCTTCTGTTAGAGCTATAATAATAATATTGGTGTCAAAGTGTACATTTTTGGGGTCTAGGAATTCAATTAAATAGGTTTTAAAGCAAAAAAAAAATACTTCACCAATTAACATGACAGCGGGGGGTAAAATATGCAAATTTCATGAAAAATAACACGTTTTAACAGGGTAACCTACCCCCCCACCCCTCCCCCTAAACTTTTATTCACTTTTCCTTTGGTATGGAAGTACCTTAGGGCCATAGGAAAGAATTTATCCAAAGAGACAAGTTAGATCACCCTTCATTTTCTTTTTATAGCCATTTTAAAAATGGCCGCCAACAATAAACCACTATTACACCAGACCCCATATCTTTGCTTCTGTTAGAGCTATAATAATAATATTGGTGTCAAAGTGTACATTTTTGGGGTCTAGGAATTCAATTAAATAGGTTTTAAAGCAAAAAAAAAATACTTCACCAATTAACATGACAGCGGGGGGTAAAATATGCAAATTTCATGAAAAATAACACGTTTTAACAGGGTAACCTACCCCCCCACCCCTCCCCCTAAACTTTTATTCACTTTTCCTTTGGTATGGAAGTACCTTAGGCCCATAGGAAACAATTTATCCAAAGAGACAATTTAGATCACCCTTCATTTTCTATCTATAGCCATTTTAAAAATGGCCACCAACAATAAACCACTATTACACCAGACCCCAACTTTGCTTCTGTTAGAGCTATAATAATAATATTGGTGTCAAAGTGTACATTTTTGGGGTCTAGGAATTCAACTAAACAGGTTTCAATGCAAAAAACCCAATACTTCACTAATTAACATGACAGCGGGGGGCAAAACATGCAAATTTCATGAAAAATAATACGTTTTAACAGGGTAACTTACACCCCCACCCCTCCCCCTAAACTTTGATTCACCTTTCCTTTGGTATGGAAGTACCTTGTGGCCATAGGAAACAATTTATCCAAAGAGACAATTTAGATCACCCTTCATTTTCTATCTATAGCCATTTTAAAAATGGCCACCAACAATAAACCACTATTACACCAGACCCCATATCTTTGCTTCTGTTAGAGCTATAATAATAATATTGGTGTCAAAGTGTACATTTATGGGGTCTAGGAATTCAACTAAACAGGTTTCAATGCAAAAAAAACAATACTTCACTAATTAACAGGACAGCGGGGGGTAAAATATGCATATTTCATGAAAATATAATATGTTTTAACAGGGTAACTTACCCCCCACCCCTCCCCCTAAACTTTGATTTACTTTTCCTTTGGTATGGAAGTACCTTAGGGCCATAGGAAAAAACAAATCCAAAGAGACAAGTTAGATCACCCTTCATTTTCTATTTATAGCCATTTTAAAAATGGCCGACGACAATAAACCACTATTACACCAGAACCCATAGCTACAATAATACAGTCTGTCTTGCACTTCCAATGGAGCGCATCACTGCTTGGTGGCATGTGATCAAAGTAGCTTCCTTTGTGAAGGAAGAGGGAGAGTCGAGCATTAGGACACAGTCCTAATGTCATCCCCCGAAACGGGAGAGTGTTTTCTGCTGGTGTTTCAGTCCGAGTGTATCAAAGGGTGCGTTCGGAAATGTGCACTGGGTCTAGTTAGGGTTAGGGCTAGGGTTAGTTTTAGGCATAGTTTTACTGAGGTTAGGGTTAGGGTTAGGGTTGGGGTTAGGCATAGTTTTACTGAGGATAGGGTTAGGATTAGGGTTGGGTTTAGGCACTCACTACACTGAGCACACACCCGGTGCGCATTTCCGAGAATGGGTGTGTGGGTGGAGATCATCTCAGTGGTGGGGCTAGGGGCAGATATACAGCAGCTGAAGAGGTAAGGTGAGTTCAGGCAAGGACTGCCGCACGGACTGTCTTCTTGCCCTTGCCAAAGGCTGTGTTGCTCCCCATTAAAGCATGGAATGCTGGCAGTGCCATTGCCTTGGATGTTCCAAGACTGTGAGCAATGGCATGTGCTGGAATATACCTGGTAAGGGAAAAATTATCCAAAAGAAGGGGAATATCATAGACAAATTCGCTTCAGTCTGGGAGAACACCAGATCCCATCAGTCATTGAGAAGCCGGTGATGAGCCTTGGAAATGTCTTCAACCGCACTCTGAATGACAGAGATTCCATCAAGGCAACCAGTGCTGACCTGGAGGGGGCTCCCTGGAAGATTCAAGGCCTGTGTTTACCAGCATGAAATGCACCCAAAAATCCTCTGGCCTCTACTCATCTATGATGGCTGAATGAAGATGGCTGTGGCCGCAGCCGAAGCAAAATCCGGCTGTACAGGAAGACCAATAAACTCAGGCTCTGTTTCAGCTCAGTCAGGGAGGAGTTTGTGGCACGGCACAGGAATATCTGCAGTACACATCCTGAGCACCCAGGTACCGTACATATCCTGAACATATCCTGAGCATCTGCTCCAAGGCGCTGGGTGAGGCCTGAGGGCCGGTTTCTATTGAGCCCAGACCCAGGTCCTGAAATCCATCGCTTAAAGGACCAGGTCACCTCTGGGACAACCAGATCTTATTTTATTGTTGTGTGGGACACGATCAACACAATCCTGAGTTATTTTTTGTGTTCAATCTGTGTTTTTAGATATTTTAGTATTTCAGCCAATTTCAGCATGCTACAACTGGTCATATGATGCAAAATGCATCATATGACCAGTTGTAGCATGCTGAAATACTAACATATCTAAAAACACAGATTGAACACAAAAGATAATTAAGGATTGTGTTGATCGTGTCCCACAAAACAATAAAATAAGATCTGGTTGTCCCAGAGGTGACCTGGTCCTTTAAGCAATCAGCAAGGGCATCAAGGGCATCCAATACTCCCAAGCCACAGCTAAGGCCATTCACTGTGTCAAGGAAGGGAAAAGGCCAGAGAAAACACCAAAGAACTGCTCTGCTGGTTTGCTCTCCACAGCCCGAGACTGAGTGATGACAGTTGACCTGGAGAGGCAGCTGAAAATCCCACCACACATCTCCCTGTCCAGATTGAGACCTGACATCTAGCAGTCTGGAATTTGCCAGTCACTCCCTAAGCACAGCTATGCCACTGTGCATAACAGTTGCCAACAAAGAAGAGCCATAGGCAACATTGGGGATGCAGCAGAAAAAGCCTCCAGATTAACTCTCCTACTGCCAGATCATTTATTTATTTATTGGGTCTGGCGCCATCAAAAAGCGGCTTACCTTTGCGACGTTATAGTAGATAGACAGACAGACATTTATTTATTTATTTTTATTTTTTTTGGTTGTGCAATAGTGCACTTTGGTCTGCCAGGCAGCAGAGGGCGGCGTCATGCGAGAATGAATGTGAATTTGCCTGTTATGTGTTGAAGAAGAAGAAGACCAGTCACTGGCCCCAGAGCCTTACAGCCAGAGGAAATCAACAAGGAAGTGAATTGTTCTCCGTTGATCTAACGCATAATGGATTTTTTACACCATCACCGCGGAAAATGTGTTTACAGTAGACGGCCGCGCGACCCCTCATCAGCTTACAGTCATCAGACGAACGAACCGAACGAGCGCCGTATTGGCGGTAAGGTCTTGCGCAATCGGGCGAACGTGAACGTTCAAAGCGTGGGAAGAGTTAAGAGGGGAGAGCAGTGGGGACAGAAGCATGCCACTTGGATACATAACGAGGTCTGATCAGCTTCAGTTGGGTCGCCTGAGGAGGCTGACTCTTGCAGGACCCAAAACACCCAGTGACTCCAGGAAACAACACTGATGATGTGTCCAAGTTTGCATCAGTAAATGATTTGTTAACTGTTAATGAAATGTGATTAATTATTTCACCTCCATTTTGAAGTTAATGAGAAAACTATTGTTTTTTTGTTGTCTTGAAACCAATTTAATCGGATTATTTTACCCCAGAAATGATATCTCTATCAGAAGCAAAGATATAGGCTGTGTTGTATTGCTGTATTGTGTAAATGATGGCTGCCATTTAAAAAAAAAAATGTGTATATTTCAGAAATGAAGGGTGATCTAATCTCTTTGGATAATTTCTTTCCTATTACCCTAAGGTAGCCTACTTCATTGCCAAAGGGGGAGAAAAAGGAACATCACCCTGTTAAAACTCATTTTTCTTTGCATATTTTACTCCTGTTGAAACATATTGTTTTTTTTTCATTGAAACCTGTTTAGTTGAATTCCTAGACCCCAAAAATGTACACTTTGACACCAATATTATTATTATAGCTCCAACACAAGCAAAGTTGGGGTCTGGTGTAATAGTGGTTTATTGTTGGTGGCCATTTTTAAAATGGCTATAGATAGAAAATGAAGGGTGATCTAACTTGTCTCTTTGGATAAATTGTTTCCTATGGCCACAAGGTACTTCCATACCAAAGGAAAATTGAATCAAAGTTTAGGGGGAGGGGTGGGGGGGTAAGTTACCCTGTTAAAACATATTCTTTTTCATGAAATTTGCATATTTTACCCCCCGCTGTCATGTTAATTAGTGAAGTATTGGGTTTTTTGCATTGAAACCTGTTTAGTTGAATTCCTAGACCCCAAAAATGTACACTTTGACACCAATATTATTATTATAGCTCTAACAGAAGCAAAGTTGGGGTCTGGTGTAATAGTGGTTTATTGTTGGCGGCCATTTTTAAAATGGCTATAGATAGAAAATGAAGGGTGATCTAAATTGTCTCTTTGGATAAATTGTTTCCTATGGCCACAAGGTACTTCCATACCAAAGGAAAGGTGAATCAAAGTTTAAGGGGAGGGGTGAGGGGGTAAGTTACCCTGTTAAAACGTGTTATTTTTCATGAAATTTGCATATTCTACCCCCCGCTGTCATGTTAATTAGTGAAGTATTGTTTTTTTTGCATTGACACCTGTTTAGTTGAGTTCCTAGACCCCAAAAATGTACACTTAGACACCAATATTATTATTATAGCTCTAACAGAAGCAAAGATATGGGGTCTGGTGTATTGGGGATTATTGTCGGCGGCCATTTTTAAAATGGCTATAAAAAGAAAATGAAGGGTGATCTAACTTGTCTCTTTGGATAAATTCTTTCCTATGGCCCTAAGGTACTTCCATACCAAAGGGGACCTTTGCATCATGACTTGAAGTTAACAGCTTATTTTTCGGGCTTAGAGCCTCCACTATAATGGTCAGCTGTGCTAACTGGCTGAACCACCAGGAGCCACCCCTCTAGTCAGTATTCCACCTATAGAACTCACAGCCTTCTTCAAGGCCTTGAATGGCACTGCAAGTTGAAACGCATAGCCTATGCCGTTTATTAAAGGCTTTCTAATTATTATTACAAAGCAGTGTGCCTTGGTATTTTGGGGTTCATGACTTATTGATCACAAAGCAAAGTCTGTCTAGTTTTCTTTTATGATATGATGGATGGTTGGACGGAAGGATGGATAGATAGATAAATTAGAGTGGTAAAAGAGCAAGTGCACTAATATATTAACTGTATGACCTTCATCCAAAGATCACCCGTTTTTGTGATACCTGCATCTGTGAAGCAGCACTCCTCAGCCAATATCGCCACTTGTTCTTTCTAATAATTTCTTTACCAACTATTTTCTCCAGTTAGTATTTAGGCAGGCAACTGCAAATAGAAGCCCCCACCACTACCTTGCCCGCCACTACACAATAGGCATTGTTGTAGCGTTAAATGACATTTCATATTGGCAGACAAGTGGAATACTGGAGCATCTCAGAATGTTGACTAACGTTTCAATGCAGAGACCATCTTCAGCAGAGTCTCTGGTGAAGATGCAACTCGGCATCGAAACATCAGTGGGAGCGTTCATCCTCCACTACAATATGTGGCGGCATGGATCCAACTCTTAACAGGAATTGAACACAAACACACAAACAGTTCTCTATGGCAGTGGTTCTCAAAGTGGATTCCAGGGACACTGTGGGTTCCTTTAGGGGGGTCTGAAATTTTGACCCATACAAGTCTGTACCTCTGACAGCGTACAAATGGAACCAAATGAACCTGTTCCATTTTGTACACTGTCAGAGTTAAGTGAAGACCTTGAAATTTGAAAGTTTGAGAAACACTGCTCTATGGTATCTATCACTGCTCTCCTTGCAGGTGTAGTGCACATGGGCGAGGAGGGCTTCGCCCTGCGCTGTATTTCTCACAGACGTTGCGCCGCAGTGTACGCCGGCGGCCTGCAGGTGGTGGTGTGGCGGGCGGAGGGCAGCGGCCAGCTGGCTGCCATGGTGGAGGTGCCCCAGACCTTCTACAACCGCACCGTGGGCCTGCTGGGCCTCTGGAGCGCCAACCGAACCGACGACTTTGTCATGTCAGACAGCCGGCTCGTCCCCTGGGCGGGCCACAACCTCCCCTCTGAGGAGAACCTGTATCGCTTCGGCATGTCCTGTGAGTTTTTCCACCACAACCACGCGTACCGTATGGCAGTGGTTCTCAACCTTTTCAGGCCATGAGTATTTCCACATGCTGTATTAATAATACTTGGTACTTTAGTTAATAAATTGACTTTTCTTTACACGGTATTATGTCTATATGTATGATGTGTGTGTCCCTACAGGGTCAGTCCCAGTCCCGGAGAGCCTGCTGTTCTCTCTCCCCTCCTTGGTGCCGTTCAACCCCACCTCCACAGCGGCGCTGCAGTTGGGGGTGAGCCCCGCGGAGCTGGCCCACCTCAGGACCAGCTGCCAGGACAGCATGCAGTGTGTCCATGACACCCTGGCCTCAGGCAGCACCGACCTGGGCCTGCAGAGCCTGGAGGCCCACCGGCAGTACCACAACCTGGCTCTCATCTATGGTATGAGAAAGCTGCACAGTCTGTGGAATCCTCAGTGTTCCGTTTGAACCCCATTTAGGCCTGAAAAATACCTAAAAATGTCTTCTAAGGGGGGCACGGAGGCGCAGTTGGTAGGGATGTCGCCTCACAGCTAGAAGGTCCTGGGTTCGATTCCCGCCGGGGGACGCTGTGGGTGCTGGGGGCATGTTTCCTCCTCCGCGTCATCAGCACCCACACCTTAGGTGGGGTTGGCGAAAGGGCCTTTCTGTGTGGAGTTTGCATGTTCTCCCTGTGTCTCCTAGGGTAGATACACTCATAAAAACATGCAGTATTCCTTGTTTCTATACTACCTCCCCCTGGCCAGCCAGGGCTCCCCAATGCGTGGCAGAGGAAGAGCAGAAACCAGGGTTACAGGTTTGGCAATTGGCACTGGGTGAAAAAATGGGTTACAAAATCGTGGGATAAAAATTATAAGAGAAAAAAAAGTCTTCTAAATCTGCTATGTTTTTTTGTTTTAATGGGTTTTAAAAACAATTTCAGCTGAAATGTTGGGGGTGCGTCTAGGCCCTTCCTCTGATTTCAGGCTCCTTTCTGGATTTACAGAGATTTACAAGTGCAATGCATTTCTATGATGGAGGGCAATCCAAGTGCAACAATCCAATAACTGGCAGTGGGGTTTCAAGTCATACTTTAATGCTAATAACAAACGATCAAGACCTGTGGTGTCAGAATAATTGTGTAAGAGAGAATAATAAATGAGATTGACTCACTGCACACACACACACATTGCCTTGAGGCAGTAGTATTGTATTGAATTACATTCAGTTAATTATATAATTGATAGAAAAATATTAAATTAACTCTCGGTTGCCCAGCATAAATGAATTTACAATTTAGGCATTTAGCAGGCGCTCTTAATCCAGAACGATTTACAATAAGCAAGGTAATACATCAGTACATCAACATCAATACATCAAATGCATAGAAATAGTTATCTAAGACAAATAACGTAGGTACAGTAGACCAAGCACCTATTTGGGGGCCAGGAGGGAGAATTGTCTAGGATGAGTGGATTTCTGTCCTGGGGTTTTTAGCGAGGGTTCTGTCAGCATCCCTGTGTTAGCTGATCTGAGTGAACAGGTGGGGTTGTAGGGGTTGATCAAGCTTTGGGGGTATGGCGGTGCCATACCTTTGGCTGCTTTGAAGGCCAGCATCAGTGTTTTGTATTCTGTGCGGGCAGCAACTGGGAGCCAGTGGAGAGAGCGGAGAAGTGGGGAGACATTTTGGTAGGTTGAAGACCGAACGTGCCGCAGCATTTTGGATTAGTTAGAGAGGCTTAAGTGCACATGCCGGGAGGCCTGTGAGGAGAGAGTTACAGTAGTCAAGTTTTGATATGACTGATGGCTGGATGAGGAGCTGGGCTGACTCCAGTGTGAGGAAGGGTCTGATCCTACAGATGTTATATAGTGTGAACCTACAGGACCAGGTGACTGATGTGTGCCTTGAATGAGAGCTGGCTGTCCAGGACCACACCAAGGTTCTTAGCAGTTGGAACCAAAGTCACCAATGCGTTTTCTATGGAAATAGTGAGATCTTGCTTGGGGCAAGACTTGGCTGGGAAGAAGAGAAGCTGAAATGAATGACTGTCCCATGACCCGTGCTGAGCTGTTGTTTTAATATAGTGCACTAGTGTAGTGGTTCTCAACCTGTGGGTTGGGACCCCCCAGGAGGGTCCCGATTTTGGGGTGTCCCCAGATCACATGACAGTGAAGTGACAATTTAAAAACTTTTAAGACCTTTTTAAAACCTCAAAAAGAAAGAAAAGACCATTATTGCATCAAAAGTAATCACAAACTATAGGCTACTATAAACATTGGTCAAACATTAACCAAATTGTCAAATAATAAACTTGAAAAGGTTGAGAACCATTGCACTAGTGATCCATTTTAAAGCAGATGTTTCTGTTCTGTCCAGGCAACATGCCTCCCATAGTGACAGAGCCCATGGTGATCCTAGGTAAGGTCAACTCCACCGTCAATGTCCAGATCATCGCTAAGGACACCAACAAAGACCCGGTCACCTACTCACTACTCTTCCCCAGACCGCCACAGACCTCCATTGGCAATGGTGAGAAAAACACATCACTGATAATGATGATAATAATAATTATACATTTTATTTATAATGCACTTTACATTAATGCAAACCTCAAAGCGCAAAATACTGATGCACTCACATGCAAGTGTGTGTGTGTGTGTGTGTGTGTGTGTGTGTGTGTGTGTGTGTGTGTGTGTGTGTGTGTGTGTGTGTGTGTGTGTGTGTGTGTGTGTGTGTGTGTGTGTGTGTGTGTGTGTGTGTGTGTGTGTGTGTGTGTGTGTGTGTGTGTGTGTGTGTGCGCAAGTGTGCTTATGTGGGTGTTTGTAATTGTATGTACAGAGGCATACACCAGAATCAAATTAGCATTTCAAAACAAATATATAAAGCAGAGGGGACAACCTTCCTCTCTAGTGCTTTACTCTAAAGTGGAGTAAAAATGCAATTGCAAATTAAGCATGCAATGCCATCCAGCAATATAAGTGTTAGAGTTAAATGACTGCTGAATGAAGTCTCTGTTGAGTACCATGGCCACGTGTGCATGCTACAGGTGATGGCTACTTGACATGGACACCACTCAGCACCCAGCCAGTCCACCTCACCATCAAGGTCAACGACCAGCTCTTCAGTTCCCTGTTCACCCCCATCCTGAAGGTGTGCAACTGTCACAACGGGGGAACCTGCCAGTACGACAGCGTCACAGAGAACCACATGCAGGGGAAGTTTCAGGTACAACAAAAGAGCAGGGAGGATGGTATCATCTTTTGCGTACATGTATTAAACGTGTATTTAACCGCTTAAAAAGTGTGAAACGGACCCAAGGTGCAACTGTACTTGGATCCTTTTTTTCCCATGTACACCAAATCTATGAGGCCAAAAATAGCCAATCTACAAGCTCACAACGCATTGCAAGCGCATCGCAAAGCGTTTTGAGCTATTAGTTGTGAGCTCTGCTATGTTTGGCAAATGTTCCCCCTAGCTGATATGACATTTTACAATAGTGTCCTTCCTTCCTTCCTTCCTTCCTTCCTTCCTTCCTTCCTTCCTTCCTTCCTTCCTTCCTTCCTTCCTTCCTTCCTTCCATACTACAGTATTACATACAATACCAGTAAGATACCCTAAGGGCGAGAAGCAGGGGCGTGGCACCAAATTCTGGGCCCTTAGGACAGAAATCTGTATGGGCCCCCGGGGGGGGGGGGGGGGGGGGGGGGCAGACAAAGTGTTCTATCCATCTGTCATTCAATGTTATATGAGATACTTCAATGGTTTCCTGTGTAAATAACTGCAGCAATGTAGGACTTTCCTAGGATCTCCTTTTAGTTGAACTGTACCGTCATGAAACTGTACCTTTTTCTATACAAACTTCTAATAAAGTCTTCAATCAATCAATCAATTGACATAGGAATGTACTTTTTGCTGTCTACTGAAGCATATGACAAGGGAGAAACTGGTCACTCATACCTTAGGGAAGACTACCATCTAGTGGCCAAAAACAGTACTCAAAACAACAAGCAGGAGAAACCATTTTTGGGCTGTAGGGGTGTCCACAATATAGAGACCCAATACAACAGTCGCTCATTGGTTTTATTTCGGCGGCGGAAATTTTAAGTTTAGACACAAATGATAATGATAATAGTTATTATTATAATTGGGGGGGAAAAATGTTTTACTCCAGACTTTTCGGGGGCCCTGGCACCTTGGGCCCCCCTACCTCAGTCTAACTTTCCTAGGCCCTTCAGCGCCACTGGCGAGAAGTGACCTCGCTGCGTTGCCATGGCTGACGTCATGGCCATGGTACAAGGGCAACGGCCGTATAAGGAGATCTGTGTCATGGGACGTGTCACGCCATACGTCTAACTCGGCCTATATAATTGACTCTGACTTATCTGGGTCTGACCTCATGGACTCCAAATTTGGACCAGGATGATTTTTAGCTCCATACATGGAGCCGGCAAAGGCATCTAGTGCTGGCAAAGACATCCAGTGCTGGCTGATGTAGAACTCCATGACATACCGGTAGCTGACATATCGTTACATCAGTGAGATGTCACAAGCACACAGCAGAGCACTCTATAGAGGGTGAGTGACAAATTAATGAGGGCCTTTGAAATATTCTTCATGAAACAACACATGTGAACCTTATTGTGTCACATAAGGTTCAGAAAGGATCGCTTATGCAACGTGTTGCACATGTGGGATTGTGGGCTTGTTTTTTTTTCTTCACTGGATGCTGGTCAGCCACTCGCTCGCTGCTCACTCAGTAAAACACTTTACGACGAGAAACTATTAAACTAATGATGCCGCTCTTTGAGTTGGTAGCTTCCAACTTTCATCACAGCATAGGCCAAATGAGCGCATTGCGTCCCAATCAGACAAAAAAATAGGCTATAGCACCGTAAAAAGAGTTGGTAAAGATTCCAGCTTTCATCAATGAGGGCCTTTGAGCCTTTGAGTGATGGACAAGTAGCAACTTACGGTCGCAATATAATATATATTTCTCTCTCTCTCCTCTCCATCTCTTTGCTCCATGGGACCAGGTGGTGGGGTGCCTGTGTCCCAAGGGTTTCCGGGGAAGGTTCTGTGAGAACGCCACTGACGTGTGTCGAGGGAAGCCCTGTTTCCCCGGGGTGGAGTGCCAGTCAGAGCCGGAGCCAGAGCAGTTCTCCTGCGGAGAGTGTCCTCCTCGCACCATCTTCCACGGCAAACAAGGATACAAATGCTTTGAGAACGGTCAGTGGGCCTTGGGATGCAACATGTATTGTACGGACATTTAGGAGCCCCTGGCTCACAGCATTACAGTATATACCAGGGGTCTTCAACGTTTTCAGGCTGAGGACCCCTTAGTTGAGAGAGAGATGAAGCAGGGACCCCCACAACCTTTCCATAGATTCCATATAGTTTGATTGTTTGACAGCACAATCATCAGTGTATTTTGGATTCATGTCAATTTGTGTTTTCAGATATTTAACCACTTGAACCGTCAATACTTAAAAACATTTTTACCTTTCATTCTGTACTTAGTCTGCTCTTTTTCCCCTCTACACCAAAGCTCTTTGCCGAAAATAGCTGATCTACAAGCTCACAACGCCTCCCACCACAAGGTGTTGTGAGCTTGTAGAGCTGCTATTTTTGGCTAAAGTTCTCCAAATATGGATGCTAGGGTCCAAAAAAGGAGAAAAAAAGTTTATATCACACAAAGATTTGGAGGACCCCCTGTAGTAACTCTGAGGACCCCCTTGGGGTCCCGGACCCCCTGTTGAAGACCCCTGATCTAGGGTGAAACCTGTGATCTCCAACCACCGGGTCACCCTGCCGTTACGAGAGCAACATGTAGGTCACACACAGCAAAAAAAGACTTGAGTGTTAATTTAACTGAGTTTAAAAATGGACCCGCAAAGGGGTGAACTAGGGTGCCCTACTTTATAAAGCCCCGTTTTCACTGAGTCAAACTTCTGGAAGTATTTTCCAAAATTACGGCAATTTTGAAATTCACGCCATGTGAAAACGGCCACTTATTTTGTCTTCCGTGAGTTTTGGTGTCCCAAACGTGACGGGAAAATACCTAGTAATTTTTGATGAAAGTACTGGGAGAATAGAAATTTCCCTACAGTGAAAACGGCATACCGTGATTTTTACTTTTTTCGGACAAGCAGGTGCACGCAAGGAGCCAATATTAACAGTTAAAGCATTGTAATTGGGATTGAAAGCTTCAGAATCCATATTGCTTTCGAATGTTATGTAAGCCTGCCAAACACAGAAGACAGACGTCTATTTCTTTCTACAATCTCCAGCCTATACGATACGGCCGCGGTGCTGAGAAATGCAAGCTTAATGCTAGATCAATTCATGGTTCAAAATTATTTGTAGGCTATTCTATAGCCTATTTGTAATTAAGCTGTGTGGGTTTTGATACAAGTCCGCTCTGGAGACAGGAGTACAGGACGCGATGCACTCGTAATGTGATGAAAGCTGGAATCTTTACCAACTCTTTTTACGGTGCTATAGCCTATTTTTTTGTCTGATTGGGACGCAATGCGCTCATTTGGCCTATGCTGTGATGAAAGTTGGAAGCTACCAACTCAAAGAGCGGCATCATTAGTTTAATAGTTTCTCGTCGTAAAGTGTTTTACTGAGTGAGCAGCGAGCGAGTGGCTGACCAGCATCCAGTGAAGAAAAAAAAACAAGCCCACAATCCCACATGTGCAACACGTTGCATAAGCGATCCTTTCTGAACCTTATGTGACACAATAAGGTTCACATGTGTTGTTTCATGAAGAATATTTCTTGTAACTTGTTAAATCCATTGGTGAGAGAGAAAAGGAGAGACGAACAGATGTGAGTCGCTGCTGCTTTAGCAAGTGACCAAGCGTCCAGACAGTCAGTGTGGTGCGCACTGGTTGCCATGTCTGCTAATTATAAGCGACTATGGTCTTGATTTCCGTAAAGTTGCTTGTATATATTGATCGTTTCTGGCTGCGTTTTATTTGTTGTGATCTTTTAGATCGGTAATTGTCAAGTAGCTGATGTGGCGATGCTTATAGTTTTAAATTGCTTGTGTGGCCTAGATAATATCACTTTTTGGGGCTTATTTTCGTACACCTGGTTGCTTATTTCTCTCGCCAAGTCTGGCAACACGGACTTATACCGCGACAATGCTGTAGTGAAAACGAGGTATTTTATAGCTATGACAGCATTTTTGCTCATGTGAAAACACCCAAAAAACTAAACTCCCGGCAAGTTGAAAATGATTATTAAACATGCCTTTATAGGCCCTGTGACTTTCTGAGCCATGGAAGCTAAGACTAAACAAGGACAGCAGCAACAACATCAATACCCATTACTGTGAATGTGCCAGAATTAGCCCTGATATCTACTTTATTCCGTGGTCATTAGGGAATGATTTATTTCCACACCAGGACAATTGCCCTGTCACATTACGGAGCCTAGGGAAAACACTGTTAATCCTGTTTATCTTACTTGTCCTTGTCCCCCCCCCCACCCTCTCCTCTTCCCTCCCGTCACAGACTTCTGTCAGCCTCCCTTCACCTTCCCCTGCCACAAAATGGCCATCTGCAACAGCACAGCCTACAACTACACCTGCACGTGCAAGCCTGGCTACACTGGCAATGGAAAGAACTGCACAGGTACTGAACAATGCAGACACACTGCTGTCAATGTGAACTGCACAGCGTCTAGTCATTTGTTTTGCTTACTATACCATTATTACTGGTACTGCTGCTATTCATTGTGGGCTCGCTGAAAGGCGAGACCAGTATGTTATACCGGAACTTTATAGACCATGGTTATTCTCCTAAAAAAAAGAAGAAGAAAAGAAAAAGAATAATAATAATTAGTACAAAGGCAGGGCCAATGAGGAGCAACGTTCTTGGTGACATCACCACCAACAAGTGGCAGGTGCCGCTGCCGGAAAATGCATTGGCTGTCCCTCGATATAAATAACAACAACACACACATATAAATCGTATGTAGTATGTTCTCCCAAATCTTTATACAGTATAGGGGATCTCATCTGAGGGATTGAATGTAGAAGTTATGTTGGAGTGCCCGTTGGGTAGATCTTTGTGCAAATACATGTTGTTCCAAGCTGTTTCGTAGGAACAGTATTTCTAGTTCCAATACTACCATGAGGACTGGTAATAAGCTAACAGGGCAAACTAGAGGTGTGCACAGTTGAGCTGTATGGCTCATCAACTCTCATTTGGGGTCTGGTATTTTGGATTTCAGTTATTTTGTGTTTTCAGCACCCTCCGGTGGACATTGAGACAAACACACTAATCTGAGACCCTACTTTGAGAGCCACTGAACAAAACCAGTGGTCCTCAACCTTTTCAGGCCGCGACCCCCAAAATAATCATATATTAACCGGGGACCCCCCACCCTGACGAGCACTAAGAGTTACATTTTGTATAACACGGTTCTATTGTGAAAATAGCAGATCGTCTATTTTCACAATTTCTGCCTCTAAAATTTTGTTTAGAGTTAAGTGAGAAAACAATGTTGCACATTAAGTTAATAATTTGGGGACCACCCAAAATATCATCTGGGGACCCCCCTGGGGTTGAGAACCACTGAACAAAACCACTGCTTCTCCATGTCAGGTCCAGGGACCACCAGCAGTGCACATTCTTTTTGGTTTAGTTTATTGTATTGTTTCTCATGTAATGTCTGACCTGTTTACAAATAGAAATACTAACGCGCGCGCACACACACACACACACACACACACACACACACACACACACACACACACACACACACACACACACACATGCAAACATGCACTTCACAGTGTACTAAGGATGTAAATAATGTAGATGTATTTCTCTGTGTATTGTAGATAAAGATGAGTGCCTGCATCCAGAAGCGTGTCCCAACGCCAAGTATGAGTGTGTCAACACCGCAGGCGGACACCACTGCTCCTGCAGGTACCAGAGCACGGACGGCAAGGACACTAATGGATGTGGTATGTATACTATGCTTCTTCTTTTTCTTACGTTTTTCATTAATATTTGTATTAAAGTTAAGCACCATCATCCACACAGGAACGTTTGTCTTGCCAACTTCCTTAAATTATTTCACTTTTTTAAACAGACATCATAAATGTAAGAAATAATTATGTAAATGGCACATAATCTCGCTTTTGGAAACAAAGCATATACCGTAAAAGCAAAGACCAAATAGAAAGAGAAAAGAAAGTAGAGAAGGAAAGATCAGTTTAGTTGGAGATCCCTTGAATGGCTATGCCGCTATGTACTCTACAAAGGTTAGTTTTCTTTTATACATTTTAGGTTTAGTTTTAGTTTTTTTGTTGTAGTAGTTGGGGGCTAAACTTCCTAAAAAATGCTAGAAATTGGCCAAACAAAACTGCAACACGATGCAGTGTGTTGTGAGCTTGAACAGTAGATCTGCTGTTTTTGAAGTAATAAGAGTCCACATAGAAATCCAAATACTCAAGTTAATTACAGATTAGAACAGAACAGACTCTCTGATGCTTCGCAACAGATGAAAATGAAAAGGAACAAAACAGAGTGGGCGTTCCCTTTTATTTGACGATGGTTAGCCAGATTGAGTACAGATAGATATACACTTCTACACAGATATACAGATCTACACATAAATGCACTTGAGTACAGTACTCAAGTACTATATGCCTCTGTTTCTGATGCATGCACAGTGAAGTGAACTCTGCTGTGCTTGTGTGTGTGTGTTCACAGGTGACTCTGCCAATCCTCCAGGTGAGATGTCCCCCACGGCCTCCCCCCCTCTCCCTTTCCTCAGTAGTGCATGGTAGCGATGGTGCGGCTTCCGCTGTCGCTATGGCGAACATGCCCAAATATGGTAACGTGAGGTCATCACTGAGGCAGTTGCTATTTGTTTTTGTCTCCGCAGGGTTTAATATCTTCAATGTTTCCATGGGCTGGAGCGACAACAGTCAAACACTCAAACAGGTGTGTGTGTGTGTGTGTGTGTGTGTGTGTGTGTGTGTGTGTGTGTGTGTGTGTGTGTGTGTGTGTGTGTGTGTGTGTGTGTGTGTGCACACATGTGTGTGCACGTGTGTGCATGGGTATCTCCTATCAGTTAGAGTTTAGGCATTTAGTAGACACTTTTAATCCAAAGCGACATACAATAAGCAGGTAATACATCAATATATTAAGCAAGATAACATGTCAGTAAATCAACAACAAGTCGAGTCTTCAGTCCACGGTGGAAGCTAGGGAGTGAGACTGTAGTTCTAAGTGCGACAGGGAGTCAGTAACTATGATGTAATGAGTGATTAAAAGCGAGTGACTTTGTGTGTGCGTGTGTGTGCATGTGTCCAGCTGGAGAAGATTCTGTCTACAGGCTTCCAGAACAAGTTCTACAGTGCCAAAGTAAAAGGCCGGGGCTCCAGTTTGGGTCTTACTGAGTACCGCATCAACGTGTCCAGCGACACGCCACATTGGTACATCAGAGACTACCTGAACAGGGTCAGCGGCTACTATGGCATCAAAGCTGCACATGTTGGAGGTAAAGATACTATGGCATCAAAGCTGCACATGTTGGAGGTAAAGATACTATGGCATCAAAGCTGCACATGTTGGAGGTAAAGATGTCACCTTGTAAAACCTCATCGTTCTGGTCATCAGTGGTGGAAAAACGTACTCAAATGTTTTACTTAAAGGATGACTTCACTACTAATGATAAAATAGCAAAAACAATTTCTGTGTCTCTTAGGAGAGCTGTGGGCAGTTCAGAAACCCATCACCCAGTAACATCATCGGTTGACAGATTTTTGTATCATCGCGAGAACAGTGGTGCATTGGTGATTCAATATTTGGGGGGTCGCTTATCTAGAGACGTCATGCACATGTCGCTCAACACCTACTGTACAGGTCTATTGATATGCAAGTTGAAAAGTTATTGGGCGGTGGGGGCGCGCGACCCAAGACTAATTCAACTCTGCCCTTGATGACAGAGAGACGGTGAGGGCTGGTATAGGGAAAGGTGATGGCGGGAGGTTGTGTGTGACGTCACGTCAGACCAGAGCACACTCAGAGAGAGAGAGAGAGAGGGAAGGTGATGGATAGATGAACTACTATTGATCCTGCAGGGAAATTCAGTCACCAGAGGGAGGGAGAGAGAGAGTGAGGGGGGGAGGAGGGGAGGAGGGAGGGAGGGAGGGAGAGTCTATTTCACCCACACAATAACCCGGCCAATGCTGAATCTGAACATGCTGATCAATTCATTCAATGTCAGCACAAAGACAACGGGCGGGCGGGTGGCATCGCCAGGCAAGCTCAGCATCACGTTTTTCTGCTTGTTTATTATATGACCATATTTATTTATTTACTTTTATTTATTCAAAGCGGGTTTCGTTTAAGTTATGCCTGGCCGGCCGGTCCCCCTGTAAGCCAATTTTTGAAGTGTGTAACGTTCATGTCCATATATGGTCATTTCAGTCCAGAATGAACAGGTTTTATCTGTCCGTAAATGTGTGTCCCATGTGTGTGCCGTCATGTCCATATTTGGTCATTTCAGTCCAGAATGAACAGGTTTTATCTGTAAGTAAATATGTGTCCCATGTGTGTCCCCACATGTCCATATATGGTCATTTCAGTCCAGAATGAACAGGTTGTATCTGTCCGTAAATGTGTGTCCCATGTGTGTCCCCTCATGTCCATATATGGCCATTTCAGTCCAGAATGAACAGGTTTTATCTGTCCCGTACGTCCAGAATATGTGTGTAGTCTCCGTCCCGGTCTGATGATTGGATGATTAAAAATGTCCAATGAGACCATACTTTGAGGATTGGTCAAGCTTCACATGACAATTCGGCCCTCCAGATAAAAAATATGAGTTACAAATGTTATAAAGATAAAGATTAAAGATATATTCAAAGAGTTGCACAGATTCTCACAACTTTTCAAAAATAGCAGATCTACAAGCTTGTATATCTGCTATTTTTCAATAGCTAAAGTATAGCATACCATAATTAAGGCCCCTCCCTCCATCTTGGGCCCTAATAACTCAGTCCCACTTTCCGCCCCTTGTGACGCCCCTGGTCTCTCTCTCTCTCTCTCTCTCTCTCTCTCTCTCTCTCTCTCTCTCTCTCTCTCTCTCTCTCTCTCTCTCTCTCCCCCACTTTGACTCTGTGTGGACTGTTCTCTCTCCCACAGATCTGGATGAGTGCAAGGCCAAGGAGGCACGCTGTGTCCCCCCCGCTCTCTGTGCCAACACCTATGGAGGCTACAGGTGTGTGTGCAACGGCACCACAGATGTGGACAATGCCCAGTCCTGCATATTAGGTGAGGATCCAGGTACACAGTTATCACTGAGTGAAAAATCCAAGAGTGAAAAAGCCAAGAAACAATTATGAATTTACAATAATCGTCTCCCTGATGCTGTTTCAGTGACCTTGTTTGAGCATTGCGGTAATTCTGTTAGTTTGCCCTCATCACAAATGAACTTTTTACCACTCCCCCCCTTTTCTACCAAATTTTGCATATTTTGCATAGTTCACTGATCTTTAAAAAAAATGCAATGAACGTCGTTAAAGAATTACTTCCATAAATGAACGCCTGCCCAAGATCAGTGGAGAAACAGACGATGGCTTGAACAGAATCTAATTCTTGTCGTCCTTGCCAAGATGCCAGGGCCGAATTCATGTCCCAGTCCATCGCTGCCCCCTCCGGTCAGAGCTAACATGTGCTAGAAATTAACTTTTGAATTTTTCTCGACTCTCAGATTACGGTAAAAGATCACTTAAAATGAACACAGAGGGTTTTACTGTGGTGCTTTTGGTTTTATGCAGGCAAGCAAAGTCCCAACACGACGGTGGTGTTGTCGCCGAGAAGAAAGAGAGCAGCTCTCTTAAAGAGAGCTGCTCTCTTTCTTCTCTGCCTTTTCCTGTCCTGCGAGGACACGGACGAATGCATCACAGGCCTGCACGACTGCCACGCGAAGGCCCTTTGCAACAATACCCTGGGCAGCTTCACCTGTGTCTGCCTTGATGGCTACAACGGGGACGGCCGCCACTGCAAGGACATCAACGAGTGTGAGACCAATAATGGGGGCTGCGATGACAACGCACAGTGCACCAACAATGAGGGTGGACGACACTGCGCCTGTAAGGCTGGCTTTGAAGGCAACGGGTTCCAGTGCACTCCAGTGCAGCTCAGTGCTGTAGTGAGAGAGCGGCGCCCCAAGAGAAATGTGTTTGAGCACCTGCACGCACGTTTGCGTGCACGTCGTGCACTACGCATGCAGACGCGCGCACACAATCTGGGCCGGTTCTTGGCAATATAAGCAGTCACTTAGGGCCACAACCAATAAGGGGGCCACATCACAAGAAGAAGATTTTTTTAAACATATTGTTACATTATGTCATGTATCCCCTATCCAAAAAACACCGTTATTATTTTAATATGCCCTCCCCGTCCTCCTTCCCCATAATCCCAAACTCCACTCTAAGCCTGGCTGCCTGTACTTGATTCATGAGCAAGTCCAATATGCCTCCAAAAAGAACATTTTGATCTGGTGCTGTATGCACGCATCCGTCAGTGGGGGGCCACCTAAAATAATCTTGCATAGGGCCACCTGAGACCTAGAACCGTCCGTTGCAGGTTGCGGTGACAGCTGTGTGCCAATGTAATATGAAAACAAATAAAAACGATTTATTGGTCAAAACCCAATTCCTATCTTTAGAAGTGAGGGAACGCTGCTCCCCTGCGCTCCTCCTCCACTACACCCCTGGAGATTGAGGTCTGCCCGTCACACTCCAACTGCATTGTATTTGTTTTACAATTTAAAATATGGTCGATATAACGTCGTTGTCGGGTGACAACCTTGCATCTCCAAAACCGTTCGTTTTGTATTTATCATTAAAAAAATTATCTAGACTAGTGAAAATAGCCGATCTACAAGATGCGAGGCGTTGTGTGCTTGTAGATCTGCTGTTTTCACTGCTTTTGCGCGACGGCCTTGTATGATCACATTTGAAACTTGGAGATACGAAGTTTCCACTCGACAACGATGATATATATATATATATATATATATATATATATATATATATATATATATATATATATATAATTTGGCAGACGCTCTTAATCAGAACACTTTAAACAGGCAGGCCACACAGCATCACCTCTTTCAGATATATTGGCATTGAAACCCTTTCAGATATATTGGCATTGAAAAGGTGGAAAAGCCCCCTAGAGGAGGCAACCAGGAACGCCGCCTGTTACAAAGAGAAATGTTTTATATACATTACCTTAATAAGCTCCTCATGGTCTAAACGAGGAGTTCCACCTTAAACCATTTCTGTGACTTGTTCTGTATCTTGTTATTGCACTGCAATTATGCTTTTTAATTTTTGATATCTGACTTTGTATTTTTCTACTTTTTTCTACTTGATCATTGTTATAGTTATATATGGCTCTAAAAGGTACAGTATGTGGCACTGATAATTATGTCAGTGGATGGGTTAATTTCATTTTATTGCTAAATTCATTTGTACTTCTGATGGCCATATATTAATCCATGTTTCTGTCTATGCTGACAGCAGAGTTGTCTGATCAGTAATCAGTCAAGTTCATGACCCCAAGCTGGTCTCATTCATGCAAACTGAGCATTGCATTACCCATCATTCCCTAGGCTATATATATATATCTGCACTTTTGATGTTGATACATTGTTCAGTATACAGGGCCGACAAAGGCCGGAGAAGCCGAAATCATATAACATCATGCATATTCAAGGGCTTTTTGGCTGTCCAGCTAAGAACAGATTCTCTGATGCTACGCAAGAGAAATTAACTTTTCTTTAACGATGGTTAGCCAGGTTGGTGTCCAGCTAGCTAACACTCATTGATGAGAATGATCGACTGATCTCTTTCAATTTAATTGTTATGCAAAACGTTTTGGAAAAAGTGTTTTTGTTAAAAGGTTATCATGAACAGGTCATGGACTGCACACATTATGATAATTTATTATTTGATGAATACACTTTATCATGCAAAAATGTCATTGTTGTGTCTAATTTGAATTATACCTGTAAATCTTAATTTCTTTATTTTCAAATCTCCTTAAACCCTTCTCTATCCACGACTTTCCAGTGTCCCATGAGGCCTTGCATGAATTATCTGTCATTCAATGTTAAAAAAAGGTCTCAATTGAAATTGGGTGTATCCTTTTAGTTGACTTTGTACCAGTGAACTGTACTGTCAGGAAACTGTACCTTTTCCCAATGCAAACTTAATAAAGTCTTCAATCAATCAGTCAGTCAATCAATCAAATGGAAATCACTTCCTGTTGTCAGTCATTCAATTCTTTTGAGTGATCCGTGTCCGTGTCGTGTCATAATGTGGGAACACAACCTGACAGGAATCAGAAAGGGTCATATTAGTCTGCCTATACTTCCCTACAAGATCTCTATCCACACTTTCATTCTGACTGGCTGCTGTTGCTGCTGTGACACCTGAAATTATGTGCATGGGGATTAAATGGTGCTTGTTAAGTGACTTCAGTGCTTTATATTATTCTCATACATGCATCCATGGACATGAATTGAGAATGCTCTCACCAACCGATTTTGAGTCTGTGGCTACTGTGGAACTGTCCACTCACACTTATTTGTTAAAAACATGAACCCTAGCAATGTGATGCATTTTGAGCTTGTAGAGCTTTTCACTATTTTAAAATGTTTTTTAAAATAATTAAAAAGGTTTTGGATATATAGGGATTCTACCCGATAGTAACAAAAAGCGATAATATATTTAGTTTACAAACCATGAAGTGTGATGTGATGCGATGCGAGGGTCTGGTCTGGCCAACACCAACTCGGGACTCCTGATTGTCCTCAATAACTGCCCTCACTCTCCTCTCTAGCATCAGGGTCTTGAGCTCTACAGTGTTAAGCTAAGCTGCCGTGCTGCAGTGCATCTTTGTAGGTGGTGCACTTCATGCCTGTCCTGGCTTTGCCCTGGGTTCGCTCCCACAGTGTCCGTTTGCTTGCCACTACTTCCTGGTGCCTGACGCAGTGCCCTGCCAGCCTCGTCCTCTCTCGGACTTTGTCTTTGAACCGTGGTAGGTCCCGACGCGTCCATGTGACAATTAGTGACACCTAGTGCCATTCGTAGCATTCTTATATAGACGTAACTGTCAGGACCCTTTCCTGTTGTGCTGTGAGGATCCATGTCTCAGGCTCTCAGGCTCTCAGCCCCATACAGCAGTATTGACTCCACTGTAGTTACGAATAGCTGCCTCTTGAGGTCTTTTCCCATGTCTGATTTCCACACTCTCCTCATCTCGTGCAGGATATTCGGGGAAAGTGCCCCCGGGCCCTCAGGTCCTCTAGTTGAAATCCTAGACTGCGTTCAGCACCGTCCCGCCGGCAGTGGCAATGGTTTTGTCCTCTGTGTTAACTGCCATTTCTTTTGTTTTCTTGGCATTGAGCTTGAGGCCGATCTTTCTGCCCTCCATTTCTACTGCCAGTAGTAGTTCCCCTCCTTTCTCTTTGTTTTACCATAAAGTAAAACTAAATACATCTCTTTTTGTTATTGCTACCGTCGCAACATTCCTGACTGTGAACCATTTTCTTTTGTGTCAAGTATAATATTAATGGTATTGCATTAGTATAATGTTTATGTTTATGATGTGCCATAAGACCTGTCTGCAAAATAAATGCAAGTCTTTCTCCCACCTGTGGATGGAGCTCATAAACCAGTTGACTGATCACTGGGTTCAAAGTAGTCTGCAGGTCATTCCATGTTACAGATGGTTTCCTGAAATGAACAATTTGTGTTTTGTCATTATTTACTACAAGCCTCCACTTGAAGCACCAATCAGCAACAATATTAAGCATATTTTGCAAATCTTTTTCGCAATCAGTAAGTAAAATTATATCATCTGCATACAAAAGTATGCCTACAATCATATCAGCTACTTTAACCCCCAGTTTGGAGTTTCTAATCTTAAGAGCTAAATCGTTCACATACATGGAGAACAAAGTGGGCGACAAAACATCTCCTTGTTTCACTCCAAAGTGTGTAGGAAACCATCCTGTTCTAAAATCATTTACTTGAACACAAGCCATAGGTGCTCGATAAAGAGCCCTAATTGTGGGCTCGCCTATAAAGGCGAGCACACTTTAGATGTTGTCATTATTTATCTATCAGTCATATCATGCATACTGTAGACGGGAACTTCGGTTCCTTTCTACTCCTACATACTTAGTGAGAAAATGAAAATAAAAACATCAATGTGTTCAGCTTACAGTGGCGAAGTGTGCTATTATTTTATACAGCAATCGGCCAAATGGTGGCGCTGTAGGAAGCCTTCGAAAGTGCGAACTTTGAACAGGGATAGCTCATGCTGTGTTTTAGGTACAGCCATGAAACCTGTATACATGTATGCGTCTCCTCATGCCGAACAACTTTTACCCTCTAACTTTTGACCTCTGACCTTTAGGTCTCCCACAATTCGGAATAATATGAAAAACAGTAAAAATCTATCTCCTCCTGGGTTTTTTTCGTTACGCGCACAAAACTTTTTTCACATGAACTTTGGACCAATACGGTCAGATTTATCTCGGCGGATTTCTTTTAAAGTGAAATATAATTTTTTAATAATTCAATCAATATTGCGGTTTTATGGAAATTATTCTTCGGCCTCTAAATCATACATGCAAAGTTACACGTTCATGGCATTTGGCAAAGATGTGGAGGGTTAGTCAAAGTATCACCGAAACCAATTTTATTCCAATCGGCCAAAGGGGGGCGCTATACGAAGCGTTTGAAAATTCAAACTTCAAACGGGCATAAGTCATGACTCGTTTTGTTTGAAGACATGCAACTTGTTACACGCGTGCTTTGACTCAAGCGGAAGACATCTGTGTCGTTGTTAAGTAAGCTCCGCCCTTAAATTTTCCGCCATTTTGAGCAGTTTGTAAAACTGCTCAAAATGGAATTTTCGCTCCACGTGCACAAAACTTTTTTTACGTGAACTTTGGACCAATCTCTAAAGATCTGTCAGATCGGATTTCTTTAAAATTGAAACATGCTTTTTTAATAAATTCAATGAATATTACAGTTTTATGCAAATTATTCTTCTGCCTCTAAATCATACATGCAAAGTAACATGTTCATGGCATTTGGCAAAGATGTAGAGTGTTAGTCCAAATATCACTAAAACCAATCTTACCCCAATTGGCCAAACGGGGGCGCTATATCATTTTGAGCAGTTTGTGAAACGCTTAAACCTGTTAGGATTTCTTTAGCAATTTGCATGAAACATTCTACACACTATCTAAGGACCTTTATCTAATATGCCTATGAAGTGCACACACACACACACACACAAAAATATTATAATAATAAATATAGCTGCAAGCAGCGATAAAGTGGCCAAAGCCAAAAACACCTCAAATCATGAACACAGCCTGCAATGTGCGTGAAATCTTGCAAGCACATTCCCAATAGGTCAAGGAACAGATACCACCCTTCTCACATTGGCCTGTTATAGCGCCACCAGCGGGTCAACTTTTGCATAACAATTTTTTGGAACAAAATGGACCAATCTTTGACGTCAGTAACGTCAAAGTGAGCACTGCCTGCGATCTTGACATTTTGTGATTTTATAGCCATTGTTTTCTGGCTTGAAGCGAGCCCACAATTGTTTCGAAGGAACAATATTTGTCTAGTGGCCCCATAAAACTTCCCGTTTACACCTGATGTTATTAATCTATATTCAAGGAGCTCCCTGTTTACCCAATCAAAGGCCTTCTGGAAATCAATGAAACATGCATATGTTGATTTGTTTTCTTTAAGTCTTGCTCGAACAATAGTAGTGACTGAGTAAATATGGTCAACACAAGATCTTGCTTTACGGAAACCATTCTGCTCATCAACCAGTAAGCCTGATCTTTCAAAAATGATCTGTAAGTCTATTATTTAAAAGTGAAGAATATAATTTATAAACATTACTAATAAGACTAATGCCTCTATAACTAAGCGGTAGTTTGGGGTCATTCTTAGAGGACTTTGGAATAGGCTTTATGATAGTTTTGTACCACTGAGAAGGAACAATACCATTATCGAAACAGGATTGAAACAATAGGAACAAAATCTGTAGCAACTTAGGTGATTTCAATACCTCATATGAAATGTCATCAATTCCAGTGGCTTTTCTTAATTTACTATTTTCAACCACTCCCTTTACTTCCTCAATTGTGAAATTACCATTTAAATAGAAATTACAATTAAAAGTATCTGCGCTCATTTCACTTTCCATTACCCTCTTTTGACTGTTCATTTCTTCCAAGAAGAACTCATCAAATGAGGAGTGATTACACCCGGAAAACAGATCTGTGAAATCCTTCTCCCATTTTTGTAGTACTATTTCTATATCAGAACAACACTCCCCATTTTCCAGTGTTACAACCATCGGAATCTCTTTCTTCTTACAGGGACCCAATCTATTAATTTCATTCCAAAATTTCTGAGGGTTATGAGTTTGAAGTTGCTCAATATGTAACATTCCTCGATTAAACTTACGCTTCACTGCACGTAACTTTTTATCAAATTCACATTGACACTTTTTTAATTCCTTCCTCCACTCTACTCTCAATTCTTTACTTTCACACTTTAGGAATTTCTTTTCCACTGCTCTTAAATTGTCCCATAGCCTTTGCAAATCTTGATTCCAATATGGTTTAGGAATTCTTCTTGCCCCTTTTGGAATATTGTTTTTAACACATTTATCTAATTCTCTATATAAACACTCACAAAATGTGTCATACCAAGCGTCCATATGAGCTTGACCATTTGTGCTTAACTTCACCTGATCAGTAAGCTCTGATAAGCTATTATTACAAGCGTTAGTTGACAAAAACGATTCAGGGAGTCTTCTTATTTGAGATCTTGAATTTATGAATGAGACTGAAAATTACCCTAGCTGTCAAACATTTTCTCGCCATTTTAAAAAAGACACCCCGGCCAAATTTGTTTAATAACCCTCCTAGATGACAAATCTAAACGGACCTTTGCTCTCGTGGTCACGGAACTGCCATTTTTGACTCACCTCTCAGTTTACAGTTTACAGTTTAGGCATTTAGCAGACGCTTTTAATCCAAAGCGACTTACAAAAGCAGGTAATACATCACTATAATAAGCAAGATAATATGTCAGTACATTAACAACAATATAACAAATGCATAGGAATATCAATCTAGAAATAAAATCCTATATGGGGGGTGGGGGTTCAAATTCGATTATTTGGGGGATCTGAAAATGTTGAGGACCACTCACCACTACTTCTTTATGTGTCTCCACTAGGCATGGCTGAGCCAGTTTGGCTACCTGCCCAAGCCCAGTGAGGGCATTGCCACCATGTTTACGGCCGAGATGCTGAGCGAGGCCGTCAGCGTAATGCAGAGGTTCTACAACCTGGAGGCCACCGGACAGCTGGACGAGCAAACCGTCATATACGCTACAGTCTCCCCCTGTTGTCAAGAATTATTGACACCTACATTTACTGGAAACATTCCTGTTTATGTCCCGCAACACATTTAACCCATTAAAAACTCACCCGATGCTAAAAGCAAAAATGGCTCCAAAGTCCATGTGCCGAGATTTTGTATGTTTTTCTTTACTGTGAAATGAAAAAATATTTTTTTGGGGGGGCCCACTGATTGATCACAGTAACAGACACAGTCGTTGTGATTCAGTGGCAAAAAGATTTTTGTCAAATGGACAAATGGTTCCAGAGATATGGCTGAATGAATATATTTTTTTTATATCCACTAGAGTGAACAGCATTTTCTCCAGCAGCCACACGAGGGAGCCAACACACAAACAGAGGAAAGCATCTCTCTGATCTCAGGTCATTTTGACATCTTTTCAAATCTTTTTTGTTCCCTTTGATCTAAAGACATCAAAGACGTCATTGGCATACAGGGCCCTTTGAAATGGCATTGAGAGAGTTAATACCGAATGAGGCAGATTCTACTAATGCCTTCTAAATCCTAACAGTTTTCTGAAAAAAGAAAAAAACTACATTGCTATATCGTCACTGTCGTGCAGAAACCTCCTATCTCTATTTTTAAACTTTTTTGTGTGTTCTCGTAAAGTAACGCCCATGAAACTTGATCATATTACAGCGTCACACAAAAGCATCAAAAGTAGCATAACCGGCCTGGACAGCTGGCATAGCCGTCCGGGAAACTATGCTGCTCATCTGCGTGTCGCGGGTTCGAGTCCCAAATTACCGAGACACATCACTAAACACACTTTAGCTAAATGCTATACCGAACAGTTGAGCAGTCACATTGTGGGTGTGAGTGGGATTCGACTCTGGCACTTCAGTCCTGCACTTATCCTCGGCGCCACTGGAACCTGTTAGTTAAAATGGGTGTGACCAGCACAGACCAGCACCAGCACAGACCAGCACCAGCACAGACCAGCAGTAAAACACAACATGTGCTGGTTTGTGCTGGTGCTGGTCTGTGCTGGTTTATGCTGGTTCATGCTGGTCTGTGCTGGACCAGCACCAGCACCAGCACAGACCAGCAGTAAAACACAACATGTGCTGGTTTGTGCTGGTGCTGGTCTGTGCTGGTCTATGCTGGTTCATGCTGGTCTGTGCTGGACCAGCACCAGCACCAGCACAGACCAGCAGTAAAACACAACATGTGCTGGTTTGTGCTGGTGCTGGTCTGTGCTGGTCTATGCTGGTTCATGCTGTTCTGTGCTGGACCAGCACCAGCACAGACCAGCAGTAAAACACAACATGTGCTGGTTTGTGCTGGTGCTGGTCTGTACTGGTCTGTGCTGGTCTATGCTGGTTTATGCTGGTTCATGCTGGTCTGTGCTGGTGCTGGTCTGTGCTGGTGGACCAGCATGGGACCAGCACAGACCAGCATAGACCAGCACCAGCACCAGCACAGACCAGCATGAACCAGCATAAACCAGCATAGACCAGCACAGACCAGCATGAAAATTGTGCTGGTCTGTGCTGGTTTTTCTAGCAGGGTAAGTAGACCTATATACAAAGAAGGGCAGGGGAGGGTAGGGTTGGGCTAGGTTAGTTTTTTTTTTACCAGTTGCTGCATGCCTGTAAGTGGTTTTTCAGGGCAATTTTAAAGGATGCTAGTGATCCACACTCCTTTATGGTGACACGCAAAAACAACGTAAATCATGCAGGCTATCTGTTTGGCTAATATTGTTGATGACATCACGCCGCGCCCTTACTGGACAGATACAGTCTGTCTCCCGGAGAGAGCTGACTGCAGTGAGAATGCTGAGTAAAGATGATAAAGATTCCGCAACTTCATGGCACATACAAGTTTTCAACAAGCTATCCAGGCTCAAAATGTGTATCCAGGCTCTTGCTGTTCTCCTCCCATGCTTGGGGCATGTTTAGCGGCTCTGTCTCGCTCTCTAGTCCGTCTGGCCACCGGAGCGTCGGTGGAGCTCTTGACTGTTCCCCATGAGTGACTTCTCCCACAACACGTGTGTGTGTGTGTGTGTGTGTGTGTGTGTGTGTGTGTGTGTGTGTGTGTGGTCAGTGTGTGTGGTGACAGAAAATAGACGATTTACAAGACCACACCGTGTTGTGGGCGCGATGCGTTGTGAGCTTGTAGATCGTCTATTTTGTGCACGGTTCCGTGCGATGGACGAGGAATACTACGCAGTCACTCGCTCTGTTTTCAGAGCGTTTGTAGAAAGACCATGTGACCTACTGTGGCATAATGTTAAACTTCGGAGCGAGACATCACAGCTTTAAAGTATCAATATGCAGAAATAATAATGTTAGGAATAATATTCTATATGAGTGTGGATTGCGCCAATGCATCTCAATGGGAATGGAGTCGATTCTTGGAGAAATCCGCTCATAGATAGAATATTATTCCGGTGTGACCGTGCCCTTTCAAGTGAAAGATATTTGAGTAAAAGTACAAAAGCATTGGCCTCAAAATGTACTGAAAGTACCAAAAATAGAAAGTACTAATTTGCTGAATGTCCCATTTCAAGTTTTCAAATGTATTCAAATCTTTTGAAAATACCTGATCTAACATTGTGACTCGAGTATTTCTACATTGCAGTGTGTGCATATCGTCACTGTCGAGTAGAAACCTTGTATCTCCAAGTTTCAAATTTGCATGTTTTTTTTATTTAGTCATATAAGACTGTTGTACAAAAGTTGTGAAAATAGCAGATCTATACGCACACAATGCCTCCCGGTGCGAGGCGTTGTGTGCTTGTAGATCGGCTATTTTCAGGGACATAAAAGGTCACCTAACAAACAGACAACGAAATGTGAGTACTTTTTCGACCACAGTTTTCATGTCCCAACCTTCTTCCTTTTTCCTTCCGTCCATGCATCCATCCAGATTCCATCAATGTGTTCATAGTAGCGGTCCATGAGATAGGCCACAGCCTGGGTCTGTCTCACTTCAGCAGCACCAAGTCCATCATGTTCCCCTCCTACCAATGGCAGGAAGAGTCAACCTTCAAGCTGTCAAAGGGTGACGTCGAGGGGATGCGGAACAAGTATGGTGGGTATGATACCCTAACCCAAAATCTGGGTAGGTGGGTGGGTATGCAACATGTGGTACAAAATAACAGGACCAAACACTTCAAGAACAAATCCCATTCAGCGGTACCGATAGTCACTTTGATAAACAAAACGTAGCACTGCTGGAGCAAAAGAAAATAAAATAATGTAGAAATGCTTGGGCTCACTGAAAACTACACCTATACAAACAAGAATTGACACACAGTCAATATAAAATCTGGTGGATTGGTGTGTTGAAGTTAGTGTAAAAAAAGTTTGGAAAAAACATTTAAAAAAAAAAAAAAAAAAGTTTGAAAATTTTTTTTTTTAGAAAAAAAAAGAAGTTTAGGTCCAAAAATGTGTTAAAAAATCGACCTGATGGTGGCGCTATATGGGACAGATCCATGTCGATGAGATAAGTGTAGACATACTGTGTAGCAATTTGTGTGATTTTAGGGCAAAAACTGTAGGAGCAGTATTCAAAAATGTGTTTTAAAAAATTTGGCGGGGGTCCCTGGAGCTGCGGGGGTCCCTGGAAGGGTGGAGGTTGTGGATTGGCAGACAAGGATTGTGTGTGGAAAATTTCTCATGGATAGGGGCAAAAAAGTGTGATGTGACGTGACAGACAGACTGACGGACAGACAGACAGACAGGCGGTGGAGGTTTTCATAGTAACTGCGACCTGACGGTCGCAATTATAATCATTAGTATTGTTTATTTTAATTATTATTATTAAGGAACTCTAGAAATCTCAGTTGGAACTGTTACCCCAGTGACCCGATGCTGGATAAGCGGTTGAAGATGGATGGATGGATGGATGGATTATTTTAGAGTAAGCTACTTTATTTACCATTATTGTGTAGCAATAAAACACAGGCTTATAGTTTAATAAAGAGCCTAAATGCAACAATATTATAGGCTTGTCATTCATGATGGATTGCTTTGTAGATTAGCATTATTGGGCTAAATGTAAAGACGCTACGCTGCGCCAACCGTGAATTCAACACAATCTGCTGTTGAGCAGTTTAACCAATTTGCTACGTACGTCTACACAAACGGTCAGATTACAAAGATAAATTGCTTAGTGAAGGCTCACGGATGTCACCATAGGGTACGCTCCAGCAGAATGTCCCGTAATGATCGTATTATTTAAAGAGGAGCATTTTAATCCGATCGGTCGTCGTTTCCCTAAAAAGGTATTAATGTATCTAAGTGCAGTACACCTCGCAACCGATGGGGTCGCATGGCTGAAAAACAACAGAAAATGACGTCTGATCGGATTAAAATGCTGTTTATTAAACAATACGAAAGATACGGGTAATTCTGCTTGAGCGTACCATACTGTGACATCTGTGAGACTTCAGTAAGCACTTTATCTTTGAAATATGAACGTTTTTGTAGACGTACGTAGCAAATAGGTTTAACTGCTCAACACGAGGTTGAAGTGAATTTATTATGTGCGCAACACCGTGACTCGTGTCGTGCCCTATCTAAATTGGTCGGGCTAACAGTGCTAAATGTAGCATAATCAGTGTTTGTGTAACTTCAGTCAGAAGATAATCTGACGGTTCTGACAGACTTAACCTCCTCGCGTTGTGAGCTTGTAGAAGAGAAAACATAGAGTTGGGTCGCCGTTTTATTCCATGAGTAATTGTGTATAACATGCCTGCGTTAGCCTGCAGCTAGCGCTAGCTAACGTTAGCGTTAGCCGTTAGCCACACATCCAGAATAGTCTAATAAGTCAATTTTCCAACGGCGAGTGAACGATTGCATTCCGTGTCCTTCATAGATTTTTTTCCCCCTGGCTGTCAATGTTTTTATTGTCCAACACGTGTATGATTCTCTCTGTATAATAAACATTTGGTTGCATAACACAAAGAATGATAGCCGATCTACAGCTGCAGAGTCTTTTCTCTCTGGCTCCCGTTTAGAGATGGGACGTTCGAGAACGAATCGAGTCTTTTGAACGGCTCTTTGAAATGAACGATGGGATCCGGTTCGCAGTAAGGAGCCGGATCCTTTCTAAATGAATAGTTGTGGGGAAAAGTAGGCAATTCCTTTACATAAGTACAAATATCAATACTGCAATCAATGTGGAAATACTCTGCCACAGTAGAAGTTTGGATTGTTAACATACTTTTATATATATATATATATATATATATATATATATAAATATATAGGGGCTGTTAAGTATGACATCATTTTGTAGGCAGAGGAGAATTTCTGCCCCCAGTTTCCGTGAATCTTTTTACTATTTTTACTATTTACACATTTTTCTTCTCTTTGTTGTTGAAAGGAAAGTGTTAGAATGATACTTTAGTCGTTATTTTTTAGTCGTTGTTTTTTGAAATAGCGAGGGACAGAAAATGCTCTGGGGGCAGATTCTCCTCTGCCTACAAAATGATGTCACGGCTTAAAAGCCCCATATATATACTTTTTATTGCAATGATTTCAATTCATAATTCACATTTTATGTCCATAGTTGCAATATGGACAGCACTTGGTGCTGCTGAAGTGAGACAGACCCAGGCTGTGGCCTATCTCATGGACCGCTACTATTTTTTTATTTATTTTTTACATCTTTTTTAAACACCACCACCACAAACACCCACCACCTACATAACACAATGAAATAAAATAAAAATAAAATAAAGAGGCTTTTTTTGGAAAATACAACATAAAATGGACCGCAACAAAAAGAAGAGGGGTTATGTGGGCACGTTATCCTTATTTATGAATGTTAATGTACTTGAGTAAATGTACAAAAGTATGGGTATCAAAATATAGTAGAAAGTACCCTTACCCGTTCAAAGATATGAGCTCCGAAATGATGTGCAGTGTGTGGATTATGGGATGTGCACTGTGCACACAGTATATGAGGGATGGAAAGTAACTTTAACTGGTGCTTGCATGCTAATATGTAGGAGCATCAATGTAAGAAATACCCGTTCCATTTAACGGCTACAGAGATACTGTGTACCGATCTGCATGATTTTGGACAACATCTGTAACAGGGCCAGAACCACCCCCCCCCCCCCCCCCCCCCCCCCCCGCCCGCCCGCCCGCCTGCCCGCCTGCACACACACACACTCCCCCCCCCCCCCCCCCGTGTGTGTGTGTGTGTGTGTGTGTGTGTGGGTTTGTGTGTGATTGTGCATGGCCTGAACAACAGCGCCCCTCCCTTAACATGTGTGGTCACAAAAGGTACTGTAGGCTAAATAGATATAGATACACCATAAAAATGCAATTATACAGCATACGATTTGTGAAAGTGACAAACGGGCTTCACAGTTATGTCAGGTGTGTTCATATGCTGATGGTGATGCGATTTCAGATCAATTGCTCCAGCCACTGAGGAGCAGTGTTGGGAAAGTTCACTTTAAAAACGAACTAGTTCAAGTTCAAGTTCAGAACTTCTAAAATGAACTAGTTCATTTTTAGTTCATAATTCCCCATTATGAACTAAAGTTCATGGTTCCCCAAAATGAACTACATAGTTCTTTTTTAGTTCTTTTTTTTACCATATTTTTTTTATACTTTTGGCTATTCAAAAAAAAAAAAAGGGAAAAAATATATATAAAGGTCTATATATATATAAATGTTTAGACGTTGCTGCATGCTATTATTTGTCAAAATTATTGACTCAGCCCATATAGAACCACACACAGCAATAATTTCATCCAACTTAACATTGAGGTGCCCACAATATTTATGTGCCCACTGCCTAGTTCCCAGTCTTCCTGCACCCTTATTGTGAAGGGCTGAATGTAATAACCATGTTATTGTCTCATTGTGTGAAATATCATAATATTCAAAACAAATATTTGACTCCAATTGATTCCCCACACAGTATTGACTTGATATAGCAATAAAAAAAAATATATATTACACAGCAGTTGTGGGAAAACTAAGACATTGTTCAAAAAACACAATTCCGATTTTGGTCATTTTGGAAATAGGGCAAAAATATATTTTTCTTCAATCTACTGTCTTGACACTCTAACCAAAATTGTTCTATAAACCATAATCTACAAATTGGAAGTGAAAGAAACTTTAACACACATTTGAAATGAAAACAAAAAATTACATGTACAAGGAACCCCACTAGAAAAAAACCAAAAAATTACATGTACAAGGAACCCCACTAGAAGGCAGAGTTTCTAAACCGTGCACAGCATGTTTCCGCGTTGGTTAAAATAGCTGATCTACAAGCTCACGTTGTCTCGTGGATGCGACGCGTTGTGAGCTTGCAGATCAGCTATTTTCGCCGTGCAACACACATAGGACAAAGTATAGTCAGTCAGGCTTGCGAGACGAGGAGGAGATTCACAGCGCAGCAGCAGAGTGCAGACAGCACCGCATATCAACGGAGGAACGTTCACGAGATGCAGTAGGCACTGCTGCGTGCTGCTGCGTGCAGTGCCTACTATTGGAGCATGTGAATGAAAAGAGAGACGAGAGGAGCAGAGGACAGATGACCGCGGAGGCGCGGACCGCCGCATGAACGGCCGACGAACGTCGTTCACGGGCGTCAGAATGACCGCGTTCGACAATATCGTTCATCAAGCGAAAACAATTACGTTCAGTTCACGTTCGCCCAAAATATGAACGTGTTCATGAACGATCGTTCTTTGAACGCGTTCGGGTACAACACTGCTGAGGAGAAACGCGGTTTCAGACAGACAGACACTCAGACAGACAGACATTCGGAAAATTATATGTTAGATGTAGAAAAATCATTTGAAAATAGCAGATCTACAAGCTCACAATGCGTCGCAACGCGACGCATTGTGAGCTTGTAGATCGGCTATTTTCAAATGGCAGGTATGTACCTATATATATGTCAGAAATAAATGTATACAGGGTTGTATAAGTTATTTGTTGTAATTATAATCAAAATCTACAAAGTAAGTAACTATAGTAACTAGAATGAGCCAGTCTTTTGAACGGCTCTTTGAAAGGAACGGATTCCAGAGATCCGGCTCACTTCAAAGAGCCATAAATCCCATCTCTACTCCCGTTGCCGTTTGTAACCCATAGTCTGGAGGAGCGTTAAACTCGCCTGCGATTGGCTCTAATGCAGTTCTTTTCCCCCCTTCCCCCCCATTGTCTGGAGGGCCGCGACAGCCAATAGGCAAATAGGTCCCCTGTATGTGGCGCCAGAAACTCACCTAAATGTTGAAATCTGTTTCCAGATTTAAAAATGATGCTCAATAGAAATAGCATTTGAGAGGAATGTCCAAACTTGGTGTTAGGTGTTGAGACTTTACAAATACTGCATGCACTATAATCATTTTGATGATTTCATCTGGCTTAACTCTAGCTAAATCACATTTTCTTATTAAAAGTAATGTGTAATTGGTGGATGTTTTAGAGTTTTTATCTAAAAGTATAAAAAAAACAAAGACCAAAAGACCTCCCATTCTTCCGACTGACCACCTAAAGCTAATAGTCAGGTTTGCTATGTTAAGAAATGTTTATTCGTTGGATTTTTTTGGGAGATTAGTAAAACTATACATTTTTGAAATCTTCAGAGCATGGGGAATCCAAAAATCGTTGTTGGCATTTGCACAGACACCTGTAAAGCCGCCATTTTGGACGCTGAAAATGGCCGACATAAAATACATAATTTGTGCTATCTTGGCTTCTAGACAACATAGAAACTTAATTAAACATGCCAATCCTATGTTTTCTGGGTCAAGGAATCGAGTGAGTAAATGATGGGTGTAAAATACCCACCCCCTTTCTGGGGGTTATCTATTTTGGGACCTCCCAGAACAGTACGCCAGCCTGTTAATGTCAGATTTTCATAACATTAGAGTTATTTTGTAGGTTTTAAAACATCCTGGGTTAATTTATTATACTTTTAAAGCAGCCAGAATAACCTTTCTGACGTTTGGTTGGGGTCTTTCCTCACCTGGGACCCCCAGATGGACCCCTGAGCCTATGTCAGTAATCGCTCTGCTCCTGCTCCAGAACATAACTCATAACTGAACCATAAAAGTTGTTGTAGCTGGGCTCTGAAAACAAAAATGAGTAGTAGCAAATACCAGGGGTCTTCCACGGGGGTCCGGGACCCCTGGGGGGTCCTCAGAGTTACTACAGGGGGCCCTGTAGAGGGACTTTTCACATAAATTACATCAAATGTATTTTGCTGATGTTTCTGGGATCTAAATGGGATCACATCTCAACAGTTCCTGGTATTCCTACCTGCCCATGAACTGTTAATGTTTACACATGCCAAGAATTACTTGTAAAACACTTCTCCAGTTCTCATCCTTGCTTGATTCATTGAATTTTCGGAATTGCACATTTCTGGGTTTATATGCAAAATGTCATATAATAATAGCAACTAGAAAATGTGTGGGCTCGCTTCAAGCCAAAAAACAATGGCTATAATAGTACAAAATGTCAAGGTCGCAGGCAGTGCTTTCTTTGACGTTAATGACGTAAATGGTAATCAAACTACAATGCAGACAAGCAGTGTTATTACATGAACTTAACGGTATGATTTGAGGCATTTAGTTCAAAAATGCAAAAGTTGACCCGCTGGTGGCGCTATAACAGGCCAATGTGAGAAGGGTGGCATCTGTTCCTTGACCTAGTGGGAATGTGCTTGCAAAATTTCACACGCATCGCTGGCTGTGTTCATGATTTGAGGTGTTTTTGGCCACTTTATCGCTGCTTGCAGCTATAGTTATTATTATTAATATTATTTGAAAAAATTTGTGCACTTCATAGGCATGTTAGATAAAGGTCCTTAGATTGCGTGTAGCATGTTTCATGCAAATTGCTCAAAAATCCCAGGCTAAAAACAGGTTTAAGCGCTTTACAAACTGCTCAAAATTATATAGCGCCCCCCCTTTGGCTATTTGGGGTAAGATTGGTTTCAGTGATATTTGAACTAACCCTCTACACTATTTCGTCATGAAAATGTGACTTTGCGTGTATGTTTTAGAGACAGAAGAATAATTTGCATAAAACTGCAATATTCATTGAATTATTAAAAAGGAATGTTTCAATTTTTAAAAAATCCGATCAGACAGATCTTTAGATATCGGTCCAAAGTTCATGTAAAAAAGTTCTGTGCGCGTGACGCGAAAATCCCAGGATAAAAACTTGTTTAAGCGTTTTACGAACTGCTCAAAATGGCGGAAAATCTAAGGGCGGAGCTTACTTAACAAAGACACAGATGTCTTCCGCTGGATTCAAGGCACGCGTGTAAGCAACTTGCATGTCTTCAAACAAAACGAGGCATGTCTTATGCCCGTTTAAAGTTTGAATTTTCAAACGCTTCGTATAGTGCCCCCCTTTGGCCAATTGGAATAAGATTGGTTTCACTGATATTTGGACTAACCCTCTACATCTTTGCCAAATGCCATGAACGAGTTACTTTGCATGTATGATTTAGAGGCAGAATAATAATTTGCATAAAACCGTAATATTCATTGAATTATTAAAAAAACATTATTTAACGTACAAACTTCTCACCCCATAGCCTGTGTAGATATAGATTCAAATTTCATGTGAAAAAAGTTTTGTGCACGTAATGCAAAAATCCCAGGAGGAGATAGATTTTTACTGTTTTTCATATTAGGGTGACCATTTGTCCCGTTTTGCGCGGGACAGTCCCGCATTTCAATTACTTTTCATGCGTCCCGCAAATTGACTCGCTGTTCCGCATTTTGATCAAGACGATACCATATCAAATGTGCGTCTAAAATCTTGGTTATGGCTGTGTGATAGAGCAGTGGCCAGCGGAGCCTGTCATCAGGGGGCAGGCCGCTGTGTGTGTGTGTGTGTGTGTGTGTGCGACTGTGCGTGTGTGCGTGCGTGCGTGCGTGAGTGACTGTGCGTGAGTGACTGTGCATGTGTGTGGGTGTGTGTGCGCACACAGCCCGGCCGCTGTTCTCAATCAAACAGGCACGTGCGGGGATGTCAATGAAGTTTAATAGGCTAGTCAATCTGAGGTTTGACCCAAAAGAAATTGCAATAGTAATGGTTCAAGGTTTTTTATGATCCTTAGGGTCATCCAAAAAACATGTTAAAAATGTTCCATTTTATTCTTAGTGGATCAAGGTGAATTCATGGGGTTCAAGTTTGGGTCCCTTCACTTACTATACAGGAAAAAAAGACCCCCAAAAAATCTTCTTTAAGTAGCATGTGAGGGGTCTAACTAGGGGTTTTTCATGATTCTGAATCCATTCCAAGCATTTGTTTTGCACGAAAAACATTCCTCGGGCTAAAAAGGGACGCAACAAAACTGAGCTGACCCCAGAAATGTGATGACTCATCACTAAACCATAGTTTCGGGGGTCAAGTTTTAGCCCGCTGCCCGAGGAATGTTTTTCGTGCAAAACAAATGCTTGGAATGGATTCAGAATCATGAAAACCCCCTAGTTAGACCCCTCACATGCTCCTTAAAGAAGATATTTTTTGGGGGTCTTTTTTCCTGTATAGTATAAGTGAAGGGACCCACACTTGAACCCCATGAATTCACCTTGATCCTCTAAGAATAAAATTGATTTTTTAACATGTTTTTTGGATGACTCTAAGGATCATAAAAAAACCTTGAACCATTACTATTGCAATTTCTTTTGGGTCAGGCCCTTTGTTTGCTTAGATTGACTGGCCTATAACGGCACGCTCACCAAAACATCGAACCGCGAAAAAAAACACAGAGAGCCCATGGGCAAATATCATTTTTCAGTTTTATATCATTTTTCAGTTTTGTGAATACAATTTGAGGTGAATACAATACAACAATGTGAAACGAGACAATGTATGGACAATATATGGGGACAATATATACTTAGAACAGTCCCAAATAAACAAACTCACATGCCCAGATTTGTAACTCACGTGCCCAGATTTGCTACTCACGTGCCCAGATTTGCTACTCACTAAGTTCAGATTCACATCAGTGTTTCACATTTGTGTTTTAGTAGAGAAAGGTGCCTGCAATAAAGCAGAAAGCCCGCAACACTCCAATTTAGTTGAAATCTTTTCGGTGCACGGCTCAAAATAACATGAGACAAGGAAGAAGTTGCCAGCACTCAAGGAATCTCCTTTTTACATGAATTTTATTTACCTCACTGGGCAAGAATGAACGGACGCGTTTCGACCGTGTAGGTGTTCTTCAGCGTTATGACAAGACAACTAGTAAGAGAAAGTTAGCCTATTGCTACATCAATCTGGGAACTAAATCTAAATCACTAGCTTTCTTCACAAATGTGTTCATAAAGGTGTCTACTATCACCTCTGAACTTTGTCAAACCCAACTTCCTTGACATACTTTGTGGGAGCCAATCAAAGTTATTGGGTATCCCGAGGGCCTGGAATTAAAGGGGGAAAAATTAAAAATGGACAATATGAGCGTATGAGGTGTGTAATTTGGGTATTTTTGGGCTGCTGAATCCATTCCAACTATTAGTTTTCAGTTAAAATGACTCCTTGGCCATAAAATAGGCCACACCTAATTTTGTGTGTCCATGAGACATATAATATTGGCAATAAAAAAAAAGGTTGGAGTAGTGTTTGAATTCATGAAAACTATTCAAGATCAGGCGGGTAATCACACATGACACACAGGATAACATGATACAATCTGACAAGGAACATTCAAACACAGGGTTTAAAACATAGGGACTAACAGGACACAGGTGAACTCGAATGACATGATTGGCTAAGCCTTAGCCAATTAGGCCTTTTTTATGGCCAAGGAGTCATTTTTACTTATAACTAATGGTTGGAATGGATTCAGCAGCCCAACAATACCCTAATTACACACTTCATACGTTCATATTGGCCATGTTTGATTTTTCCCCCTTTAATCCCAGGCCCTGGGTATCCTGATACCCCCAACTTTGATTGGCTCCCACAAAGTATGTCAAGGGAGTTGGGTTTGACAAAGTTCAGAGGTGATAGTATACACCTTTGTGAACACATTTGTGAAGAAAGCTAGTGATTTAGATTTAGTTCCCAGATTGATGTAGCAATAGGCTAACTTTCCCTTACTAAACAGGAAATGCTGTATAAATAGGATGCATTACAATCAATGTGATTACATACAGCTGCCAAAGCTGTTATCACTTAGACCACTAACAGTGAAGTAATTATGATTCAAGTACCAAGACAAGACAAATCATGTAAATAAACAAATATCTTAGTACAATACAAAGCCATATATGATGGTCACACAAAGTGAACTCTTTATGAACCTGGAAGGTTAGTAAACCTAACAGACCTCTGGCTTAAAATGGACAATAGCATAATAGAAAAAGTAATAATGTATAAAAAAGTAGGAGAAGGAGGCTGTTGGATCCACTGTACTCTATATAGTGGGAGAAATATGTAACAAAAAAAGGCAAATGTGTTCACTTCCGGCAGAAAGCGTGAAAATTTGCACCTCCAAAAATTGACGGTCCCAAGCACTTTTCCCATGGGATCTGGTGGCTCTCATTCACTTACCATACTAGGGAAAAAAGACCCCCCAAAAAATCTTCTTCAAGTAGCATGTGAGGGGTCAAACTAGGTGTTTTTCGGGATTCTGAATCCATTGCAAGCATTTGTTTTGCACGAAAAACATTCCTTTCCGAGAAATGGACACAACAAAACTTTGAAAAGTGATGACTCATCACTAAACCATAGTTTGTGGGGTCCATTTCTTGCCCAAGGAATGTTTTTTGTGCAAAACAAATGCTTGGAATGGATTCAGAATCATGATAACCCCCTATATAGACCCCTCACATGCTACATATAGAAGATTTTTGGGGGGTCATTTTTTCCTAACCCTAACCCTATGGTAAGTGAATGAGAGAAAAGTTAATTTGAGAAAAGTGCTTGGGACCGTCAATTTTTTAATTCAGCGCACAAAAATACCCCTAGGTGCAAATTTTCACGCTTTCTGCCGGAAGTGAACACCTTTTTCACATATTTCTCCCACTAATATATCTATATATGTAGGAGTGAAAACATATTTGAAAACGGACCCCAAAAGAATGTGAAAAGTGATGACTTAACCCAAGGAATGTTTTTCGTGCAAAACAAATGCTTGCAATGGATTCAGAATAATTAGAAACCCCTAGTTTGACCCCTCACATGCTACTTAAAGCAGATTTTTGAGGGGTATTTTTTTCCTAGTAAGTGGATGAGACCCAGACTTTCAGCGGCTGTCAAACATTTTTCTCACATTTTTGCGAGGGGCATGGGAGCTCAATTTGTTATTTAGCCTTCATAGTTGACAAAACCACTGGGAAACGGACCTATACTGTCACGGAAATTTCGGATTCGCCCCAACTAAGAGTGGAAGTGTTTAACACCTTTTTTTTCTGATGTCTGTCCTATAGCACGGTAGCGCCTTTAAACCTTCACAATGACTTGTACCTTGAACAACAAAGCAGTACATTGTTCTAGCTTTCCTGAAACAAAATCTCATTATGATGATGCGTCAAGTAAGTGCTCAACATATCAGACAGTGTTGAGATATGTCCACCCCAAAACAAGTCTGAATCTGGCAATGGATTGATGTTGTCTTGTATTTTAGGTTCAGTCATGTAGCCACTCTCCTCCCATTCAATGACTGGTATCTGTACACTCTGAAAAAGACAAACGGTGTGTATGCAAATTCAAATTCAATTTTAAGTAAAGACATTTAAACAAGCACTACGACATATTAGTTGTGTTATGGTTGTAAAATAAAGACAATGATTTTCTCTAAATAAGAAATTGTGGAAAAATGGAAGTCATATTGTTATGGAAAAGTAGTCCATACTCTTCACCTTCACCACAGGTGCACACAAACAACGGGTTCTGTGTCTCAGATGGGGTCTGTGAACAATGCAGAAACCTGTCTACCATTGACATCATCAATGGGGAATCCAAACTAATAGAAACTGCAGGCTCTTTTCATGGAAAATGTGCATTGTTCTCGCATTAATACAAGTTTGGCCTAACTTGCTAAATAATTATGTCACTGGTAAGCGGGTTTCTGAACTGCTACAGTACTCCTGAGACAGTGAGTGGACAAAAATGCTGCCATCTTATAATGAGCATTAGTGAGGAAAAAAAAAAAAAGGTTTAAAATGGGTGAAGTGGCAGTGGTTCTCAACCTTTTCAGGCCGTGACCCCCAAAATAACCATTTTAACTGGGGACCCCCCCCCCCCCACCCTGACGATCATTAACTAGAGTTTAGGCACTTTATAAATGTGCACATACCCTCTATACACTTCAAATGTATGTGGTTAGGTTTACAGTTGAGCAATCTGGGAACCCATCATCAAAGAAAGGGCGACGCCCACTCGGTCTGACTCTGTCTCGAGAGATTGACAGTTGAGTCAGAAAACAATGTTGCACATTAAGCCGATCCCCCAAAATAATTTGGGGACCCCCTGGGGGTCTCGACCCAGAGGTCGAGAACCACTGCTTTAAGGGGACAAGAGTTGTGCTGAGTCATTAAAAAATGTATACATTTACCTCTGGTTTGGCAACAGGATTCAGGGCCCGTCCCACCTGCCACAACTGATTTGGTGTCAGGTTGTGCTCCGTCCTGATCAGATGGTTGTCCCAAGCCTCACTGAATACATCCAGACTGGCTTGGATGCATGGCAGGAACAGGTCAACAAGAGTCTGCTGGAGCTACAAGGGGAGAAAAGCAAAGTTTAATTAGTACTCTTGAGGGATTTATTACCTTAACATTTCAGTTTTATCGCAGGAAAGTAACTATCATAGTAAAAGTGATCAAGGTGATTTGGAAAACGATTGCCTCATTGCTGTTCAATAGTTTCATGGGTTAGTAATTTAAACTTGTTAGGCAATGTTGAGGTCTGATGTCTTTACAATAATTATAACTGAGCATCTAGTGTCCAATCCACAGTACCATCTGCTTAAGATAATATGATATTGTCAACTAGATGTCCTAAAAGACACCGGGATACTCTAAATGTGGAATGAATGAAAGCGTAACTCTGACAGCTAGTGTACAAGTGGTACCAAATGGACCTTTATGGAGGTCCTCATACCCAACTGTGAGGGTCCTTGGAATTAAAAAAGTTTGAGAACCACTGCTCTATTGCAATAATTATCAGAATACAACCCCCCTGGTCTTTTAACTTTCAACAACAATAGACCCTCTACTAGCCTGTACTTTGTCTGCTTTCTTTGTCAAAAACAGACGATCTACAAGCTCACAACGCATCACTTGTAGATCGGCAATGTTGGGATAATGTTCCAACAGAATATGTATGCTGGTGTTCAAGTTGTTGAGCAAAAAAATAAAATCACTTACAGCACCTTTACAAACAAGTGGATGATAGATTGAATTATTACTGAATGATTCCCACTGCACTATTGGTGAACTACAGTGATGTTGCTAGGTTTTCAATGTAATGGGTCCTGGGACCCACAGGTGGCCATTCAAATGGGTCCCAGAATTATGTTATGGGTCCCGCGACGACACACGCTTTATGTATCAACGGCGAAAACATCAAAAAGGACTTTAAACAAATAGAGGCGAATAGCTACTTGTATGTAGTTTATAAAGGATAGGAGCATGGATTTACAAGACAATCCCAATCATTGTGATCTCATCAATAATGCCAGAATGCACAGCTGTGGAGACTCCACCACATGCAGCTCAGCTGGTGCAGTGAAATGATTGATAGCAGGAAGGATAGAGTTGTATGCATCCTGGGGATGCAGGGATGCTTAGTTTAATGAGTCCTTTATTAAAAATACTAGCCCTTACCCGTTCAAAGATATGAGCTCCGAAATGATGTGCAGTGTGTGGGTTATGGGTTGTGCACTGTGCACACAGTATATGAGGGATGGAAAGTAACTTTAACTGGTACTTGTGTAGCCCCCACAGTTAGTACCAGCCATGAACCAGCGACAACAGCCTTGTTAATCGGGCTCAGCCCTATTAGCACAACTGGTTGTGCGTTGGACTGGCGAGTGGGAGTCCCGGGTTCAATCCCCGCTTCCGCGTATCACTACAATCTGGCGTTGTCGGCAGGATGAGGAGCGTAATATCCTCGCGTGAGGGACAGGTCCGCGTCGCGTGCGGCGGTCCGCGGCGTGAAATGTGAAGCGCGAGGGCGCGCTCCAAAGATTGGGGGGGTGATTGTAGCCCCCACAGTTAGTACCAGCCATGAACCAGCGACAACAGCCTTGTTAATCGGGCTCAGCCCTATTAGCACGACTGGTTGTGCGTTGGACTGGCGAGTGGGAGTCCCGGGTTCAATTGCTGGATAAGCGCAGCAATAGGAGATGCTTTTCTCATTGTAATAACATGATTCTGACGCTCAGCATCTATTGCCCAGGGTTAAGAGTGCTAACATTGCTAACGTGGCATTTATCAAAACACTATACCAAAACACGAACGGCCAATTATTGCGACTAAAGATACCAAAAGGAGAGAGAAGAAAGGGTGGATGAGGTACAATGTGCAGTCGGCAGTCTCAGAAAAGAAAATGTAGGTGGCAACGGGGCGGCCAGATAAAGTTATTAGGCCGTACATGGAGAAACGGAGCGAACCTGTTTGGTCTAAACATGGAGATGTGGAGAACACTATATATGGAGATAGTCCAGTCCATCATGTCATATGGGACTACCATCATAGACAGTAGCCATTGTTAGGCCGGAGTCAATGGCTGTCTGTCTGACTGTCTGTACAGGAAGTGAAGTCACATGACATACTTTTTATGCCCATATATGAGTCATTCTGTACCACATCTCCATGTTTAGGCAAACTCCACACAGAAAGGCCCTATCGCCAACCCCAACTAGGGTGTGGGCGATAGGGCCTTTATGTGTGGAGTTTGCATGTTCTTCTCCCCGTGTCTCCTAGGGTTGATATCCTCACAAAAACATGAACAAACTCCCCCCAGAATGACAAGAACTAGAATCGTCAGAGAAACGCTTTGGTTGGCCAGATGGTCAAGAATTGGCGCCCTTTAGGGCGAGGTCGCATGTCACCCTGAGGTCGCATGTCACCCTCAGGTGTCTTACTAGTATTAATAAGTCCCAAACTGTGAAAGTGAAGAAAATAAAGTTGAAAAATCACTGTATAGTTTAAACAGGTCTGAGTATGTCACCCTGTCAACAAGGAAGTGGTCCGTCCGCTCTGCGATCATTTGATTGGAGGAGACATTGTAAGGAGCCCTAGGATTGGCTGAAGGCGGGCCGTCTGATTGGCTGATAAACCTGTCAATCAGAATCCCGATTTTGGTTGACAGATCAAAGGCAGCCAATGATGACGTTCTACGCCCACCGTCAGAAGAGTCTCAAAAACCCAGCGCAGCAGAGATTGAGCGCAGAAAAAAATCCACCACACCATGAGCAGATCCACACTGTATAGAGCATATCCACACGGCACAGAAAAGCAGTTTGCAAATGCACATGCATGATCTGTGGATTTATATGACATGTATCTGTGATTTGTATCTGTGATTTGTATCTTTGATTTGCATCTGTGATTTGCATCTGTATTTTGTATCTGTGTTTTGTATCTGTGATTTGTATTTTTGATTTGCATCTGTAATTTTTATCTGTGTTTCAAAGCCACATGCCAAGATCAAATCACAAATACAAATCACAAATGCAAAACGCAGATACAAAACACAAATGTGAAACACAAATGTGAATCTGAACTTGTGAGTAGCAAATCTGGGCACGTGAGTTGGGATACAAAGATGGGCACGTGGGTTACAAATCTTGGCATGTTTTACATATCTGGGCATGTGAGTTTGTTCATTTTGAGAATTCTCTCTAACCCCATAACAATGCGACACTCACAAAAAACATGTTGCTCAAAAGGAGGCTTCATGATATGGATACGTTCCTAATAAAACCAAAAAAGGATTCCCAACATAGATAAGGTAACAGCAGCTGTACGTTAACAGTACCACAGGTCAGAAGAATACGCTATCATCGGTTATGTTTCCAGACTTGATATTGCATACAAAGAAAATAGCATGTGGTGGCGTACAAAAGCAGCATACTGATGTGCTGTGACCTGTCAGTGTGGAGAGTTATTTGAGAGACTTAAAAATCGCACCCGTGCGAAGTGAGCGGTGCAAAAATATTTCGGGAGTATGATATATTGTGGACTTTCAAGCCTTTATCCACAGTCTGAAATTATCCACAGTCTGTCTAAAAGTGTGGTTATTTTCTCTGCTTATGAGTGATATTCATCTAATACAATTTTGAAATTCAAATTCAATGATCTTTCAGTTTGGTCAATTCATAATCAAGTATATATATAATAACATTTAATTGGACACCATGTTTATTTTCGCGAATTGGGTGCCTCCGTGTCTATGACAGTTTTTTATGACGTATTTTCTCCGGTATAAACACGCTCTAAATCAGGGTGAACCAATCGGGTGCCTCTGTGCCTATGACATCATGAACAAATCAACAGAATCGAAGTGTTTCATTGGTCTAGCTAACTCATGTCATCATCATTAGTGACATCATAATTTTGGTAAAAAAAGAGGGACATAGGAGCGGTTTGCACCGCTCAAAAAGTAAAAACACCAGTGGTCCTACGGCTATGTTCTCTAGCAGAATGCCTTATTAGAGGCACCCTCAAGGCAAAATCTCGATATTCCGACGGCCTGAAAGTCCGACAGCACGGAGATCCGAATCCGATGTTGGCATGATTAAAATAATTAATTAATTTGCCTAAAAGCCAGCAAATAAATAGCCAAATCTGAGCACATATCAATATATAAGGCCAAATCTCATTAACAAAAGTATCTTTACACACCTGCTTCCAAATAATTAATTATATAATTCCAGTTCACTGCAATTATGTAGGTCATTTCAATTAAGCTCTCACTCCAGTCAGTATGAAAAGAGTCGAGCAGCTCCCTAGTTTAAACTAGGTTATAAAATGACATAATAGGATATAAAATGGATCTTCAGCCAAGAAGTTGTGAATGAAAACGTAGGCCTGTGCTTTCTTATTGTCCTCACGCTGGATTATAATTTCTTCAAATTGACTGGATCCAACCTGGATCACACAAGCAAGAGGTAACATCCAGGGCTTTCCATCATGCTTTCACATCAAACAAAGTAATCACTCAAACCTATGTGTGAGTGTGACCAAGTTTAACATCTTAAACATCACATGCTGCAAGCGTTGCCAATCTCGCCATCCTCAGTCAGCCGCCTCTCCTCCTCTTTCTCTCCCTGTGTGTGTGTGTGTGTGTGTCTCCGCTCTCATAGGCTATAAATTGAACAGCCTTTCGGACTTTAAGTCTCTCGGACTTTAAGGCCATCGGAAAATCACCACGCGCCCTAAATGTATTGCTGGTGGACAAGTTAGTTTTCATGTATTATTAGTATTATTATTAAGCTGTTGTTACCTCCAGTCCTGAATAGTTTAGATAATAATTTGCTGTTGGCTTTGTTAGGAGAATGCTGCTTTGGTCTACATGTCCCCATGACTATTAAGATGGTCCTAGAGAGTAGAGACATGACTGTGACTATTAAGATTGGCCTAGGTGCTACTGAATAAACCAGATAGCAAGCTGTGCCAGAATGCATTTTCCATGCATTTTTCTATGCATTTCAAGGGGTTTGACTCCCCCAAATCCCCCCAAATTTTGTCCGTCCCACATTGTCCCCCACAAACATAGTGATAGGATATAAATTATGATACATAATTCTTTGGTTTGTGTATGAGGGTCATATGACCATATAAGGATATATTATGAACTGAACTTACAGTATAGGAGACCATATTTTGGTCGGATACTGTAAGCTCAGGCTAATAGATTACAGGTCATAGTAACTTTGGTTGCCATGATATAATCATGTTTTGGTTTATACTGTATGTCACTAGTGAAAAATTACCAACACTACGTGTCACTGTCTTCCTTGTTATGATCTGGGAACAAATCAATGAGTCCCATGAAGATCTTACTGTCATAACTGTACTCTTTATATACTGAATGTTAACTTCCATCTTGGAAGGGAGAGAGATTTAGAAAGCTACCACTATGGTATGCTCACTGTCTGTCTTCCTTTTCTGACTCTCTTCAAATACAGCAATTTATGGACTGTCCTTTGGCTCGTCTCTCTTATTTTGGTTATGGATTTATCCATATTCCATATATTTATTTAACTTTATTAATTAATTTACATTTCAATGGTCCTAATCGAGCGAGGATACTGTTTGTAACATTGGCCGACTGAGGGACGGAGAAGTGTTCAGGCTGTTTAGCCATTTAAGGTTCACTATCTCTCCCCCGGTGGAACAATGTTGCAACACGTATCTGAAACCAGCTGGAATCCTATATTGCTGTATTTTCAGACAAAGGTTTTTATTTGGACAACAGTGTTATCTGGTTTTGGATTAATGTGGACCCTGCATGGACATCCGGGAGCAGCGGACCGTGTTGGACCATCGGACACAAGAGGTTGGATACTCCCCCGGTCCATAGGCTGCGCCTGGATCTCTGCGCCTGTCAAATTCCTAAGTTGATTAAGATAAGTACATATTTACTTAACCCCCTAAGGTGTCGTGTCTTTGAATTTTGAATTAACGATGTTAATGTAATGATAATTAAGATGATTTTGAATTATGTTCTCTCCCCGTCTGGAGGAGTCAGAAAGCTCCTAATAATGTTTTGGTTTGACACGCGTCGTAAATTAATCCTTATCTGCTAGATACAGAATGGTCGTAAAACTCTTTGTTTCATCTTTCGAAAGTTTCAGGGTGTGTGTACAAACTCCCTATTCTATTTTTTGATCTATTTATCTGTTTGGTTTCTCTCCCTCTCATTGCCATGAGGAAGCAGAGACAAATATTTTCAGACTTTTAACTTTTTCGGTACAGTCGTCGTCTTTCACAAGTTGTTGTTCAACTTGTTGTTTTGTCATTATATGTTTGGCTTATAACCTAGGGCGAGTACTTCTAGTCAGCCTGAATTTAACGAGTACTTCTAGTCAGTTGTGGTTATAGCTTTTTATTGTCCTCCGCAAGTCTGTATCTGTTAGATCAATTTGCGGAGTGTTTTGTCATTATTTGTTATCTGTTTATGTACCGATAAATCTGTGTTTATTTAGGTCTCTCACTTTCATGGCTTGGCCCGGCCATTGGAAAGTGAGAAACAATATTTTATCTTTGACTATGTTACTGACCAGTTCTGTTTTCTGTAATGAATAATATTTTTAAGAAGTTTTAAAATATCTCTGAGAAATTAAAGTTAAGATTTAACTCATTCTGTGCCTATCCCGAACATGTTCGGCTTTATTTCAATCCAATACATTTTTTTTTAATTAATTGACTTACCCTGAGCTGCTTGTAGAGTCGTGGGTGGTCCTGGCTCGTCCTACGCTAGCCAGTTAGCCATTTTACATGGTCCGACGATATATTCCATTAAAAATGGTTTAAAATACATTTTTGAGCCCCCCAATGTTCACCAAATGTTCAGCGCCGCTTCCGGAACGTAGTCCAGTGTGCCTATCCCGAACATGTTCGGCTTTTTTAATGAAATGAATAAAATGATCCGAGGCCTTCTGAAGCCTGAGCCTAAATTTAAAATCCAGTGTTCCAAATCCAGGGGCCGCCATGCCGGCCGTTACCCGCGAACGGCGCCGCGAATCGCCGCCGAATCCAATGAAAAACCACATCTTTGGAGGCCCATATCTCTGGATTGTGTTTTTAGGGATGCGCGCCGAGGTTTATTTACGGCGAAATCGCCGAAAAATGATCTTTAAAATGACAAAATGGGAATAGCTATTCTGTTAGCATTATCATCCGGGACCTTTCCATGACGTGCACGAACGTGAGCATGTGCGTCACTGCAACGTGAGTCCCCGGATGCTAATGCGCTCGCCTATGGGACAAACCCTGGCATTCTTTGGTGCCCTCTAGGGGCTGGCACTGGAAGCGTTAAGACTAAGAATAACAAACTGTGTCTAAATTAATTTAAACTGTTGTAACGTTAACATTTTAGAGCCTTCCATAGGATTATGGTTGTGTCTGTGAAAATGAATTTACTGTACTGTACTGTGTGTGCGTGCATGCATGTGCGTGCGTGAGTTAGAGGTGGAGTGTGTGAGCTCAACCCCCCCTCTCTCTTCGTCAACGTGTGCGTGCCGTTCCAATACTGTATGTGTGAGTGCGGGCATGCGCCTGTGTGTGCGTGAATGTCGCTTTAACCCCTTATCTCTTTCACTCCCTCTTCCCCACTCTTGTGTGAGTGTGTGCGTGAGCGTGCATGTGACTGATTCATGCCTGTTGAGATGTGTGCCTGTGTGGCTAGGAACCACCTGCATCTGCCAAGGTCAGATGGTCTGTGTGTGTGATATCTGTTATGAGAAAGTGTCTCTGTTTAGACCTCCTCTCTTCCATTTTCATCAACATCCTGATTGTTTACTGTCTAAACTTTAGTATTTTGTTTAATTGTTCTGTTACCATAACAACCTTTAGACCCCATTGCTGAGAAGGACACAAGGTCGCTTCTCGTCCTTAAGGCGTATTACTAAGCACTTATAGTGCAACTGTATCCCTTCCTCACTGCTACTGTATGTGTACAGTGTATGATTTAAAGCCCTTTTTATTGATTTAAATAATTTAAATTATTTTATTTAACTTTAGGTTACAACTATTGTTGTAAAAAAGGGGGGGAGTTTAAGGTTTAAATTATATTTTTAATATATTTTATTTTTATTTTTAATTGATTTAATTTGGTTTTTCATTATGGTTTTTCATTGATTTAAGATTTATTTGAAACTTAATTTGAAATATTTCTGTTTTATGGGCTGATGGAGACGGAGAGGACTGGGAGTGTGGGGAAGGAGAATCGGGTCACCGGAAAACAACCACGACTGAGGCGGGGTGCAGACGAACCACCAGACCTGAGGCCAGGACAGTGCACGTACCATTCCACCGCAGAGGCACGAGTCATATCGTGCCTGGTCGGTGAGTTTCTGTTGCACTGTTGAAGTTATGCCATGTAGTACAAACGCTACCTGAAGAATTGATGGTTTTGAAACAGTAAACTGGCCAGGTTCTCTGCTCCGTAGGAACTACCTGAAAGAAGACGACCCAGAAGAACCCACAGCTCCTGCATGTCCTCCCGCACGTCTCTCCATGCCCCACCGTCATCATCATCCGATCATTGGACTTATGGACTTTTTAATTCATCTTTTATTTGTTTTCATTCTTTATTCTTTATTTTTATTTGTTTATTACATTTTAATTTTGTCTTCATTTATCTGTAAAAAACGATGAAATATTTTTATTGGTGTCATGTTTCTTTAACTTTAAGGATTTATTACAGTTCCCTTTAAAAAAAAATGTACAGTCCTTTTTGAAAATTTGAATTTCTAAATATTATTAAAGTCTTCATAATATTATTATTATTATTATTATTACCCTGATAAAATGTTTAATGTGGAGGTCATATGAACCTCATACAAAAATAAAAGGGTAGATTGATAGGATATAAATTATGATACATAATTCTCTGGTTTGTGTATGAGGGTCATATGACCATATAAGGATATATTATGAACTGAACTTACAGTATAGGAGACCATATTTTGGTCGGATACTGTAAGCTCAGGCTAATAGATTACAGGTCATAGTAACTTTGGTTGCCATGATATAATCATGTTTTGGTTTATACTGTATGTCACTAGTGGAAAATTACTGTAAGCTCAGGCTAATAGATTACAGGTCATAGTAACTTTGGTTGCCATGATATAATCATGTTTTGGTTTATACTGTATGTCACTAGTGGAAAATTACCAACACTACGTGTCACTGTCTTCCTTGTTATGATCTGGAAACAAATGAATGAGTCCCACGACTTATACTGTTATAACTGTACTCTTTATATACATAAAACTTCCATCTTGGAAGAGAGAGAGATTTAGAAAGCTACCACTATGTTATGCTCACTGTATTGTCTCCTTGTCTGGCTCTCTTCAAATACAGCAATTTATGGACTGTCCTTTGGCTCGTCTCTGTCTTATTTTGGTTATGGATTTTATCCATATTCCATACTTATTTAACTTAATTAATTTATTTAACACATAGTCTTTGCACTTCCAACAAATATCCTGTAAAAGATGATGATAGCTATGAGAATTAAACCTTTATATCACAAACATTATCTAAAAAGGAAAGGACGCAAGGCCAGCTATAAGGAGGGTAGAAAGTGTTCCTTCCATCAGTTTATTCCAAGCAAATCTGAGGCCACCACAACCAGCCTTCGTATCACATAGCAGTCAGTTTACAAGTCCCTCCCCAAGGGAGAAAAGCAACACCTCAGGACAAAAGAGATTCACATACAGATAACCAGTCCGTCAGAGCTAAATCTAAACACCCCCACATCGTAAATACCTTAACTCAGTTGCTACTAAGGATTTTGGAATTCATGTTAGGTTTAAGTTAACATGTAGTTGCTTACATATAAATCATCAACTTGATCAACATGCAAATGATTAAAAGAGAAACACACTATGAAAATCCATTTATCAGATGATGATAAATTCAACCAATCAACCAATGATCTCAAACAGGATGCTTCCTGAGAATCCTAATGAAGTAAAGACATCCGAGCTAGTTCCTGTTCAAACCCTTTGTGTTCCATGGTGCCGTCAGTTCTTTTGTGAACGGTACCAACCAATGCCTTGAGGCGTTGCAGTATTGTTGCAGCAGGAGCTGATACATAACGTAGGCAGAGATAGGCAGTATTTGAAATACCGGTACATGTATTTGAAATACGTATTTGAAATACTTTTTTGTATTTTGTAATTTGTATTTGGCTGGGATTTTTGCAGGAGGTAATTTGTATCAAAATACTTCCAGGTCTAGTATACAAAATACTTTTTCAATGTCATTTTATTCTCAAATGGACATATTTTAAACATTCACAAAGGTTTAAACTGCACATTTAGGCTGCCTGCTCCAAAGACAAACACCATAGTATGGTCAATTTATTCTTAGAAATTCTGAGAGGCAATTCATTTATTACTTGGCAATCAATCTATAAAATTACTAATCATTGCATATATTTTTATAAAATGTATTTCATGTATTTTCAAAATACAAAATACGTTCTCAGGCCTGTATTTATATTTTGTATTTTGATACATTTTTTGACCCAGTAGCCTATTTGTATTTTGTATCAAAATACTTTTCAATGTATTTTCGCCCATCTCTGAACGTAGGCCAATATAGGTGTTCCCCTTTTCAGAGTTTTAAGATGTCAGGGGAAAGGACAATATGTGCTATATACTGAGTCCCTAGGGGAGGTTCTGCACTCACACATGTACCCCAGGTGAGGTGGGAGGGGGGGGGGGGGGGGGTTGGCAAAGTGGGGAAACTGAGACACAAGTGGGAGGTGGAAGAAGTGATCCAACCTAGATAAGGAGCGGTACTACGGAGTGCAGGGACACAGGAATTAAGAGACAGGTGACAACGGAGGGACGGCGCAAAGAGACCACTCTTCAGCCCCAACGAAAGTCTCCTAGAGTCCTAGGTCACCAAGTGACTGGGAAATATGCGGTAAGTCGTAACCAGTCGTCTTGGTGTATTGGAATTTAGTCTTTATTGGATCTTCTTGGAAATGATGGCCCGTATGTGGCTGAAGAGATTCAGATGTGTTTCTGGTTTGAATTGTGTGCTGTTGTCTTTTTTCTATTCCTTTTTAATAGTTAGTTTGTTAATCCAATTATGGTTCAGGTTAGTAAAGATACGTTTCTCCCTGTATTGTATTTCAAATGTTTGATCAAAGGTGTCCTTTGGAGACACAACAATGTGTCTATATAGTAGGACTACATGTGGGTCAAAGACTGTATGAAACATTGTTGTCAAACTATAGGCCTACAGTAATAGGATGTTTGACTGCAAATCTGCATCCTGTTTAATATTTGTTTTGATTTATTTCATCATAAAGTATATTTGCACGGGTCACTTTCAGTGTTCCTTCTAACATAATTCTGTTACATATTTAACCTTTTCCGGTTATATACTTTCCATTATTGGTTGATGGGAGATTTATCACAAGGAATTCATAAAAAGGAAAGGTCGGTTAGACTTCTAGGCCTATGGGACAGTCGCTATCCCTGTCTTTCCAGCCACGAACCCTGCATTTCAATGTAGAAGTGGGCCTATTTATTGAAAAGAACATACCAAGACAAGACATTTTGCAAGACAATATTTAATGTATTTATGAAAAAGCAAGGACCCGGCATTGTCCTAAAGCAGGGGTTCTCAAACTTTTAGGCTGTGACTTTCAAAATAGATATATTTGAACTGGGGACCCCACCCTGACAAGCACTTGGAATTGTAGGTTTACATTTAACATTACTCGTTCCATAGATAAATGTTGTGAAAATAGCCGATCTACAAGCTCACAACGCCTCGCCTCTTTCTTACTTAATATTTGCCAGTTGTATTAAAAAGTCCTTGAAAGTCCTTAAATTGTCACTTTATAAATGTGCAGATACCCTGTAGTGTACATAATACTGTATGTTGGATTATTTACCGTGGAGTGAGAAAAACAAAATGACAAAAAGCTAATCATCTGGGGACCCCACAAAATAATTTGGGGACCCCACTTGGGGTCCCGACCCCAAGTTTGAGAACCACTGTCCTAAACATTCTATAGTCCTAAAGCATTCTATTAATCTCCCATCTCCCTAACAACTATTTTAAATGTGCAGTTTTGGTGCAAAATGACCACAAAAATGTGTGAATTGAAATTATTATAGGAAACAGTTGTTGTTTCTTTACATTTTAGAGTTCATTGTCCAAATACTAGATTTCACATCCAGAGATTCAGCATAACATTTTATTTCATTTCATAAAATTTGTTTATGTCCTGACAGACACAACATACTTTTTAGTTGTTTCTCTTTATTTAGATCCACATTACAACCTTAGTTGTTGAGTGCCCTCAATCAGGACACAGAGACACATCCATATTATATTATTAATATTTATCCATTCAGGGTTTCGTATTACGGCAGTTCTTGCAGTGGTGGACAGTAACAGAGTAAATACTACATAATAATAATAATAATAATACATTTTATTTGTAATGCACTTTACATTTGACAACAAACCTCAAAGTGCTACAGTACAGAAAAATAAAAACATAGGATAAGGCAATTGCAAAGAGCAGTCAAAACAAGTTAAAACAAGTTAAAAAGGCGCAGGGTTTTAAAAGCTAACCAAAAGCTTTGTTAAAAAGGAAAGTCTTTAGGCCTCTTTTAAAAACATCAACAGACTTTGGAGCTCTTAGGTGGTCTGGGAGCGAGTTCCACAGCAGGGGGGCGGCTGCATAGAATGCTCTATCTCCCATAGTGTGGAGCTTGGTTTTCTGTTCTTTAGTCTGTTTGTGTTGCCAGAGCGGAGGCTGTGGGTTGAGGGCTGTGGTTCGAGCAGTTCCTTGAGGTAGGGGGGGGGGGGGGGGGGGGGGGCATTTCCGTAGATGCATTGAGGATATACTGTACTGTATAGCCACTTGGTTGCAGCCAAATATCTAAGTCTCAAGTTTACTTTAAGAGTATAGGCCTGCCCTCAGTGCCCTAACTACCTTCTCATTTTTCCACTGGCAATTCCACATTGATTGATTGATTGAAGACTTTATCAGAAGTTTGCATAAGAAAAGGTACAGTTTCATTACGGTACAGTTCACTGGTACAAGGTCTACTAAAAGGAGATCCTAGAAAAGACTAAGCTTATTTCCACAGGAAACCATTAAAGTATCTCATATAACATTGAATGACAGACGAATAGAACACAGTACTATGCAGTAGATATAGTCAGTAAAACAAATAAAAATAAAAATAAATTAAGAAAAAAATACAGTAAGTCAATACAAACAGAAAGTATACAGTTAGGGCTGGGCTGGGCTAGGTTTGTTTGAAGGGGCAGGGGAGGGGAGGGCTGGGCTCGGCTAGGTTTGTTTTTACCAGTTGCAAACGGCTGCTGCCTGTAAGTGGTTTTTCAGGGCGATTTTAAAGGATGCTAGTGATCCACACTCCTTTAAGAGCTTCGGTAAGGCATTCGACATTTTTGTGGTATCAGCAGAAGAACGAGTTTGACCCTTTCTTTGAGTTGACTCTGGGTTGAACGTGATCTGTGGCGCTGCCTCTGGTGTTGTAATTGTGGACATCTTGAACGTTTTTAAAGTATTTTGCCAGGTACATGGGTATCTTAGTGGTGTAATGTATCTTGTACACCAGGCCCATTGCAAGTTGCTGTACTCTGTCATCTACTCTGAGCCACCCCACTCTTAACTGATGAGTAGCGGTGAGGTGAGTCTGATAGGGAAGGTTAAGCAGGACCCTAATTAGTTTATTTTGTGCTGTTTGGAGTTTAGTTTTTAGGGCTTGTGGGGCGTCACGATACCATACCATATGTGGACTCCGTAGTCAAAGAGGGGCTGGATTATTGCACCGGCTATGGTCTTCAGTGTGTTGAAATTGACCATTGGGACATAGGATGAGGCAGAAGCTTACTTACCTGTCCTTAAGGTGTAATGACTGTCCCTTGGGAGGCCTGACAGGGATTACATGAGACAATACTCCATTATGTAATGCAGTCTTACTCAACAGGCCTTAAGGTCCAAAAGAGGGAGTATTAGCATTTTGTCCGTAATCCAATAACGACCAATAGGGTCTAATCATGTCTATCATATTCCCCTAATCAACTTGACATTGTGCTTCATATATAGATTTAGTGTGTGTAAAATTGTCGTGGGATCATTAAACCAAATTCGTTTCTACCCCTTTTTCCACTAAATGGGTGTGTACAAACATCTGGACAAGAAACGTACTCATTAAACCCCTTTGTGTTTCTAAAGTCCCTTTTCCACTGACATGGCCCAAACACCACAGGAGCGTTTAGCTGTTTCTATGTGTCATCTTTTCGACACCCAAACCTAACCCTTACCCTAATACTAACCTCCGTGGGGTGAGTTGCTATAACCCGCCTGGCGCTCCGTCGTGGAAATGATGGTCGTTCGAAGCGAGATTTCCCCAACAACAACCACTCCACTCCGCCCACTTGTGCCAGATTTTCCACTACAAGGACCTGGGTAGAGTGGTGTGAAAGTGGTACTAAACATGGTACCAAAACAAATTAACTAATGAAATAATGAAATATCCTGTCGGGACTGGGATTCTAAATTATTGTGAACCTAAACTATCATCATTGCTTTGCTAATGTGGCTGTGTCAATATCCCTTCCACTGTACAAGTTTGATTAATAACAACTATATTTAACCGTCGACCAAATCTCTATTACAATGTCTCTCTGTTATGTCCTTCCATGTTACTTCCTCTGTTACCTCCAGCCTATATATTGCTGAATACACCATGCAGCCTAGGCCAGAGGTGGTCTAACATACATAAATACTATACATGCACAGATGACAGACAGACTGTTTTATGGCCATGCTGTAAAAAAGATAAACATCTAGTAGAGAGCACTGCCTGTCATTCTTCCTGAGGGAAAAAAGGTTAGCCTGGCTTAGCCAGACAATATCCACACTGTGTATCTGATTAGCTGCGCTAGGCTAGAAGAAGGTAGCATCAGGAGACCACAAGGGGAGGTAAACTCAATTTCCCCATAGAAAGTTGGTGTCATTCTGCTTTCTCCTTTGTACATTTAATATTTTGTATTTGTTGATGATATGTATTTTTTCCTTATTTTGTTTAGGAATTGAATAGACCACAACAGAAACAAGTCCCTTAGACGTTTTTGTGCTATCCTTTTAGCCTAAATGTCTGACTGTACCTGTTTACATTTCTGGCTAATAAAGAATTCAATCAATTAAAAAAGCATTTCTAATTAGCTGTTCCTTATTTTCCCTAGGTTTGCACTACTGTGGTTGGTGTGTCTATGTGCAGTGCAGAAATACTGCTATGCAGGTAATGCATCATGTGGCTGAAAGAAATAGTGACTGTCCTCTCAAGATGTCGCCCATGGGCCTGGGCGTCCAGGCACCTAGGATGCTAATGCCTCACAGCGTGTCGCGAGTTGGAATCCCAAACCCGACGAACTTTGCTGCATGTCACTCCCCAGCTCTCTCCCCCAGACTACACTATCACTATCAATAAAGGAATATATATATATATATATATATATATATATATATATATATATATATATTATATGTATGTATGGACAGGGGAGTCATTTTGAGAGGACCGTTATTTATTACTATCAGTGTGACGTCACATTCACTTTGTCACTTTTTCTCACTTCTTCAGGACCCTCACATTCTCTATATACAGTATGTCAGTGATTTTTTTTAATAACCACATTCCTATCTTTTATTTTCCAGACGCTAACCTGGAGGAATGCGAGGCGGCGGGCACCAAGTGCCACCCGTCGCACGCCAAATGTCTGAAAACAAGCGACGACTATGTCTGCATGTGTAACGAGGGCTTCCAGGGTGACGGCACGTCCTGCGAGGACAAGGACGAATGCATCACAGGCCTGCACGACTGCCACGCGAAGGCCCTTTGCAACAATACCCTGGGCGGCTTCATCTGTGCCTGCCTACATGGCTACAACGGGGACGGCCGCCACTGCAATGACATCAACGAGTGTGAGACCAATAACGGGGGCTGCGATGCCCATGCACAGTGCACCAACAACGAGGGTGGTCGACACTGCGCCTGTAAGGCTGGCTTTGAAGGCAACGGGTTCCAGTGCACTGATAAAAACGAGTGTGTCGATGCATCAATCTGCCACTGGAATGCCACGTGCACCAACAACCCAGGATCCTATGTGTGTACCTGTAATACCGGATACAAGGCCAATGGAAACTACCTGTGTCTGGATATAGATGAGTGTTCAGAGACTCCCGGGGTGTGTGCCGCCTCATTCGGCTATAAAGGATGCCAAAACCTTCCTGGCTCATACCGCTGCACGTGCAGCAGTGGCTATGCAAGCAATGGCCAGACTTGTGAGGACATTGACGAGTGTTCTAAAAATATCTGCAGCGCGTATGCAGAATGCACAAACACTATAGGCTCTTACCTATGTGCCTGTCGTGCCGGGTTCATAGGGAACGGACAGACGTGTGTAGATGTCAATGAATGTAACTCAGAGAATAGGTGCCACCGCGACGCAATTTGTATCAACAAGATGGGCACTTATGCCTGCTCTTGTCGGGGTGGTTTCTTAGACTTAGGAGACGGTGAAAATTGTGCAGATATTGACGAGTGTGGGATGCCTGAAATCTGCCCCGCTAGCTCCACCTGCGTTAACACTCCTGGGTCGTACTACTGTGATTGTGGCAGTGGCTACGTCTACAACAACTCCAAGTGCCACGATGAGGATGAGTGTGCCACAGGCCGCTGTAGTCCCTACGCTGAGTGTGCTAATTTCGCTGGCTCTTTCAGCTGCGAGTGCGGGACTGGGTACAGGGGCGATGGAATCACTTGTGTGGATGTAGATGAGTGCTCACTGGCCCAGCAGTGTCACTCCAATGCTCTCTGCACCAACCTCCTCGGCAGCTTCAACTGCAGCTGTCAGGTGGGCTACTCTGGAGACGGGGTGTTGCAGTGTAATGATATAAATGAGTGTCTAGTGGACAACGGAGGGTGCAGAAACAAGGCGACATGTGTCAATAACGAGGGCTCCTTCACCTGCCTGTGCCCACAAGGCTTCAACTTGATCAATGAAACCATTTGCCAAGACATAGATGAATGCCTGACCCTGGATGATCCGTGTGATGTCAACGAGGTGTGCACCAACACAGAGGGCTCGCACGAGTGCCCTTGCGATGTGGGGTTTTCCCGCCCAACTGACACAATGCAGTGTATAGATGTGGACGAGTGCAAAGATAAACCGTGCCACACCAACGCCACATGTAGCAACTCCATCGGCTCCCACTCTTGCACGTGCAAGCGAGGCTTCACTGGCAACGGCTCACATTGCACGGACATCGACGAGTGCTCAGAAGTGGGTGCGTGCGACACCGATGCACTCTGCTCCAACACCATGGGAGATTATTCTTGCGCCTGTCTGCAAGGCTTCACAGGTGACGGCTTCACCTGCGACGACGTGGACGAGTGTGCCCTCTCGAATACCACCTGCCCGTCCATCTCCACGTGCGTCAATTCTCCCGGCGCCTACGTTTGCTCGTGTCTGAATGGCACACTGGCACATCACAATACCACCTGTGTGCCACCCAGCACGGAGTGTTCTCCCGAATGCCATCCTCACGGCCTTTGCCACACTTCACCTAACGGGTACCAGTGTGTGTGTGACCTGGGCTATGTGGGCGATGGGGTAACCTGCTCAGATATAGATGAGTGCCAGATGGAAGACGTTTGCCCCCAATATGAGACGGTCTGCATGAACATCCCTGGATCCTTCAACTGTGTCTGCAAACATGGTTATGTGCGGAACTGGACAGAGTGTGTCGGTAAAATTTAGCGAATTTATTTTCCTGGATAAATCTCTATAATACATTGAACATAATAACATTCATAGACATGTCTGAACTTTGAATGCACTCTTTGCAAAAGGGGTTAACCCTTTTTGGTTTAAAAAACAACACTAATATAAATTTTAACTTGACAAATCATCATCATAAATTGACTTTGTCTCAATTCCAAACAATTCATATGATATATATTGTAAATGTTTGCATTTATGCTTTGCTATATCACATTAAACACTGAAAGAGCAGTCTGTCTTCCTGTTTGCTGTTGTAGGACACACTGAACAGTGCTTTCTCTTGCCAGATGCTTCAACTCTAAGTTCACTGTTTATTTTACCATTTCTATCATTTGGATTGTTTTGTATTGAGACAAAGTCAATAGGCCTATATGATGATGATTAGTATTGTTTGTTTAAACCAAATACCCCCCAGGTCAAAATCAAAGGGGTGTGTGTGTGTGTGTGTGTGTGTGTGTGTGTGTGCGTGCATGCGTGCGTGCGTGCGTGTGTGTGTGTGTGCCTTTTTCTTTCAAATGAAAATGTATAACGGGTCAAAATGACCCAAACAGAACTTAATCAATTCAATTAAATTCAAATGAGCTTTATTGGCATGAGAAATCATACGTTTACCATGCCAAAGCAAGTAAAAATATAATAAACAATAATAGCAGTTAATCATAGTGATATAAACAAAGCCAGTTCTCAGCAGCACTAAAGCCAGAACTTCACTCAAAGTTCATCATAGCCTTTTTTGTGTCGAGTGAGCATTGATACTTGATAACATATTGTCCTATAGATGTACTGTCAAAGTCTAATTTTATTTCTCTTCTCTACCCTCTGTAACGTTTCTGTTCCGCTATCATCACCCTCCCCCAACCTCTATCGCTCTCCTACCATGTATCTCTCTGCAGATGTGGATGAGTGTGAAACAGGGAAGCACGCATGCAGTGAGTTTGCCCACTGTTTGAACACTGTGGGTAGTCACCTCTGCTCCTGTCTCAGTGGCTTCACCGGCGATGGGATAAACTGTACTGGTAAGCATCCATGCCTTATCATACACATACACAGAAACTATCATTTTGCTCATTTGCCTCCATGTGTGGCCTGTCTTCTGAGATTTCTTTTAGCACCATTTGGGGCATGGTTTCCCTGACACCGTTTTCCGTTTTGGATGAATTATAGACATTGATGAGTGCCAACTTGAAAATGGAGGCTGCCATCCCGCCGCAAGCTGCATTAACACACCTGGATCCCACGCCTGTGCCTGCCCACCCGGCATGGAGGGCACAGGGTTTGAGTGCCAGGATGTGGACGAGTGTGTCCAGAACTCCACTCGGCTCCACAACTGCAGTGCCCAGGCATTCTGCAACAACACAGAGGGGTCCTACAGCTGCCAGTGCCAGGATGGCTACCAGGGGGACGGGTTCGTTTGCGGCGATGTGGACGAGTGCCAAATAGCCACCAGCTGCAGCGGAAACATGACCTGCATCAACTCTCCTGGCTCCTACATCTGCACCTGCATCTTAGGCCTGGCTTACGACGAGGGCACGTGCGTGACGGAAGAGCGCTGCCTGAATGCCAGCAGTGTCTGCCATCCCTACGCAGAGTGCAACATGGATCACAGCTCCTTCTACTGCAGCTGCCAGGATGGCTACCAAGGCAACGGCACATACTGCCAGGACGTGGACGAGTGCAACCAGACGGCCCAGGTCTGCCCGTACAACTCCTACTGCATCAACACAGGGGGCTCTTACCTCTGCGACTGCTTCCAGGGTTACCTCAGCAACGGAACTGGCTGCCAGGACGTGGACGAGTGCATGACGGGGAACTTCACCTGCCCTGACAACAGCACCTGCATTAACGTAGACGGGGCCTACCGCTGTCCCTGTGCTCTGGGCTTTGTGGCCAACGGGTCCCTGTGTTTGGATGTGGACGAGTGCTCCCAGGACCCATGCTCTGAATTCTCAGAATGTCTGAACACAGCAGGATCATTCATCTGCCAGTGTTGGGACGGTTATAGAGGGATCAACACCACAGAGTGTGAGGACATCAACGAATGCCTCGATAACTCCACCTGCCCTGCCCACAGCGTGTGCGTCAACACCAATGGCAGCTACCAGTGTAACTGTGACTTGGGGTTCTACAAAGTTGATGACCTGTGTGAGGACGTTGATGAGTGCGACGGGGGAGTTGAGCTGGGGGAGCTCTGCATCAACGGGACATGCATGAATACCATCGGCTCGTATTATTGCGACTGCAACCCGGGCTTCTGGAGTAACGACACAGAGTGTGTGGATGTGGACGAGTGCGCAGAGGCCTCTCCTGACTCCCCAGTGTGTCAGCCCCATTCCACGTGCGTCAACTTCATCGGGTCCCACGGCTGCCCCTGCAATGACGGTTTCACTCTCAACGGGACAGAGTGCCAGGATGTGGACGAGTGCAAAGACCCAGAGGGCACTACTCCGTGCCCTGAGCACGCACTGTGCAACAACACAGTAGGCTCTTTCTTATGCCCCTGTATGTCCGGGTACACGGCTGTGGGCCCCGGCTGTGAAGATATTGATGAGTGCGCCGTCAACACCACCTGCCGCTTGGACCAGGTGTGCACCAACCAACCTGGAGCGTACCTCTGCTCCTGTCCACTGGGCTTTCGGGAAGACGACGGGGCGTGCGTGGACATCGACGAATGTGACGACACGCCATGCCACCCGCTGGCGCGCTGCTGGAACATTCCCGGGTCCTTTTCCTGCCACTGTCCACTCGGCCACAAAGGCAACGGCACATGGTGCGAAGACGTGGACGAGTGCTCCCTTTCTCCGTGCCACCCTCAAGCTCGCTGCCACAACACCCCAGGGTCCTTTGTGTGCGTGTGCAAGCCAGGCTACATGTCCATCGGGACGCTCTGTGTAGACCTGGATGAGTGTCAGCAGAACTACGGAGGATGCCACCCTGCAGCCACATGCTCTAATGATGTAGGGGGGTTCCGGTGTCTGTGCGGTCAGGGCTGGGAGGCCGGGGAGGACAAGGGTTACAGTCAGGGAGGGTGTGAGGACCGTGACGAGTGCACGTCACCCGTGGCATGCCCTGGGCGTACAGTGTGTTCCAACCTGCCCGGGTCTTTCAGTTGTTCCTGTGCTGTGAATGACACAACGTGTAGAAATACGGTTCAAAAGGGTGGGCTATAACCTCTATAAGTCTCAACTATTTTCTGTTCTCTGTTAGATCATGATTTTTACTTTTCCATTCAATGTGTCAACATTCTATAATTGATCAGCATGAAAAGAAAATGATGTTGGTCCCCAATGACCAACACTAATAATTAATCATGATGAATACTTTTTCTTGTGTCTCTTTACACATTCTTAACTATAGGACCAAAGTTTGTTACATGCAAAGATTAATGTAAACTCTCTCAGTAAAACAAGAAAGGAGAGCTATGTATGATTTTTTTTATCATGATTATTTGGCATTAAGCCCCACATGCAAGCCCCTGATTGGATGATTCAAACTTTTTCGTACGACGTTGCCGTGAAGAGCCAATCTAAAATCTCACAATGTGTTGTGATGCAATAGATTAGCTCTTGCAAGCAAGCGACACGGCAACGCCATCATATGACGGAGTATGAATGCAGCTTAAAGGAGGACTTTGCCACTTTTCAACCTATCTTCATATAATAGGTCCTCACTAAAAAAAAAAAAAAAAATCTACTCAGTCCAAGTCTCTTAGGAGAGCTGTGGGAAGTTCAGAAATCCATAGTCTTGTGGCATCATCGTTTGACAGATTTATTTTTTAACTCATTTAGTGCCTTTCGCGTGATGTCACGCGAAATTCCCTTTGATGTCACCAGTGCCGAATGCGCGATGTCACGCGAAAAGTAATATATTACTGTAACGGCGAGTATAAATACCCAGTATATGGCGGAAGCTCCGGAGGCGAAAATCGTCGCTGATTTGTCATCATCACGGCTCCACCAGCACAAAATAGTCATCCCATAACATTGAGGTGGACGGGGGATCTCATCTTAAATGTCCATTATCTCAAAACTACACTTTAGAAGCGAAGATGGAGGCAGATGCTCGCTTATATAACACATATATAAAAGCTCCAATGCAATCCAGCATGGCACCACGTAAACAACGATCGATTCCGGCGCACGACCCGATGACGTCAGACCGGAAGTAATCACCTCGTGGCCTTCTGGCCTTCAAAATAAGATAACAGGAGTGAATGGGGGCGGGGGGGGGGGCACTCTGGACATTTTAATCCGTTAAAGTCAGAGGCTTTTAATGAGTTAACAATATTTTTGAAAAAATATTTTAAACTTTTATTATGGCAAGAACAATAGCTTCCACTTTAACATTGCAACTTTTCAGGAATAGAAAGCTTGCCTTTTCTATTAGCTTGGATTCTCCATCGATGATGTCACAAGACTATTTCTGAACTTCCCACAGCAAGAGACTTGGACCGAGTAGATTTTTTTTTTCTTTTGCAATTTTATTATGAACATTAGTGAGGACCTATTATATGAAGATAGGTTGAAAAGGGGTGAAGTAATCCTTTAAGTAGAATACAAACAAACTACATAAAAGTGTTTGCAAATGCTTTTCCACCCAAGCCTGACACAAATCTGTTTAAAGTCACTTGAAAACTATATAACATTTAACTGTCCCTATGAGCTTATTCACTGTATAGTGCTGTCTGTGTGTCTGACAAACGGAATGGTTTCTATCTCCAGAGAGCGACCTGTATCCCTATGGCGATGATGTGGGAGATAGAGGAGTGGAGGTGTCTACAGCAGATGGAAACTCACCCTACATCACTCCTCCGATGGACTTCCCCTTCATGGGCAAACTATATGACAGGGTCTTTGTGAGTATTCTTTGTGGCACATTCATTTTTATACATCAGTGCTATTGAACACCCTTTGGTTTTGTTGGTTGAACAAATATTGAACCAATGAAAAGTAGTAAAAAGCGCTTTGGCCAAAACCTAACTCCACTTGAGCTATGTCATTTTCTGGAAAATTTTGGAACTGGTTTTGGCCCGACAGCAGAGATATATAGAATGTAAAACCAAAAAATATAATGTAAATACATTTGTGAATATTATATTTGATCTTGGTGTTCAGGTGTAATTTAAAATAATTGAAAAATATCCATTTTAATCCTAAAAAGAAAATAAGATAATTACCTGGAAATGTAGGGACCCTGCCCACCTTTCCTGACAATTTCCTGTACATTATGTACAGTTGAGTTCCTTTAAAAGTTGCAACTGAGAAACCAGATGGAATACAACACCCCTCCTCCCTGTGAGAGGTGTGGTGTTGGCCTGCTTTTTGAACTAGTCATTAGATATTAACTGATATAATACACATGCCATATGCCATATATTTTGAATATAGCAGCTCTACAAGCTCACAATGCGATGCATTGTGAGCTTGTACAGTAGATCAGCTATTTTCAAATGTCCGAAATGTCTATAGGGCTGAAGTGATTAACGAATGTTTTGAAATAATAATCGAAACCTACAGTATAAGTAACTAGTAACTAAAGTTTTCAAATAAATGTAGTGGATTAAAAGTACAATATTGGATCCGAAATGTAGTGGAATAGAAGTAAAAGTATTGGAAATTGGAAACATTCAGGTAAAGTACAAATACATTGTATTTAAGTACAGTACTCCCCTTCCCTCGATGACCACACATGAAAGCTAAATATAATTTTTAGGTTTTAGAAACTTTTTTTTCTTTTCTTTTTTTTTACTGATTAGGTGCGTGGTCTACCAATGTTATTATTTTTCTAGATTGATATTCCTATGCATTTGTTGTATTGTTGTTGATGTACTGACATATTATCTTGCTTATTATATTGATGTATTACCTGCTTATTGTAAGTCGCTTTGGATTAAAAACGTCTGCTAAATGCCTAAACTCTAAACTGTACTTTTCTCTTTCTCTCTCTCAGTTCTCGGACAATGGTCTGGTCCAGTTCCAGTCTGTGGCAGAGAACGAGCAGCTCCTGCTTCCTGAGCCTTTCCCTGAGGGCTTCCGTGGCAACGAGAGCCTGTCCCTGCTGGCAGTGTTCTGGGACGACGCTGACCTCACCCGGGGCGAGGGACGACTGCTCTATCAGGTTAGAGCAAGGGTCTTCAACAGGGGGTCCGGGACCCCTAGGGGGTCCTCAGAGTTACTACAGGGGGTCCTCCAAATCCTTGAGTGATAAAAACCTTTTTTCCTCCTTTTTCATAATGATCACTTGAACCCTAGCGTCCTTATTCTGAGAACTTTAGCCAAACATAGCAGATCTACAAGCTCAACAACGGCTTGCGCTACGAGGCGTTGTGAGCTTGTAGATCGGCTATTTTCGGCAAAGAGCTTTGGTGTACAGGGGAAAAAGAGCAGACTAAATACAGAGTGAAGGTCAAGTTTATTAAGTATTGACTATTGACGGTTCAAGTGGTTAAATATCTGAAAACACAAATTGACATGAATCCAAAATACACTGATGATTGTGCTGTCAAACAGTGAAACTGTATGGAATCTATGATAAGGTTGTGGGGGTCCCTGCTTCATCTCTCTCTCAACTAAGGGGTCCTTGGCCTGAACATTTTGAATACCCCTAGGTTAGAGCTCATATAGGTTAGGATGGAGACAAAGGAGACTTGTATCAGAAAATGACAAAAGGAATACATTGTAATTATATTTTCACTGGCTGATGCAGTCTAACCTGACTGCGCCAGATAGTTGCAGCAGTGCATAACGCTCTGCCTTACATCTGGGCTCTCTCGGGCAGACTCGATGTAAGGGGCGGGCCATTTTTTGAACTTCTTTAGCAGGTGATTGGATGTGGCCGTCTCTCTATCACAGTCTGGGAGTGCCAACTCCAACCACTCATATTGGCCTGTCTGCATCCACGTGGTCTGCAATCAGACTCTATTGGCTCAGAGCCGCTCAGAGCCCGCCCGTAGCTGCCGCTGATTGGTCCGGCCCGGGGCTTTACGAGTGTTATCAACTCCCACCGAGAGAGCTCAGATGGTAAAGTAGAGCGGTAGCCTACGCACTACTGCCACCATCTGACGAAAGTCAGGTTAGATGCAGTCAGTTATGAACTAATTTGTTCCAACACACACCTTCCTTGTCTTATTTTTGCCCATCCCTGGGGCCGGCTTAGAGTAGTGCATAATGGCAAGTTCAAAATCGAACGTCAAAATCAAGAAATTTGGGCCATCAAACTGAAAAGACAGTAGCAAAGTTACTATTCAGGGAATGTGGACACGTGGTCCTATTTTGCATTTTGTTTGACCAAAAATATCAGTAAACATTTCATGTTAAATTACATTGTTGCCTCTGTATTACAGTATAGAACTAAGACGCTTGATCTTTTGGTCCATGTTTTCAAATGAGTATAAATTCAGTAAAGTTCAACATGGAAAGTCCATTGTTAGTTCACACCATAGTTGGCAAGATAAATGCATCCACGTCAGAATGTAACATTTGATTCATTTTTGCAAGAATTACCCAATTTCCAGTCCATCAGTCCTGCCCCCAGAATAGCACAGCGATTTGATAGCACAGCGATTTGATACTACATCTATAGTATCATATGAATTCCAAAGAGCTCAATAGTTAAACTGATACTGCATTGCATTTCATCTGATGTTGTTTATAAATGCCCCTCAGAAAAGCCTGCTCAGGTATTGTGTGTACGTTATGTCCCTTCTAGTGTAACATTCGACATACATACAGCAACGTTTAATCGATGGCATTGCTTTCAGTGAGTCTATGTAAATAACTTAAGGGGAAACCCATCCAGGCTCTGGCTGAACTACAGTAGGCTCACCTAGTCTTGTTCCTTTTAATGTGTCATTGCTTATAATATCTTATCATAGTAGATTATGACATATAATAATTATTTAAAAGAAATGAAAGACAAAATAAGTTAATTTCAATTCATTCTCCTCTCCTCAATCTTTCAGGAATATCATCAGCTGAACATGTCGGATATCTACTCTCAAATTGTCTTCAACCGCACAGCGAAGGACGTCACAGAGTTTGAGCAGTCCAGGAACAGGCCTGCCTTCACCCCCACCTGGATCCTGAAGATCACCTGGGACCATGTGATGCCTGTCTCCTACCAGGAGGTCAACAAGTCAGAGGTACTACAGAGACTCGCATACCTGGGGTTCTCAAACCTTTTTTTCTCAGGGGACCCCTGTACATTTTATTTTTCTTCATCTCTAAGTTTATTAAAAATTCTTTGATAATAGGCTGAGAAGCAATGAGAGATCTTCCATTTTCACAGTCATAGTCTGTCATCACGCAACTATTTTTCCTCTTCTTACTACATGTGGTGGCACAACAAGTAATAGTGTTCATATGCGTTCATATACGTGTTCAACCTGGTGGAATTTATGAACTCCATCTCTCTGATCATTTCCTAAAATGGATTAAAACCTTCAGCTATTTCTTTAAGTTTCACAAGATACAACCTTTGAACTTTGGCAAGTAAATTCAACTAAGGTTTTTATAAACATTATGATTTTCCGTCTGAATGTAAAACGCCTACTGTTCACATTTTCAATTATAAATCAATGTGCTTCCGGGACTTTGGGACATTGGTAGTCGCTCTACGGGAGTGTATGTTACCCATAGGATGGAGTACTGAACTGACAGAACGAAGATAAACACAAGTGTTTCGAACGAAACACCTGTTTATTAAGTTCTGGAAGGAAGTACTCCATCCGACTCTCGGCCCTCTGTTCGTGCAAGCAGAGTAGGCTTCAGAGGAGGAGCGATTGGGCATTACTGGCTTTAAGGGGGGGACGCCCCAACTTGAGTGACAAGCCCTTCGGCCAATAATATTGTCCTGCGGGAGTTAACGTGAGACGTTTCTGTGATCTGTGCGCCGCTGAGAGCGCCGCCCATAGGATGGAGTACTTCCTTCCAGAACTTAATAAACAGGTGTTTCATTCGAAATACTTGTGTTTTCCCGTGAGGGGAGAGCATTATCAGCGTAATCTCAAGGGACTACTCTTGGAATGATAGACTGTAACATTATCAGTGTTTCCTCCATACCAAAAAAACTGCATCACTTCTGTACAGACTGGTACATTAAAGGTTTGCTGAAGATGAGGAAGTATTGGCTTGTCACTGGAAAGCTGTATCATGGGAGTTTATTTACAGAGAGTTTCCTGAATCCTAATCTCTCTAATCTATCTTTTGGGTGAGTATTGAAGTCATAGTTAGTAACTTATCCCTGAGGCTGTTTTTACATAACAAAACAATAGATATATATGTTTAAACAGATTATTTCTCTCTATACCAGCCGTTATAGGCACTGGAGTAACGCAGTGGTGCTTATACCTGCAGAAACACAATGTCCTCTCGCTGTATTTTGGTGTTTGCGACGGGTATGTTTTTGGGCAACTAAAACAAACAGTGAAAACACCAAAATACTGCAGTGACTGATAACTGCTGGTATAGAGGGGAATGATTGGTAGGGGGGTAAACACAGAGCAAAGTTACATATTATTCCTTTAAAGTAGCCAACTGTACACACATACTACAGGAAAGTCCTTTCAATTTGTACACTCTCTGAGTTACTTATGAAATAGATTATTGAACACTGAGGACTTGACTGTATACCATCCAACAGCTCCCATAATGTTAAGAAACCATTCAGATCTGTCCTGAACTCTACCTTCCCCCATAACATCCCGTGTTGGCCTTTATGCAGTAGATGGACAGGGATCATCAACATGTCCGTACATGGTCAAACGTGTCCGTGGCAAGACTTGGCTATTATAATGTTATTATTTTGATCATAAGATGCAGTTACTGAATGTCAGTCTCCAGGTTTTCTTCAGAAGATGTATGACACTGTGGTTCTCAAGCGTTTTATTTCCAATAATTGTATTTCCGGCCCCTTAACTCTCTGAGTGTGTACACATGGAACCAGAATTACAGACCTGTAATGGTCATTTAGGGCTATGTTTGTCTACTCAGTTTGTATGTCCATGGCAAAAAAAAAAATTACAAAGATTTCCACCACAAGCCAGCATGGCAATGACCCCTGATTATGGAAATACATAATAACAGTATCATGTCATGTGTCCAGGCCTGGAATTTTGTCATTTTAGGGTCAAGGCCAATTGGCCTTTGGTGTTGTCCATTGTTTGAGGTCACAAAGGTCAAATGCCAGGGCAGGAAGGCCATCAAATAAAAAGGCCATAAAAAAGATTTTAGTCCATTGAAAGAATGAATTGAATTTAAAGGAGTAGTTCACCCCCAAAATGAAAATGTTTCTGTTGATTACTCATGCCATGGAGACTTGAGTTCAATAATATATTTTTGTATTCATCGCATTCCTAAGACACAAATGTGATTATAGTAAATTTACCCCCATTGATTCTGGATGGGGACCCAGATGCATTGTTATTCATATTTTGTCTTAGGAAAGTGACAACATTTTTTAAAAAAATATTATTGAATTCAAATCTCCATGGTGTGAGTAATCAATAGAAAAAAGTCATTTTGGGGGTGAACTACTCCTTTAAGGGTTAAGGAAGATTTTACATTTTGTAGACTATATAGATTATGGTCTTTAATCTGATACATGCTCAGCCCTGCACAATCAAAGATGCTGGATTGGTTTAAAAATGGAGACTCAACAAAAACATATTGATAAGAAAGAGACGGTGCTACAGTCAGCTGGGGCATTAAGGCCACTGTGGCCTCAGGACATGCAATGTTTTGGAGGGGCACAAGGCCTTCATGGCCTCCCTGAAATTCCTGCCCTGCATGTGTCAGTATGTTTCTTAAAAAATTGATGTATGTACCGATGTCATGTGTGTTTGGAAATGAAAAATAACCCTGACTGTAATCTTCAGACGAACACCTTCCAGTGCATCCTGACTACAGACGGAGCGCGGTCCTTCGCCCTGCTGCGCTACGGGGAGATGAACTGGGGTCCCGGCCAGAGGGTGCATCACAACGCGCTCATCGGCTACACCGACGGAGCGGAACACTTCCACAACGAGACCACGGTGCCCCCGGACAACCTGTTTGGCCCCGCGGGCCGCTACAGGCCCCAGCAGGCCAACGGGACCATGGGGCGGCCCGGCCAGCTGGTCTACGACCTGACGGGCCCGAACGAGGGCGACAACCCCGCTTTGAAGTGCCAGACGTGGGCGGTGAAGGAGCCCGACCCTAAGGAGTGGGCGGCCGACGTGCCCTCCTGTCCCTGCACCCGCGCCCAGGCTCTGGAGGACCTGTCGTTCGGGCCGGAGACCACTCCCGCCGGGCAGAGGGTAAGGCCAGGGCCCTGGGTACAAGGATTCACTGCGGGCCCCCCATGAATGTTCGTCATAGGGGGAGGGGGAGGGGGTTTAACCCATTTAGACTGGGAACGCATTATTTTGTGCTTTAACTATTCAAAAATAGCAGATCTAAGATCTGCTAATTTAGAAAAATCGTGAAAATCTCAAAAACTTCTACTTCTGTTTCTATGTCAGTGGTGCTCAAACTTTTTCATGTGAAGGACCCACAAAATGATGATGTATTTGGCCACGGACCCCCATCTCAAAATATTTAGTTCCAGGGACCCCCCAGAAGCAAAATCTTAGTTATACAAATGTTCGCTTAAAAAATACATATACTCAAAGCTTTGCACGCATTTTCACGACTAAATTAAATCTCTGCAATACGATTATTGTGAGTGTTTTTTATCAGGAAAAACAATAACAAGGGGATTATGGTCCCATCCCTAGGTGAGGCAGCTGAGGAACCTGCGCTGGGGGGCCATCGGGGGCCACGTCTTCCAGTCCATCCTGAGCAACAGGCACGGCTCTGGGAAGCAGTGTGTGTACGACCCCCAGGGGCCGCTGCAGGCCGGCTACACAGAGCGATACTTCACCGGACACTCCGCCAAGGAGCACATCGGTAACACATTGGGAATTGTCAATCAAATCAGTTTAGTTAGGGGACAATCAACTTCGGATTATTACATTCTGATTCTGATTCTGCTTATAATTATCTCTGAAAAGAGTTTAAGCTGCACTATGTAGCTTTGCTCTTTCCTCTTGTCTCCGTATTTTGAACCAAAGTCACTTTACAAAACAAAACAGAATTCTAATTCCTAATTCTTTGCTCTCTCTCGCTCTCTCTCTCTCTCTCTCTAGATGGGGACCTGCTGCCATTCCAGTGGTGTTGTATTAAGTCATCTTTATGTCACTTGTACCTAGACAAGAGACCCCTGGACCGTTGCCAAGGTTACGGCTGGGTCAGCCCAGACCACTGTATCCCAGCCAAGAAGGCAACTCAGGGTCTCGGTGAGGGACCTTACACAAAACATTACACTGAACAAACTGATAAATATATTCTTTGTAAACAACAACACCTTCTTATTCCCCTATGAGATACAATAATCCATCACAAAGAAATAAGACATGAGAGTGATTCAGAGTGAGAATGGAATGTTTACTATGGAGAGAGAGAATTCAAGACAGGTACAGTACAGAAATAATGGTTCAATGGTTCGTGCTCTCTCTGACAAATGATGTTTTGACATGAGTATAAGTATGGTCATTTGGTCTGGTCAGTCAATGGATGACGTTTCAACAGTTCATAGGATGTTTCCACAAATGACAAGGCAAAGAGTTCATAGGTTCCTGAAGAGATGTCCTTCGCTGGTGTCTGCATGACACCAGGCTGAGCCTTATAAACCAAAACAATTCTCATTGTTTTAGATACAGGCTCCATGGCTGTAGTAGATAAGGCCTCATTTCTATCAGACAGAGACCTTGTGAGTATGGTACATGACATTAAAGCATGGCACAGTCACAAGCTGTGCCTAAGGGTCAGGTGGTCAGTTGGTCATCAATATGAATTGATAAAAAGATGATATAAACAAAATACCTAACACAAACGTTTCATTATTTATGCAGTATGATATGTGTGTAGATGACAGTGACATGACAATTTCATGCAGTGTAAATATAATACATTTTTGGACCTTTTAAGGACTTTTAATACCTTTTTAACACCTCAAAATGTGCCAAATTGTCAAATAATGTAAGAAAGAGGTGTTGTGAGGTTGTTGATCAGCTATTTTCACAATATTTATCTGTGGAACCAAGTCAAACAAAATGTAATGCGTCAACTCCTACAATGGGGGGTCCCCAGTTCAAATATGATTATTTTGGGGGGCTGCGGCCTGAAAGGTTAGAGAACCACTGTATTATATAATAGATCTTCTTATACATCATCTTCTTGCTACTGTGTGTCATCCATGGCAGCGATGGTGTTTGGGAGCCTCCATTTCATCACGTTTGATGGGACAGAGTACTCGTTCAAGACCGTGGGAGAGTTTGTGATTGTGCGGCTGTCCTCCAATACTGGATCCAATATCTTCACCCTGCAAGGAGAGACCAAGAGGCTGCAGAACACCGCCCAGAACGCCCAGGTTCCTGTGGTTGTGCGCATGGCTGCCTTCCACCAGGGAATTGGCAAGGTCAGTTTGCATGTACAGTATACCCATGGCTATGTGTGTGTTTTACAAGTCCATTTCAATAGTCGGTAACAGTATAGAACAGGGGTCTTCAACAGGGGGTCCGGGACCCCTAGAGTTACTACAGGGGGTCCTCCAGATCTTTGAGTGATAGAAACTTTTTTTCTCCTTTTTTATATTAACCACTGAACCCTAGTGTCCATATTCTGAGAACTTTAGCCGAAAATAGCCGATCTACAAGTTCACAACGCCTCGCAACAAAGAGCTTTGGTGTAGAGGGGAAAAAGAGCAGACTAAACTACAGGGTGATAGGTCAAGTTTATTAACTATTGGCGGTTCAAGTGGTTAAATATCTGAAAACACAAATTGACATGAATCTAAAATACACTGATGATTGTGCTGTCAAATGATGACGCTATATGGAATCTATGAAAAGGTAGTGGGGGTCCCTGCTTCATCTCTCTCTCAACTAAGGGGTCCTTGGCCTGAAAACATTGAAGACCCCTGGAATAGAAAATAAGAGCATATAATTTCCAAGGACAATCTTACTTGTCTTTAAAGATGGAGTGCCATGATTTCTTCCCCAACTAAAACATGATGATCAGGTACTAAGATTATACTTGGAGGAAGGTTTTTCCCCAAAACTGTACAGAAAGTGTTAACATTAGGTTTTTATGTGGCCACACCCACAAGTATGCCTGGTTGTCATGGTGGGTGGTGACCTAGCTGAAGTTAACCACACCCACAGTGTTGGGTGTATGGCAAAAGGGGAGGGGGTGATTATATGATGTCATTAACTCAGTGTTTTTCAGTTGGGCCTTTTGACTCAGAGGCTTTCAGCTTTCAGAAGTAAGCAAAAATACACAGGGAAGGCAAATTTGCATGTTATAACCACACATGGGGGTCTGTTAGAGTAACGTCAACTCCATAGACACATATAAAACAGAAAAAGTACAAAACTATGGCACCACCTAAGCTTCTGTGATTAAAGTTAGATCTATTCTTCAGAACGATACGAATGGCACTAGGCGGGGTGTCGCACCAAATTCTGGGCCCTGGGTACTTTAACTATTGAAAAATATCAGATATACAAGCTCACAGCGTGGCGCTGCAAGCTTGTAGATCTGTTATTTTTTTTAAATCGTGAAAATGTGTCCTAGTCTTTGAATATTTCAAATATTTCTAAGGTTTAAAAAAAAAAATGTTTCTATGTCAGTGGTGCTCAAGCGTTTTCATGTGAAGGAGCCCCAAAAAGATATGTATTTGGCCACAAACCCCCATCTCAAAATGTTTAGTTCCAGGTGTAACGGAGGTGATCCAAACCTCCCCACATGGCTTCGAACCCGGGTCTCCCGCGTGAAAGTCCAATGTCTTAACCATTACTCCAAAGGGATATCCCTATGGAATGAGGGCAGATACTAAACTTTTGAGGCTTCAGGCTGGGGCTGCCTGCGACTCTCTCCGCCACACTCACCCCCCTTTGACCTCCTCCTACGGGGAAGCCCGGATCCGGGTCACGGCACCAATGTTCGCTTAAAAAAATACATATAGGCCTATTCAAAGATTTGCACACATTTTCACGACTTTTCAAAAATAGCAGATATTGTACAAGCTCGCAGCGCCGCACTCGTGCCGCGCTGTGAGCTTGTAGGCCTATATCTGCTATGTTTCAATAGCTAAAGAATAAAATAATTCCAGGTCCCTCCACCTTTGGACCTAGTAACTCAGTCCCACTTTTCCCCACCCTTGTGACGCCCCTGGCACTAGGTGTCACATGGACGGACCACATCAGAAACGTGGACCTCTACGAGGAACTACCATTTTATTTGTGTTTGTGTTTTTCAGGTGGAGTGGAGGTGTGCTGATGATGCACTGCAGGGACTGCAGCTCCTGGTTGACGACGTTAATGTTCCTGTCTCTGTTGGTAATTATAGCATGTAGCTAATTGTTGCTGTCGGGTGGAAATCTTGTTTGTCCAGTGGGATGTCCACAAAGAGCATAATGGTCAGGTGCACTAGCTGGCTGAACCACCAGGAGGCACCCCTCTAGTCAGTATTCCACCTATAGAACTCACAGCCTTCTTCAAGGCCCTGAATGGCACTGCAAGTTGAAACGCATAACCTATATGCCGTTTTATTAAAGGATTTCTAATTATTATTACAAAGCAGTGTGCCTTGGTATTTTGGGGTCATGACTTATTGATCACAAAGCAAATTCTGTCTAGTTTTCTTTTATGATATGGCTGTATTTCTTTTAGATAGATAGATAGATAGATAGATAGATAGATAGATAGATTAGAGTGGGGAAAGAGCAATTAACATCTGTGAAGCAGCACTCCTCAGCCAATATCGGTTGGCTACTTGTTCTCTCTAATCATTTCTTTACCAACTACTTTCTCCAGTTTTTTTACTGTAAAGGCAAGCACCTGCAAATAGAAGCCCCCATCACTACCTTGCCATTAAATCACATTTCATATTGGCATACGAGAGGAATATAGCACTGGAGCATCTCAGAATTTTGACTAACGTTTCAATGCAGAGGGCATATCTTCAGCAGAGTCTCTGGTGAAGATGCAACTCGGCATCGAAACATCAGTGGGAGTGTTCATCCTCCACTATTCCAGGGACACTGTGGGTTCATTTAGGGGAGTCTAAATTGACCCATACAAGTCTGTAACTCGTAGCCTACTAATGGAACGAATACAGGTTCATTTGGTTCCATTTGTAAGCTGTCTGTCAGAGTTAAAGGAAGACCTTGAAATTTGAAAGTTTGAGAAACACTGCTCTATGGTCTCTTGCAGGTGTAGTGCACATGGGCGAGGAGGGCTTCGCCCTGCGCTGTACCTCTCACAGACGTTGCGCCGCAGTGTACGCCGGCGGCTTGCAGGTGGTGGTGTGGCGGGCGGAGGGCAGCGGCCAGCTGGCTGCCATGGTGGAGGTGCCCCAGACCTTCTACAACCGCACCGTGGGCCTGCTGGGCCTCTGGAGCGCCAACCGCACCGACGACTTTGTCATGTCAGACAGCCGGCTCGTCCCCTGGGCAGGCCTCAACCTCCCCTCTGAGGAGAACCTGTATCGCTTCGGCATGTCCTGTGAGTTTTTCCACCACAACCACGCGTACCGTATGGCAGTGGTTCTCAACCTTTCCAGGCCGTGCCCCCTCCAAAATAATCATATTTGAATTGAATTGAATTGAATTGAATTGAATTGAATTGAATTGAATTGAATTCAATTGAATTGGGGACCCCTCACCCTGACAAGCACTTGTAGTGTAGGAGTTGGGGCATTCAATTCAGTTTGACTCGGTTCCACAGATATTGAGAAAATAGCAGACCTACAAGCTCATAACACCTCGCGTTGTGTGGCGTTGTGAGCTTGTAAATCGTCTATTTTCAAAAGAGAATTGCCTCTTTCTTATAATAGGCTATTTGACAATGTTTGACCAGTTTGGTCCTTTTCTTTCTTTTCTTTTGGTATTAAAAAGGTCTTAAAATTCCTTAAATTGTCACTTCACTCACTGTCATCTGGGGACCCCCTCAAAATCATATGAGGACCCCCCCTGGGGTCCCGACCCACAGGTTGAGAACCACTGCTGTCGGGATGGGCTTTTGGACAGTGTGACTCAGTTTCAGCATCTTCATCTGTACCTGTCTATAATGTCATCTTCATAGCTATCTGTGTCATACTCATAGCTGTGGAAGCCCATTTCTGCCATTGTGTACACATTAAAAAGACCTGCATCCCCCCACCCCTCAATACAATTCTTTACTTTATATCTCACATTTCTGAGTTTGTTTTTCCTTGCAATTACCTATCCCACATTTGTGAGATAGCTGATCTACAAGCTCAAATCGACACGTTGTGGGTTTGTAGATCTGCTATTTATTTTTTTACTTTTGGTACTTCAAGTATATTTTGATGCCTGTACTTTTGCACTTTTACTCAAGTAAAATGTTGAATACAGGACTTTTACTTGTAACAGAGCATTTCCACGTGCTGTATTAATACTTGGTACTTTAGTACTTTTTACACGGTATTATGTCTATATGTATGTGTGTGTCCCTACAGGGTCGGTCCCAGTCCCGGAGAGCCTGCTGTTCTCTCTCCCCTCCTTGGTGCCGTTCAACCCCACCTCCACGGCGGCGCTGCGGGCCGGGGTGAGCCCCGCGGAGCTGGCCCACTTGAGGACCAGCTGCCAGGACAGCATGCAGTGTGTCCATGACACCCTGGCCTCAGGCAGCACCGACCTGGGCCTGCAGAGCCTGGAGGCCCACCGGCAGTACCACAACCTGGCTCTCATCTATGGTATGAGAAAGCTGCACAGTCTGTGGAATCCTCAGTGTTCCGTTTGAACCCCATTTAGGCCTGAAAAATACCTAAAAATGTCTTCTAAGGGGGGCACGGAGGCGCAGTTGGTAGGGATGTCGCCTCACAGCTAGAAGGTCCTGGGTTCGATTCCCGCCGGGGGACGCTGTGGGTGCTGGGGGCGTGTTTCCTCCTCCGCGTCATCGGCACCCATACCTTAGGTGGGGTTGGCGAAAGGGCCTTTCTGTGTGGAGTTTGCATGTTCTCCCCGTATCTCCTAGGGTAGATACCCTCATAAAAACATGCAGTATTCCTTGTTTCTATACTACCTCCCCCTAGCCAGCCAGGGCTCCCATGGCAGAGGAAGAGCAGAAACCAGGGTTACAGGTTAGGCAATTGGCCATGGGTGAAAAAATGGGTTACAAAATCGTGGGATAAAAATTATAAGAGAAAAAAAAGTCTTCTAAATCTGCTATGTTTTTTTTGGTTTTAATGGGTTTTAAAAACAATTTCATCTGAAATGTTGGGGGTGCGTTAGGCCCTTCCTCTGATTTCAGGCTCCTTTCTGGATTTACAGAGATTTACAAGTGCAATGCATTTCTATGATGGAGGGCAATCCAAGACGAGTGCAACAATCCAATAACTGGCAGTGGGGTTTCAAGTCATACTTTAATGCTAATAACAAACGATCAAGACAATGTCCCTGTGGTGTCAGAATAATTGTGTAAGAGAGAATAATAAATGAGATTGACTCACTGCACACACATACATTGCCTTGAGGCAGTAGTATTGTATTGAATTACATTCAGTTAATTATATATTTGATAGAAAAATATTACATTAACTCTCGGTTGCCCAGCATAAATGAATTACAATTTACAATTTAGGCATTTAGCAGACGCTCTTAAT
>NC_137833.1:16416434-16461434 GCF_963921795.1 Nannobrachium achirus
TAGAACTCCATGACATAGCTGACATATCGTTACATCAGTGAGATGTCACAAGCACACATCAGAGCACTCTATAGAGGGTGAGTGACAAATTAATGAGGGACTTTGAGTGATGGACAGGAACTGGTAGCGTTCATACAGAGTAGCGACCTACGGTCGCAATATAATATATATTTCTCTCTCTCTCCTCTCCATGGGACCAGGTGGTGGGGTGCCTGTGTCCCAAGGGTTTCCGGGGAAGGTTCTGCGAGAACGCCACTGACGTGTGTCGAGGGAAGCCCTGTTTTCCCGGGGTGGAGTGCCAGTCAGAGCCGGAGCCAGAGCAGTTCTCCTGCGGAGAGTGTCCTCCTCGCACCATCTTCCATGACAAACAAGGATACAAATGCTTTGAGAACGGTCAGTGGTGGGCCTTGGGATGCAACATGTACGGACATTTAGGAGCCCCTGGCTCACAGCATTACAGTATATACAGTTGGGAGTTCCGATTCAGTCTGACACATCGTGCTTATAATGATAATTCCCATGGTCACTATACTAACTCTGAGGTTAATCTTGAGTTACTGTACACATCGCATGATGTTGTGGATTGATTTTCAAGCTAAATGTCAAGCGTTCGAGCATAAGTGCCACAGATCACGTTCAACTTAGAGTCAACTCAAACAAAGGGTCAATCTCGTTCTCCCACCCCCCCTCCTCTTCCCTCCCGTCATAGACTTCTGTCAGCCTCCCTTCACCTTCCCCTGCCACAAAATGGCCATCTGCAACAGCACAGCCTACAACTACACCTGCACGTGCAAGCCTGGCTACACTGGCAATGGAGTCAAATGCACAGGTACTGAACAATGCAGACACACTGCTATCAATGTCTAGTCATTTGTTTTGCTTATGTAGCCCCCACAGTTAGTACCAGCCATGAACCAGCGACAACAGCCCTGCTAATCGGGCTCAGCCCTATTAGCACGACTGGTTGTGCGTTGGACTGGCGAGTGGGAGTCCCGGGTTCAATCCCCACTTCCGCGTATCACTACAATCTGGCGTTGTCGGCAGGATGAGGAGCGTGATTTCCTCGCGTGAGGGACAGGTCCACGTCGTGTGCGGCGGTCCGCGGCGTGAAATGTGAAGCGCGAGGGCGCGCTCCAAAGATCAGGGGGGTGATTGTATCCCCCACAGTTAGTACCAGCCATGAACCAGCGACAACAGCCCTGCTAATTGGGCTCAGCCCTATTAGCACGACTGGTTGTGCGTTGGACTGGCGAGTGGGAGTCCCAGGTTCAATCCCGCTTCCGCGTATCACTACAATCACTATATACCATTATTACTGGTAGTATTGCTATTAATTGTGGGCTTGCTGAAAGGCGAGACCAGTATGTTATACCAAAACTTTATTGACCAAGGTTGTTCTTCTCAAAAAAATTACCGACACTGCAAAGGCAGGGCCTTAAGCCAATGAGGAGCAGCGTTCTTGGTGCCATCACCACCAACAAGTGCGACCTGATATAAATAACAACAACACCCACATACAAATCTTTTGTAGTATGTCCTCCCAAATCTTTATAGGGGAATAGATGTTGTTCCATGCGAGCCCACACGGTTGCGTATAGGAACAGTATTTCTAGAGTGCATACTACTATGAGGACTGGTAATAAGCTAACAAGGCAAACTAAAGGTGTGCAGTCTGTGCACGGTTGAGCTGTATGGCTTGTCAACTCTGCCTCATTTGGGTTTAGTGACGAAAATTGATGAGTCATCACCTTTTGTGGGCGTTTTCTGGGGCCAATGAATGTTTTTTGTGCGAATCAAATGCTTGCAATGGATTCAGCATCATGACAAACCCCTAGTGGCCTAGTTAGACCCCTCACATCCTAATTAAAGCAGATTTCTTTTTCTGGGTATTTTCCTCCTGTATAGAAAGTCGATGGGAGCCCAACTTGTTTTGGCCGCTGTGGGTATTTGCCATGAGCAGATCAGGGTAGATTTTTTTATCCTGGCTAGTAGACCTAATTTCCTGTCAGAATCAGTTGAAAAACGAAATAATACAATTTTGTCCAACCTCTGCCTTATATTTATCGGACTACACTGAACAAAACCAGTGGTCCTCAACCTTTTCAGGCCACGACCCCCAAAATAATCATACCCCACCGAGATGAGCACTAAGAGTTGAGGCATTACATTTTGTATAACACAATGTCTGCCTCTAATATTTGACAATTTGATCAATGTTTAATTCATCATATTAGAGGCATTAAAAAGTCCTTACATTGTCACTTTAGAAATGTGCAGATAACCTCTATCTATACACTTAAACTTTATGTTGGTTTGTTTACAGTTGAGTGAGAAAACAATGTTGCACATTAAGTTAATCATCTGGGGACCCCCCAAAATAATTTAGGGACCCCCCTGGGGGTCCCGACCCACAGGTTGAGAACCCCAGTGGTTCTCAGAGAAATACATTATTTACATCCGATGTAAATAATGTATTTCTCTGTGTATTGTAGATAAAGATGAGTGCCTGCATCCAGAAGCGTGTCCCAACGCCAAGTATGAGTGTGTCAACACGGCAGGCGGACACCACTGCTCCTGCAGGTACCAGAGCACGGACGCCAAGGACACTAATGGATGTGGTATGTATACTATGCTTCTTCTTTTTCTTAAGTTTTTCATTAATATTTGTATTAAAGTTAAGCACCATCATCCACACAGGAATGTTTGTATTGCCAACTTCCTTAAATGATTTCACTGTTTTAAACATACACACACAAAAACAGACAACATAAATGTAATAAATAATTATGTAAATGGCACACAATCTCGCTTTTGGAAACAAAGAATATAAAAGCAAAGACCAAATAGAAAGAGAGAAATAGAAAAGACAGTAGAGAAGGAAAGATCAGTTTAGTTAGAGATCCCTTGGATGGCTATGTAGTCCACAAAGGTTAGTTTTCTTTATAAATTTTAGGTTTATTTTTCGTTTTTTTGTTGTAGTATTTAGGGGCTAAATGTCCTAAAAATTGCAAAAAATTGGCGATCTGCAACACAATGCAGCGTGTTGTGAGCTTGTATAGTAGATCTGCTGTTTTTGAAGTAATAAGAGTCAAGAAAGCCACATACTCAAGTTAAGATAGATACTCACATAAATGTACTATCCACCACTGTTTATGATACTGTACATGCACAGTGAAGTGAACTCTGCTGTGCTTGTGTGTGTGTGTGTTCACAGGTGACTCTGCCAATCCTCCAGGTGAGATGTCCCCCACGGCCTCCCCCTCTCTCCCTTTCCTCAGTAGTGCATGGTAGCGATGGCGCGGTTTCCGCTGTCGTCATGGCGAACATGCCCAAATATGGTAACGTGAGGTCATCAGTGAGGCAGTTGCTATTTGTTTTTGTCTCTGCAGGGTTTAATGTCTTCAATGTTTCCATGGGCTGGAGCGACAACAGTCAAACACTCAAACAGGTGTGTTTGTGTGTGCATGTGTGTGTGCGTGCGTGTGTGTGTGTGCGTGTGTGTGTGTGTGTGTGTGTGTGTGTGTGTGCGTGCGTGTGTGTGTGTGCGCGCGTGTGTGCGTGTGTGTGTGTGTGTGCCTGTGTGTGTGTGTGTGTGTGTGTGTGTGTGTGTGTGTGTGTGTGTGTGTGTGTGTGTGTGTGTGGATGCATGTGTATCACCTGTCAGTAACTATGATGTAATGAGTGATCAAGAGCGAGTGACTTTGTGTGTGTTGTGTGTGTGTGTGTGTGTGTGTGTGTGTGTGTGTGTGTGTGTGTGTGTGTGTGTGTGTGTGTGTGTCCAGCTGGAGAAGATTCTGTCCACAGGCTTCCAGAACAAGTTCTACAGTGCCAAAGTAAAAGGCCGGGGCTCCAGTTTGGGTCTTACTGAGTACCGCATCAACGTGTCCAGCGACACGCCACACTGGTACATCAGGGACTACCTGAACAGGGTCAGCGGCTACTATGGCATCAAAGCTGCACATGTTGGAGGTAAAGATACTATGGCATCAAAGCTGCACATGTTGGAGGTAAAGATGTCACCTTGTAAAACCCCATCGTTCTGGTCATCAGTGGTGGAAAAACATACACAAATGTTTTACTTAACCCATTCAGGCCGGGTACACATTTTAGTGTATGGGAGGGGCTTACAGTACATGTACAGTATGTATCAATATATTTGTTTTTGTAGGCAAATTTCTGATTTGGGCCTAACTATAGGTTAGGCCTAAATAAGGACGACTTCACTACTAATGATAAAATAGCAAAAACAATTTCTGTGTCTCTTAGGAGAGCTGTGGGCAGTTCAGAAACCCATCACCCAGTAACATCATCGGTTGACAGATTTCTTTATTATCGCGAGAACAGTGGTGCATTGGTGATTCAACGGGGCGGCATAGCTCAGGGGTAGAGAAACCGTTATTAGAGCACGAAGGGTTCCCGAAGGGTTCCCAGTTCGAATCCGGGCTCCCCCTGAGTTAATGTCGAAGGGTCCTTGGGCAAGACTCTGAACCCCTAATTGCTCCCGGTGAGTAGGTTGGTGCCTTGCATGGTTTCCTCCGCCACCGGTGTATGAATGTGTGTGTGAATGGGTGAATGTAATGCACAATCTCTGTAAAGCGTCTGGATAAAAGCACTATATAAATGCACCATTTACCATTTCAATATTTGGGGGGTCGCTTATCTAGAGACGTCACGCACATGTCGCTCAACACCTACTGTACAGGTCTATTGATATGCATACAGGCTTGTTTCTTTGTTAAAACACCCTGTTGTGACACTAAAGCGTTGGCGAGGTGTGAACTTGGGTGGTTTGGGCATAATGCAAGTCCGTTTGCGTGAGAGGCGTGTGACCCCTGCTCAGAAAAGTTATTGGGCGGTGGGGGCGCGCGACACCAAGACTAATTCAACTCTGCCCCTGGTGACAGAGAGACGGTGAGGGCTAGGGAAAGGTGATGGCGGGAGGTTGTGTGTGACGTCATGTCAGACCAGAGCACACTCAGAGAGAGAGAGAGAGAGAGAGAGAGAAAGAGATTGAGAGAGGGAGAGAGAGGGAGAGAGAGAGAGGGAAGGTGATGGATAGATTAACTACTATTGATCCTGCAGGGAAATTCAGTCACCAGAGGGAGGGAGGGAGGGAGGGAGAGTTATTTCACCCACGCAATCACCCGGCCAATGCGGAATCTGAACATGCTGATCAATTCACGCAATGTCAGCACAATGACCGCGGGCGGGCGGCATCACCAGGCAAGCTCGGCATCACGTTTTTCTGCTTGTTTATTATATATACCTGTTGTCATAGGACCCGTTTTGACCATCTGTTTGCCTGTGTCCATTTATGCCCATTGACTAATGTGGCGTACGTGATGTCAGAGCCTTTTATGAAGTGATGTCACAATGAGTCAGCGCTTGCGCCCATTTCCTCCGGAACAGCCTGATGTCAACAATCAGCTCCGCATAAGGAGATTCCGAACGTTTCGCGCTGGTTTGGGAAAACCGTGCGTCGGGTCGAGTCATTTTCAGAGTGTCTCTTTAAGAACAGGTTTGAAACTGAATCGTATGTACAAAGTATTATGTCCAGGCAGCACAGGAGCGCGTTTGCAAAGTTCAGGTGTGGAGTGGCTCCTTTAGCTCTAGAAACAGGCAGATACACAAATACCCCAGCAGATAGTCGCTTCTGTACACTATGTAACACCGGTTCAGTTGAATCTGAGGCCCATGTCCTATTACACTGTGATCTATACAAGGATATCCGGTCAGAACTATTCCTTTCATTATCTCAACAGGTAGAACTTTTTAATGGTCTTGATGATTATAATAAACTGAATGTAATTTTAGCTGGTAAATACTGCACAAATGAATGTGCCAAAGCCTGCCATCTCATTTTAAAAAGAAGATTAGCTTTTCTAAGTATAGGTTCATAAGCTGCCCCAACCACGTGTTTTTGTTTACTTTATGTATGTGTATTTTTGCTATTTTATTTTTGTTGTGTACTGTCTGTTTTTCTTTATTTTTTCGTTTTTAAATATGTAACTGTTTATATGTATGTACTTTAATGTACGTCTTAATTATTTGTCTATTTTTATGGTGTCTCACAACTCCAAGTGAGTGGTCCTCAAACTAGGAAATGAAATGTTGTCTGCTTTTAAAACTGTACAGTCTGAGGAGTGACACCCAAATAAAGTTTTCTATCTATCTATCTATCTTCATCTATAGGATAATAAGGATATCCACTTCAATCCTCTTGAGCCTCTCAAAGTATTGCCGCTGAAAGCGATAGGGGTGGTTTGCGTGAGGTTGGCTGGATATTGTGCTGGCTGTTATATTCTTTTGGCTGGATATTCTGCCTGGTCGACAAGTGCTGGCGAGGCAGCGTCTCTATCAGGGGTGTCGCACCAAATTCTGGGCCCTTGATACAAGGATTCACTGCGGGCCCACCATGAATGTTCTTTATAGGGGAGGGGGTTTAACCCATTTAGACTGGGAACGCATTATTTTGCTTATATTTCATGTGAAGGACCCCCAAAATGATATGTATTTGGCCACGGACCGCCATCTCAAAATATTTCGTTCCAGGGACCCCCCAGAAGCGAAATCTGAGTTACAAATGTTCGCTTAAAAGATATATTCAAAGATTTGCACAGATTCTCACGACTTTTCAAAAATAGCAGATCTACAAGCTTGTATATCTGCTATTTTTCAATAGCTAAAGTATAACATACCGTAATTAAGGCCCCTCCCTCCACCTTGGGCCCTAATAACTCAGTCCCACTTTCCCCCCCTTGTGACGCCCCTGGTCTCTCTCTCTCTCTCTCTCTCTCTCTCTCTCTCTCTCTCTCTCTCTCTCTCTCCCACTTTGACTCTGTGTGGACTGTTCTCTCTCCCACAGATCTGGATGAGTGCAAGGCCAAGGAGGCCCACTGTGTCCCCCCCGCTCTCTGTGCCAACACCTATGGAGGCTACAGGTGTGTGTGCAACGGCACCACAGACGTGGACAAGACCCAGTCCTGCATATTAGGTGAGGATCCAGGTACTCAGTTATCACTGAGTGAAAAAGCCAAGAAACAATTAGGAATTTACAATAATCGTCTCCCTGATGCTGTTTCAGTGACCTTGTTTGAGCATTGCGGTAATTTTGTTAGTTTGCCCTCATCACAAATTAACTTTTTACCCCCCCCCCCCCCCCCCCCCCCCTTTTCTACCAAATGTTGCATATTTTGCATAGTTCACTGATCTTTAAAAACTAGACCAGGGCTGTGTCCGAAATGCGGAACACGTTCCCTACTCCCTAACCCTAAATGAGGGATCCAGATGTAGTGTACTACAGTAGTGAACAAATCAGCGCATTTCGGACACTACCCCGTCGCCATCTGGTTGCGTCATCGCTGTCGCACAGTTAAAACGCTCTAGCGCTGGCTTTTGGGAGATGGGTATGGCTGCAGGCCTGGAGACACCTCCCTCTGCAGATCTTTCTTGTCAGATCTTTCGTCTCAGTACGGAAGTACCTAATTACTTGACTCTACTGCCCCCTAGTGCTTCGGGGACGTGTGCAGTGGGGCAACGGTGAGATTCGATCTAGTGATCTCTGGCACGCAAGTCGGCGACGCTATCCATTCAGCCATCAATGCTGATGTTTATCGTGGGCTTGCCCAGGCCTTACGGCCTGGGCATAAATATAACGATTGCATTCACCACGGCTTCGTAACTCGCGCGGCGCTCCGCCGGCCGCGCGGCCCTGGCCCACTCTTCGCGGCCACTCGCGCCTGCGGCGCTCGGGGGCGAAGAGCAGGACCAAGGTCCGCTGGCCTTCGCGCCGCTTGCAATGTCGTGGACACTCGAGCGGCTCCGCCTTTGTTGACCCTGTAGACTTGCCGTTAGTACTTCCGTTCTGAGTACTTCCGTACTGAGACGAAAGATCTGACAAGAAAGATCTGCTGAGGGAGGTGTCTCCAGGCCTGCAGCCATACACTCTTGGCTTTTGGAGCAATAATAGCCGATCTACAAGCTCTCAACAGGGGGCGAAGCGACGCGTTGTGAGCTTGTACATCAACTCCCCAATGTGGATTGGAAATAACATACCAACATGTTGTGTTGTTATTATGAGAAATAGGCCAAATATAATTATGTTTTTATTCATCACAATTCAATAACATAATGTAAAAAAATGTATAGGCCTATATATATTTTTTAAATTGTATTCATTCATTGGTGGATCAATGAATGAATAATGTTTATGCCACATTCATTTGTCTCACATGCAGATATACACCCATGTTTGTGATAAAATAGGTTATTCTTGCTAATTTAAATAACATTATTTTATCATGATTATTATCAGCTGTGGAAGGTTGGGAAGAAAAGATCGAAAAACAAAAGCCTCCAGCGTCTATTCTCGTATATTCTCTTCATAAACAACTTTAGAGCTGTTTTCATCATTAAATGATGAAAAGCAAAATGTGTTCTCTGGTGACAATGCTGTGGACAGTTGTTTTCTTTAGCCGGTGGTTCTGCTACGAGCGGTTCTGTTGCGTTTGCTCAGCAACAGGTGGCTATACTCCTGCCATGCAGAGACGCACGCAGAGACGAACCTGCAGTGTGCGTGTGCGCGTGCACACCGCATGTGCGTGCTCAAAGCGCGAGACAGCGGCCGCAGCGCAGTGCATTGTGGGGCGGCAGGGCTTGAATAGCGCTTGAATAGTGACCATCGGAAGCTCACTACAAATCCAAATGCATTGTGGGATACTTCAGTACTTCAGTAGGGTACAAAAATGCTCACTATACATTCGGACACTTGTTCAAAATGGCGGAGCCCCCTTTTAGTACACTACATTAGAGAATAGGGTGGATTTCGGACGCAGCCCTGGTCAACCTGGTTGTGCCAGACCCCCTGTCTGTCATCATCATTTATGACATCATGCCTTTTGTAGGCATGTCATCATCATGTCATCATCATATATACCCTTTATATAGAAAACCCGGACAGACATTTGCTTATGTAGGCCTACCCATTTCATGGGTCTGGCAAAAATGCAATGAACGTCATTAAAAAAATACTTCCATAAATGAACGCCTGCCCAAGATCAGTGGAGAAACAGACGATGGCTTGAACAGAATCTAATTCTTGTCGTTCTTGCCAAGATGCCAGGGCTGAATTCATGTCCCAGTCCATCGCTGCCCCCTCCGGTCAGAGCTAACATGTGCTAGAAATTAACTTGTTTATTTCTCTCGACTCTCAGATTACGGTAAAAGATCACTTAAAATGAACACAGAGGGTTTTACTGTGGTGCTTTTGGTTTTATGCAGGCAAGCAAAGTCCCAACACGACGGTGGTGTTGACGCCGAGAAGAAAGAGAGCTGCTCTCTTAAAGAGAGCTGCTCTCTTTCTTCTCTGCCTTTTCATGTCCTGCGAGGACACGGACGAATGCATCACAGGCCTGCACGACTGCCACGCGAAGGCCCTTTGCAACAATACCCTGGGCAGCTTCACCTGTGTCTGCCGTGATGGCTACAACGGGGACGGCCGCCACTGCAAGGACATCAACGAGTGTGAGACCAATAATGGGGAGTGCGATGAAAACGCACAGTGCACCAACAATGAGGGTGGACGACACTGCGCCTGTAAGGCTGGCTTTGAAGGCAACGGGTTCCAGTGCACTTCAGTAGTGAGAGAGCGCCCCAAGAGACATGTGTTTGAGCACCTGCACGCACATTTGCGTGCACGTCGTGCACTACGCATGCAGACGCGCGCACACAATCTGGGCCGGTTCTTGGCAATATAAGCAGTCACTTAGGGCCACAACCAATAAGGGGGCCATCACAAGAAGAAGATTTTTTTAAACATATTGTTACATTATGTCATGTATCCCCTATCCAAAAACCACCGTTATTATTTTAATATGCCCTCCCCGTCCTCCTTCCCCATAATCCCAAACTCCACTCTAAGCCTGGCTGCCTGTACTTGATTCATGAGCAAGTCCAATATGCCTCCAAAAATAAATGTTTGATCTGGTGCTGTATGTGCGCGTCCGTCAGTGGTGGGCCACCTAAAATAATCTTGCATAGGGCCACCTGAGTCCTAGAACTGGCACTGCACACAATAAAAAGTAGGATCTTCAGGGGACTGTAGTTTAGGATAGATCCTATAGCCCAAAGGGACAGTCACCTGAGTCAACCGTTGGTTTTATTGGTTGTCACTCGATATCACAACGGTGAGGGCCTGCCTGGCCTCGTCCGTTGCAGGTTGCGGTGACAGCTTTGTGCCAATGTAATATGAAAACAAATAAAAACAATTTATTGGTCAAAACCCAACTCCTATTTTTAGAAGTGAGGGAACGCTGCTCCCCTGCGCTCCTCCTCCACTACACCCCTGGAGATTGAGGTCTGCCCGTCACACTCCAACTGCATTGTACAGTATTTGTTTTACAATAAAAAAAAAATATATATATATCATTTAGCAGATGCTCTTAATCAGAACACTTTAAACAGGCAGGCCACACAGCATCACCTCTTTCAGATATATTGGCATTGAAACCCTTTCAGATATATTGGCATTGAAAAGGTGGAAAAGCCCCCTAGAGGAGGCAACCAGGAACGCCGCCTGTTACAAAGAGAAATGTTTTATATACATTACCTTAAGACACTGGCTCCTCATGGTCTAAACGAGGAGTTCCACCCTAAACCATTTCTGTGACTTGTTCTGTATCTTGTTATTGCACTGTAATTATGCTTTTTAATTTTTGATATCTGACTTTGTATTTTTCTACTTATTTCTACTTGATCATTGTTATAGTTATATATGACTCTAAAAGGTACAGTATATGTGGCACTGATAATTATGTCAGTGGATGGGTTAATTTCATGTTATTGCTAAATTCATTGTACTTCTGATGGCCATATAGCAATCCATGTTTCTGTCTATGCTGACAGCAGAGTTGTCTGATCAGTAATCAGTCAAGTTCATGACCCCAAGCTGGTCTCATTCATGCAAACTGAGCATTGCATTACCCATCATTCCCTAGGCTATATATATCTGCACTTTTGATGTTGATACATTGTTCAGTATACAGGGCCGACAAAGGCCGGAGAAGCCGAAATCATATAACATCATGCATATTCAAGGGCTTTTTGGCTGTGTCCAGCTAAGAACAGATTCTCTGATGCTACGCAAGAGAAATGAACTTTTCTTTAACGATGGTTAGCCAGGTTGGTGTCCAGCTAGCTAACACTCATTGATGAGAACGATCGACTGATCTCTTTCAATTTAGTTAAGCAAAACTTTTATTAGGTAGTGTTAATATTTTCCGTTAAAAAAAGTGTTTTTGTTAAAAGGTTATCATGAACAGGTCATGGACTGCACACATTATGATAATTTATTATTTGATGAATACACTTTATCATGCAAAAATGTCATTGTTGTGTCTAATTTGAATCTTAATTTCTTTATTTTCAAATCTCCTTAAACCCTTCTCTATCCACGACTTTCCAGTGTCCCATGAGGCCTAAGCTTGCATGAATTATCTGTCTGTCATTCAATGTAAAAATGAATGAAAAAGGTCTCAATTGAAATTGTGTGTATCCTTTTAGTTGACTTTGTACCAGTGAACTGTACTGTCAGGAAACTGTACCTTTTCCCAATGCAAACTTAATAAAGTCTTCAATCAATCAGTCAATCAATCAAATGGAAATCACTTCCTGTTGTCAGTCATTCAATTCATTTGAGTGATCTGTGTCCGTGTCATAATGTGGGAACACAACCTGACAGAAATCAGAAAGGGTCATATTAGTCTGCCTACTCTAGTCTGCCTATCTCTATCCACACTTTTCATTCATGAAGTGTGATGTGATGCGTTGCGAGAGTCTGGTCTGGCCAACATCAACTCGGGACTCCTGATTGTCCTGAATAACTGCCCTCCACACTCTCCTATCTAGCATCAGGGTCTTGAGCTCTACAGTGTTAAGCTAAGCTGCCGTGCTGCAGTGCATCTTTGTAGGTGGTGCACTTCATGCCTGTCCTGGCTTTGCCCTGGGTTCGCTCCCACGGTGTCCATGCCACTACTTCCTGGTGCCTGACGCAGTGCCCTGCCAGCCTCATCCTCACTCTGACTTTGTCTTTGAACCGTGGTAGGTCCTGTCCATGTGACTCCTAGTGACACCTATAGTACCATTCGTAGCATTCTTATGTAGACTCCAGCCAGGGCCCTTTCCTGTTGGGCTGTGAAGGTCCATATCTCAGCGCCATACAGCAGTATTGACTCCACTGTAGTTTGGATAGCTCAGGGGTTCCCAAACCTTTTTTGTCTCAGGGCACCCCTTAAATATTTGTTTTAATCCGAGGCACCCCTACATTATAATTTTCACTCCCAGCACCTTATATTTATAGCATATCGTCGTTGTCGGTGGAAACCATCTATAAAATGTACTAAACTAGTGAAAACAGCAGATCTACAAGCACAGTTGTGTGCTTGTAGATCGGCCGTTTTCATTAGTTTTGTGTGACAGTCTTGTATGATGTAGCAGGGCTTTGCTCTACCAAAAGAAGTACACATTTGAAACACACACACACACACACAGGCCTTGATGGCGTCGTAATGGCTGATTTTACACTTGGTTGCAAAGAAAGAAAGAAAGACACTATTCATGGAATATAAACTGCTGATGGTCTCAAACTTGCAAAACAACAGTATTTATTCTTGAAATTACACTGGGTCGTTTGCAGTGTCGTCGAGTAGAACAATTCAATTCAATTCAACAACAGTAATAAAGTATATTGGGTTCAAGTGGCCAAAGAGCCTTTCAGGACAACTAATAATGTCACCTTTTGCATTGTTGGCTGTCTGTGTGAGGCTTTGGTCAAGTGGTCAGTTTGGACAAGGCAATTGAATTCTCTTAGCTGGCATTTGCATCTCTTTCACCATAGTAAAAACTGCATTCATGGTCTGGAAAGGGCACTTTTTTACAGACGGATTAAAGGGCAGGGGCTTAAGCCCCCTTTCATGTCTATGTGTGCACGTGCCTGCCATTTAATAGGGTTAACGACCTCCAGAAACACTACGTTTGTCTCTATGTCCTTCTTGCATTGAGGACTTGTAAGTAGGCAACTCTGTCTGGTGGTTCATCTCTACCTGTTTAGTTTAGTTTGAATCCCAGCTGCTGGTATTAGGACTGGGGACATGAGTTCTTCGTGGGATGGTGCTCTCGGGTTCTCCAGCAGACGGTTGTTGCCTGCAGTGCTGTGGTTCTGGGCGTTCGGGACATGTGCCTCACAGGAGATCAACTCACCGGTAAAGTGATCAAACACTATACCCTTCCATGTGTAGGGTTAGGGGTGCGCGTGCGCGCGCGCGTGCGCGCGTGCGTGCGTGTGTGTGTGTGTGTGTGTGTGTGTGTGTGTACTGTGCGCGCATGCGTGCACACAGTGGTGTAAAGTAAGTAAAGTAAGCTACAAACTATATCATACTCAAGTACCAGTAAGACTCCCTAATCGGGAGATAAGCGACCGTCAGGTCAGCCTGATGGTGGCGCTATATGGGACAGATCCATGTTGATGACATGAGTGTAGACATAGTGTGTACCGATTTGTGTGATTTTAGGGCAAAATCTGTAGGAGCAGTGTCCAAAAATGTGTTTTGCAAGAATCGGCCTCATGGTGGCGCTAGAAGAGGGGCATGTGAGAAATGAGGGTTCGGGTCTCCGCGTTGCCTTGGCGGACGAATAGGTACCGGCCCCGGCTCTCCCGGACGCTCCTAGCCCGAGTTACGGCATTTTATGTGAGCTGCAGTGGAGGGGGTCCTCCACTGGGGGCGCCACCACTTTTGCATCCGTTGTGGAGCAGCAGGAGTTGGTGGTCCCCGGGAATTCCCCGTGAGCAGCCCGGTTGGGGTGGTCATTTGGTCATTTTTGCACATTTTGGAATTTTTTTACATCTGGGGGTCCCCCAGGGACATGGGGGTCCCTGGAGCTCCGGGGGTCCTTGGAGGTTGTAGTTTGGCAGGCAAGGAACGTGTGTGCAAAATTTGGCATGGATCGGGGCAACGGTTGCGGAGATATGAGCAGGGCAAGAGTGTGACGTGTGAGGTGTGACAGACAGACGGAGGGACGGACAGACGGAGGGACGGACGGACGGACGGACGGACGGAGTTACTTACACTTTGTGGTGGTTTTGATAGTAAGTGCGACCTGACGGTCGCAATTATACTTTTTATAATCTCTCAAGACAGACTCTGATACATCATCAAATGAAGAGGAACAAACAGACGATGGTTAGCCTAGTCTGGGATCACTTCACTTTTCGAGGTTTGATCTGGACGGGAGAGGAAACCACTTTACGTCATGTTGTAGTACTCAAAGGACTAGAATTTGCCGGAACTATCAAACCGGATTCAGTTTTAACCCAAAATAATTCCCCTGCGCTCAAGGACATACTTTTAGGGCCTACCTAATAAACTCCTTGATGCGGCGTAGTTTTGCTTTTGAAAAAGATTGTTTGGGATATGCATCTTTTATTCCAACTCGTAGCGACTGGCAAGACTACACTAGGCTACTCGAGCATTGTAATAGGGATAGGGGAAACAAACGAAGGGAGCCAAAACAAAGCGACGCCGTTTCTTCGGCTTGTGGTTTCCGCCTAGACCGGATCAAATCGCCCGTTGTTAATGATCACCAGGCTTTCCAAAGCCTGGTGGGCGAGGTTATGGTTAACTGTACTTTTTACGATTTTGAGGTATTTGTTTTGCTTTACTGGAGTTTTTCGGGTTCTCATTACTTTTACTTCTGTTCCACGTTACCAGCTACTTTGTAGATTTTGATTAGTATTACAAAACATAGGCCTACATTAACCACTTCAGTGTTATATACATTTTGTCCATTTGAAAATTGAACACGTAAAAAAAAAAAACATGATATGGGGGGAGGGTCCCCAGATGACAGTGAAGTGAACTTTTTTTAATACCACTATTGCATTAAAAGTAATCAACAAACTATATAGGCTACTGTAAAAACTGGTCAAACGTTGGCCAAACTGTCGTAGTGCTTGTAGAACGTCTCACTATATTTATCTGTGGAACTAGCCTGGGATCGCTTCCAATTTCGGGCTTTTGATCCGGTCGGGAGCGCATGGCGTCCTACGTCATTTTGTAGTCAAAACGGACTACACTTTGGCCGGAACTACCAAACCGGAATCAGTATTAACCCAGTTAGCGCATGCGCAAGTAGTTAGTGCAGTTAGTGCACAGACTACTAGTTAGTGTAGTTAGTCTAGACCGGATCAACCGACCTGTTTAGTAAACAAATACCAGCCTGGTGACGCGAGGTTACTGTGGAACAGAGTCAAACAAAATGCAATGCCTCAATGCCTCAACTCCTACAATTCCAAGTGCTTGTCAGTGTGTGTGTGTGTGTGTGTGGGGGGGGGGGGGCATATAGGATTATTGAGGGGGGTCTGAAAAAGTTGAGGACCACTCCAGTAAGGCAGGCACACCCACCACTTCTTTATTCCTGTGTGTCTCCTCTAGGCATGGCTGAGCCAGTTTGGCTACCTGCCCAAGCCCAGTGAGGGCATTGCCACCATGTTTACGGCAGAGATGCTGAGTGAGGCCGTCAGCGAAATGCAGAGGTTCTACAACCTGGAGGCCACCGGACAGATGGACGAGCAAACCGTCACGTACGCAACAGCACCCCCCTGTTGTCAGGAATTATTGACACCTACACTTACTGGAAACATTCCTGTTTATGTCCCGCACCACATTTAACCCATTAAGACCTGAATGAGGCAGATTCTACTAATGGCTTCTAAAACCTACATTGCTAAATATCGTCACTGTCGGGCAGAAAACTCTTATCTCCATTTTTCAACTTTTTTGTGTTTTCTCGTAAATTAACGCCCATGAAACTTGATCTTACTTCAGCGTCATGCAAAAGCATCAAAAGTAGCAGACCCGGCCTGGACAGCTGACGTAGCCATCCGGGAAACTATGCTGCTCATCCGCGTGTCGCGGGTTCGAGTCCCAATCACACCGAGACACATCACTAAACACACTTTACCTATAATGCTATACTGAACAGTATAAAGTCGGCTAAAACGGGTATTTTCCTATATTAAATCATATTTTTCCTTTCACAATATTAATTCGGGTGTCTTTGGGGCTTCACATTGGCTATGTTGACAACTCCAGGCAGTCTTTTCTGTTCATATTAACTCACCATTATTGCTCAGCCTCCAGTTCCCAATTCCTCCATCTGAGCTCTGAGCCATCCAGCCAAAAGTTCCCGTCCCGACTTTAACTATGGGGGCTAAGCCCCCATTGGCCCCCACATAACTCGAACCCTGCCTAAACCCTAACCCTAACCTCAGTGGGGGTATTTCTGAATAGGGGTGTTTCTAAGTAGGGGTGTTTCTGAATAGAGGGCTGCCCCCGGTGGAAGGGCCTTTCTGTGTGCAGTTTGCATGTTCTCCCCTGTGTCTCCTAGGGTAGGTATAGCCTCACAAAAAACAACACACAGTAATCCTGGTCTCTGTACTGCCTATCCCTGGGCAGCCAATACCAGGGGTATAGGTGTATAACGTGTTCCTTCCACGCGCTACGTCCAATCTCTAGTCTAGATCTCTAGTTCCTGTGAGGTTTAGAGAATGAACACTCCCGTTTTATTCTTCGTTTCTCTCTCCCCCCCTGCCTCTCTTAGCATTATGAACCTGGGAGAAGGCCACCCCACTGAAATTCCAGGAAGTCCCGCACGAGGAGATCGAAAAGAAGCGCCGCGTCGATGCCGACATCATGATCTACTTTGATTCGGGCAAACATCGCGATTGTGAATACGCATTCGACGGGCCGGGAGGGGTCCTGGCTCACGCCTTCTTCCCCGGTGATATAGGCCAATTATTTGTTTACAAATTGAGACTGAATGCACAGCTGACTGTATCATGTAATCAATTCCCAACAGATCCCCAAACCTGTTGTTTTGGGGAGCACTGGTTATTCAACCTCCTCTTGTGTGCTAGTGAGGTGCTCCCATGGGAGCGCCCTTATCGAGACATATATACTTCATTGCGCAACGGTGTTCCGCGTCAAGAGTAGCTGATATACAAACTCACATCGCGTCACCAATGCAACCCTTCTGAGCTTGGAGGTCTGCGCGCGACACCGTCGCAGGACGCGGTTTCTAAATTCTAGGAGAGCTAAGGCAAGGAGCGCTCGTTTTCACCAGCGTCGGCAGGTTAGCTACTCAGCATCTGTTTTACTGAGATTAAGGTTAGGGTTAGGGTTAGGGTTAGGGTTAGGGTTAGAGTTGGGGTTAGGGTTAGGAGTGGTTAAGGATAGGTTCAGGTTTTGGTGCACCTCTGCCGCGGTCCAAGTGACTACAATGGAGCGCTCCCTATCTCCGGTCCAGCCAATCACAAGCTTCAAAAATGAGTCCGGGGCGTGGTTTTGCCTTAGCTCTCCTAGAATTTAGAAACTCGCTCGCAGGACGGAGCATAAATTAGGCTTCATGGACTGCAGCTGGGCGCAAGTATACCTGATTGCAGACCGCAGCAAGGGGCGGAGTGAACGCGGCAAGGGGCGGAGTGAACGCGGCAAGGGGCGGAGTGAACGCTACCGTAATTACACTACTTAATGCGCAGTGAATTTTCGGCTCATTGAACGCGGCGGGGCGGAGTGAACGCTACCGTAATTACACTACTTAATGCGCAGTGAATTTTGGATAAGCTTATTTCCACTGGAAACCATTAAAGTATCTCATATAAGGCCACAGCTCGGCCCCAGAGCCACCTGCAGGGACGGGGCCGGCTCCCAGGGGGTCCCCGAGGGGTCCCCCACGCTCGGGGACCCCCGCGGACCCCCTCGAAGCCCGAAAAAACCCGGCCGAAACGGCCAAACCCAGCCCGTCCACCGCATAGCGGATACCCAAGCTCGAAAACGCTAAAGGCGCCTGCTCAACCGCCGTTTGGGTCTCGGCCTCGAGCCTGGTACCCACGGGACCGACTCGCCACCCCGCACGCGATGACACCACCGGGGACCCCCGCGGACCCCCAGGGCCGGCCCCAGGCCCCGAAAAACGGGCCTGTGGACCACTCTGGCCGGCGCCGCTCCACCTCCAGGGACCCCCCGGGGCCACCAGGCTCTCCGTTGGGCCTGAACGTAATGAAGCTAGCGTTTGTTTAACATGAGTGGTCTGCCATGCAAGTGGAATCAACTAATCAAGTATCCCAAGCCAGCTCAGGAGGGGGCGGGGTGAACGCTGTCGCTCAACCGCCGCGCAGCTCAGGAGGGGGCGGGGTGAACGCGGCGGGGCGGAGTGAACGCTGTCGCTCAACCCAGAGCAGTATAATCAGAGAGTGGTGTCACCGCGGGGTCAGAAACAGCGCTGGTCACGTGGTTCATTGTCACTTTACACCTCATAGACTTCAATGCATTTTGTAAACGTCCGGTTCGCCGTTTGTCACTATACGCCAATAGATGTGTGCGTAGAAGACCTGGCCCCATGAAGTGAACGGGAGTGACGCAACTCTCCATTCTAGGGCTCTGGCTCAACCGCCGCGTTCACCCCGCCCCTTGCCGCGTTCACTCCGCCCCTTGCCGCGTTCACTCCGCCCCTTGCTGCGGTCTGCAATCAGGGCTGTCTCGCTGGGCGAGCAGTAGACGCTCTGGTGATCCAGTGGATCGGGTGGGTGATCATGAGGAGCGCTCCCTCTGTTCTGATGACGGTGAATAGAGGTGGGGTTTGAAGGACAACTGTTTTGAATCGCTATTATTGTTTACAATCAACAAAAACAACATTGTTTGGCTAATATTGCTGATGACATCATGCCGCGCCCCTACTGGACAGAGATTACAGTAGCATCTGTCTCCCGGAGAGAGCTGACTGCAGTGAGAATGCGAATTGTGCTAAAAAAAAATGTACGTGCAAAAAAAGATTCTGCAACTTCACGGCACATACAAGTTTTCAACAAGCTATCCGTCCAAAATGTGTATCCAGGCTCTTGCTGTTCTCCTCCCATGCTTGGGGCATGTTTAGCGGCTCTGTCCTGCTCTCTAGTCCATCTGGCAACCGGGAGCGTCAGTGGAGCTCTTGACTGTTCCCCATGAGTGACTTCTCCCCCAACGTGTGTGTGTTTGTGTGTGTGTGTGTGTGGTCGTGACAGAAAATAGGCGATTTACAAGCTCACAAGGCGTCGCGTCCGCATTTTCTTTTTTAATTAAAGCCCTGCCTCATCATTATTGCACAGAACTAGTGTAAATAGCAGATCTGAAAGCACACAACGCTTTGTGGCTATTTTCACTAGTTTAAATCATTTTTAAAATGATTATACAAAACGAACGGTTTTGCATGGACATACAAGGTTTCCACCTGACAACGACGAAATGTGAGTACAACAGTTTTCATGTCCCAACCTTCTTCCTGTTTCCTTCCGTCCATGCATCCATCCAGATTCCATCAATGTGTTCATAGTAGCGGTCCATGAGATCTGGGTCTGTCTCACTCCAGCAGCACCAAGTCCATCATGTTCCCCTCTAAAGCAGACATATTCAAATCAGATCACAGGACAGGAGGTAGGAGCCATCTTACCAAGCAGATACAGTAAAAGACAGAAAACCTCTACAGAAGCCAAACGCAATATTCCATGGTAGGACAGTTAATTGGTAAGCCTATCTGCACTGGCTAGTGGCAACAGGCAACAGCATTGGCATTACACGACAACATGCTGGGAAGCAATGGAATACTCTCTTGAGACTATAATAGTGTCCCCTCATCTGCATACTGTTGTTTTGCATGTAGTTTGACACCATCAATAGTTTACAGTATATTCCATGAATAGTGTATTTCCTTCTCATCCTTGTCAACAGACAGCTGTGTTTCGAAATAGCAAGGTCTTACCGTCGGAATGTCGGGGTCTATATAAAAGTGGAAAACCCCCGCCATTCCGATGAATAGAAGTCAATCTTCGGAACAGCGGGGTTTCGTAAAGGAGACCCGTCCCGGATGAGATCACTGACAAGAGCAGTGCATGATCAATTTGCTCCTGGGTTTGTCCGGTTCCACAGGTCTATATATTTATTTTGTTGGCAAGATTTGTTGTTGACCTTGGTCTTTGGATGTTGGTCGTGAAGCCCAGTTGTTTGCTGTGTTTGTGAAATCTATTGGTCTTTCATTTCGAGTGTTCCTGAGATCAGTGCCAAATCATCTCCAAAGTCGAGGTCTTAGTACTTTGATATAGTAAGGGAAAGTTAGCCGAGTATTAAACCAATCTGGGAACTAAATCTAAATCAATATCTTTCTTCACAAATGTGTTCATAAAGGTGTCTACTATCACCTCTGAACTTTCTCAATCACAACTCCCTTGGGGAACTTTGTGGGAACCAATCAAAGTCGGGGGTATCGGGATACCTGGGCCTGGGATTAAACGCACATTTGTGAAGAAAGATATTGATTTAGATTTAGTTCCCAGATTGGTTTAATACTAGGCTAACTTTCCCTTACTAATAGTACACCTTGTGAAGTAACCAGGGTCATGGTGCCACCCTTTTAACATTGGCCTGTTATAGCACCACCAGCAGATAAACCTTTGCGAAACACATTTTTGGAACAAAATGCCTCAAATCATGCATGCAGCGTCCTATTGCCATGAAAGGCCAAAAAACACATGGGCACCCTTTTCACATTGACCTATTATAGCGCCACCAGCATGCCACAATAACCTACCTGACCTGGCAGAGACCTGTGCTCGGAAGAGCACTGCTTCTAGTTTCTTTTGTTTTCTGGGTATTGAGCTTGAGGGCGATCTTTCTGCACTCCCATTTCTACTGCCGGTATAGTTCCCTAACTTCCATTCCTTTTGTTATGACTGATGTGAGTTTGACTGATGTGAGTTTGACCCAAACGCACAGCAAAGGAGGAGGCAGTAGAAGGATTATTAACACTGGAGCACAGAGTTAAATGCACAAGGAGGGCAAAGCTCAGGACCCGGAAAACTGGGAAGGAGAGAAAAGGCTGCGTTAGCAATAAATCCACAAGGTTAAGTAGTGCAGCAAACTACAAGGAGCTAAACTGGCTATCTCCACTAAACTGGGAAATCTAAGAATGTCTGTCTGCTTTACCAACCACAGACTGGTGAAGATCTGGAGCCGAGCTTCTTCTTCGTGAGGTTTTGTGGCAGTTGGCATCCTTAGTAGTTGCATTACCGCCCTCTTCTGTTTCTCTATTTACCGGTATATTCTATCCCACAAACCAGTTTCTTTAATAAATCTAAGCACTCTGCCTCTTCTACTGCACTAATTATCCTTTTAGAAGTTATTTATTCTATTCCCACCTCCCTCAGCTCTTCCATCATGGTCTCTCTTTCAGCTTGATAAAACCTACAGTTCATCCGGCACCAAGCTGCATGTTGGTTGGGCTTTTAAAGCCTTTGGAGGAGATTGCAGATGGCGACCAGGTGGGGTGATTGGGATTGGAACAGGAGGCACCTGTGTAGAGCTCTGGAGTGCAGAGGTCTGCAGTGGCGTGCCAAGCACAGTGTGGAGATGAAGATGTAACACGTTTCTCTTGTTTACCATAGTAAGTAAAACATTTTTGTATTACTACCGTCACAACTGAGAACCACAGTTCTTTCATGTCAAGTGTAACAAGTGCCAATTGTAGTATAATGTTCATGATGTGCCATAAGACCTGCAAAATGCAACTCTTTCTCCCACCTGTGGATGGAGCTCATACACCTAGTTGACTGATCACTGTGGGTGCATCTCTCCACTCCGACATGTCTCCTTTCCGACATGTCTCCATTCCGACACTAACCCTATCTCTAACCCTAATGTTGTGTATTTAGAGACGAATTAGACTGAAAATGAGTGCACGGATCCATGTATATTTCTAAGTCTTTTCTGGAGAAGAAGTGGTCGAGAAAGACAGGCAAATGGAGGTTCTTCCGTAGATTTATTGATGAATACATGAGTTCCCAGGGTGAAGCCCTCTCAAGCAGCCTGCCGGCTCGCCTGAGTCGCTCATAATGACAGCATTTTCAGTACAGCTTTTATACCAAATACATGCATACAGAACAGGCGGTCACTACAGGCTCACTGGAGGTGTGAGTTGCTCTCAGACAGCCTAAATAGATCAAATCAACATAGTCCATTGTCTTAAGAAGGCCTTGCATAGTAATTAGGTTTACCAACCAGTGGGCACTGTTAAACAAAAGAGGTGTTATCTCAGCCTCTCTCTATAGAGAGCAATGAATATCAGCTTGGTTCTTGTAGACGTACTGTCTCCATAGTAGAGAGTGACAATATACCAGAAATATGGATTATTAATTGTACCAGATTCACATCACTAACCCTAAACAGAACCCCCATGGGCGTGTCGCCACTCCGACAATAAGAAGTCAATTTCGGAGTGGCGACATGTCGGAATGGAGAGAGCCTCCCGATCACTGTCTGTGGCTGCCTTATCAGCCTCATCTGTCTACCAAGGATTTACTGCCCTGTGTTTATATTAACCACTTAAACCCTCCATACTTGGTGAACCAGACCTGAGTTGGCTCAGTACTTGCAGTTTTCCCCCCCTGTACCGGCAAAAATTGATGATCTACAAGCTCACATGCATTGTGAGCTTTTAACATGGATGCTGGGGTTCAAGAGGGACTCTACACATAAATTATATAAAATGTATGGGATCTAAATGGGATCTCAACAGTACCTGGTATTCCTACCTGCCCATGAACTGTTACTGTTTACACAGGCCAAGAATTACTTGTAAAACACTTCTCCAGTTCTTGTCCTTGCTTGATTCATTGAATTTTCTGAATTGCAGCAGTGTCAAATAATTCCACATTTCTGGGTTTATATGTAAAATGTCATATAATAATATCAATAATAACACATTTGAACTGTTTTGGTACCTGATTGTGCTGTAATACTTAATATAGAACTACTTAAAGGTCCACTGTCAGCCCCAAAATTGTAATAGTATGATACAGTAGGTCATGTGGTCTCTCTCCTGGATCTCTCTGTGGATCCTCAAACAGTCTGAAACTGTCTCAGTGTAATCTGCCCAACAACAGCTGACCAGGACAGTAAGTCATACAGTCAGGCTATACAGACAATTAATTTGATTGGCTTATGATTGCGCATCCCCACAATGACATCATAAAAATATTAACTTGTTTTTTCAGATGATTCTTAAAGTGACAGTAACCACAAATACTTCAAAAATCACACTTTATTATGGAATATTCCTCAACAATTAAACGGTATAAGGATAGCACCCCATACACACCCTATATAATATTCTATGTAATTAAGTGTATTATGTGCTGTTGTACAGTAGGCCTACAGTATGCACTGTATGCAGTGTTGCCGTGGTCTTGGGTCGCGCGCCCCCGACGACCCGATCTTCTATCTTGCTCTCCTACAGTGTGGACGTGTCGCTGCTTGCTCCCGCTTATGCTCGCTTATGCTTACATTCTTCTGCTGATACTGATGTTTTATTTTTTCTTTGAGAAACTACAAATGGATCTTGGATACTTATAAAACTCCGGGATTGCTTTTTTGCTGTACTGCAATATACTATTTTTTGCCACTTGGTGACTGGATACGTAGCATCTAGCTAACTAGCAAGATGGCCGGCCCTACCATTTCAACAGGGGTTTATCAGAAACTGCTTCAGAGGATTGCAGTGCTTGAAACGGAAATATTCCAATTAAAACAAACCCGAAGACTGGATAAACCACTCGCCTGGAATTCCCTTGGTGCAAAGCCAAAGATGAAAGAACGGACGACGGGCAGGACACCCTCCCAAAGCCCTCTTATCACCGACGAATGGCCGGCATTACCCCGGCACAGCGCTGCTTCCACCCCCCTTCATAAATGGGCAACTGCCAAGGGGAAAAACACTGCTAAAAAGTCAAACGCAGTCCAATCTCCACACACACCGAGTGTGCAGCTGGCAAACAGATTCATGCCACTGGCCGAGGATGACAGGGGTAGCATCTCCCCAAGCTGGCTAACAGAGCAGCTGCTAGAAGCCCCCCGAAGTCCCCCTGTTGACAGAAAGAACGTCCCACCCAGCAGGGTAAGAACCACCTCAGTGACTGATCCTGACATTTTGATTGTGGGCGATGCTGCTTTAAAAGGTGTCAAAAGCATAAGAAAGAAGAAGGCAAAAGTTATGTGTTTTCCCAAAGACACAGTCTCTGACATGAAAGACAGAATTCTGGATCTTGTCAACAAACACCAAACGGTGAAAACCCTGATTCTACATACTGGCACATGTGACACAGAAGAAAAACAGTCAGAAATCTTAAAGGAGAATTTCAGGGCTCTATTCAACACATTGAGCTTCCTGAACAGTGACATAGAGCTATGGATCAGCGGTCCCCTACCGCCTATGAGAGGCACAGACGAGAATTTCAGCAGACTGTTCTCTCTGAGCAAATGGCTTTTAGCTGCATGCACCGACAAAAATGTGCATTTTATTGACAACTTCAGTTTTTTCTTCGACAGAAGACACCTATTTGCTGATGAACGGCAACTAAATAAGCTAGGAGCAAAGCTATTTTTGCAGAATGTTTTCCATGCTCTGGCCTTGGCCAGAACACAACAATCCAAAACAACAGATTGTGATGAACAACTCTTATCTGCAACCCACGAAGAATCCATAACAAGAGATAGTGTTATGGTTACTGAACTTGGTGAACGGAGGAGCTACCGTTGTCCCTGCCCTCCCTGACGAGCATGACAGTATGGTTACTGAACTGCCCCCCTCGGCCGAGGGGGGAACGGCCTTGGTGAACGGAGGAGCTACCGTTGTCCCTGCCCTCCCTGACGAGGAACTGATTATGGTGAACGGAGGAGCTTCCGTTGTCCCTGCCCTCCCTGACGAGCATGACAGTATGGTTACTGAACTGCCCCCCTCGGCCGAGGGGGGAACGGCCTTGGTGAACGGAGGAGCTACCGTTGTCCCTGCCCTCCCTGACGAGGAACTGATTATGGTGAACGGAGGAGCTACCGTTGTCCCTGCCCTCCCTGACGAGGAACTGAATATGGACAACATCTCCGCTGAAGAGTGGAGTAGACGAATGAATGCAGAGTTGGAGTCACTCAGGGAAATGTTCGAAGAGGACAGTAATGAAGAAGAGTTTTGTGGATTCCCTGCTTCAGCCGTGGCTGGCCCGAACAGTGAGCAAAGTGAACTGGCAACTGACAACGGAGAGTTGACAGAGGAAGAGGAGGGGGGCGGGTACAACCGCCCCATCACCCCAATCCTCCTCTTTCTCCCTATCTCCAATGCCTCTTCTAGAATTCACGAATGGAATGAATGAACTCATTAACACTGCGTTAAAAATGACCCCGGCCAGACACACGGTCAATGGCCCGGCGGCACAACCACCACAGGACAAATGCCCGGCACCACAACCACCATCCCTGAAAACGCCTGAAATTGCCCCGGCCGTGCCCCAGAAATCTGTGGCCTGGGTGTTTTCGCCCCCACCCATCCCTCCACGACCACAACGACAGAAGACCCAGGCCTCCCAGCTGGACAATACGTTTAGCCGTTGATGTCAGCTGGGTCCATTATACCCAGCAACTAACGTATCTGGACCCGATGCTCCTTCAAGCGCTTTTATTAAGCAGGCTCACAACATTTCTACTGTAATTTCAAATAGAGAGTCCAGGATAAGCAGTGGCTCTGCTAATTTAGCTAACTTAACTTACATTCCCTGTAGGGGCTATAGTACAGTAAAATGTCATAAAATAAACCTGGCACTTTTTAACATCAGGTCACTTTTAAACAAGTCCTCCTCTGTAAATGATATAATCTGTGAAGAGAAATTAGATATAATCTTTTTAACAGAGACATGGCTGGGCAACGATGGAGCTTTTGCACTTGGCGTCGCCTGCCCACCAAACTATCACTTTATTCAATCAGTGCGCGAAGGAAAAAGAGGCGGAGGCTTGGCATACATTTTCTCTGACATTTTTAAATTCAAGTGCCTGTCCTTTGGAAGTTTTTCATCCTTTGAATATCAAGCTAACTTATTTGAGAGTCAATCCTCTGTTCTAATGATTACGATATATCGCCCACCAAAATGTAGCAAAGCCTTATTTCTTACAGAAATATCTGAACTTCTATCTATCTGTTCCACGGACTATGAGAGAACCCTTATTGCTGGTGATACTAACTTGCATGTGGACACTGTTACTGATCTTACAGCTATGAGTTTCTTACAGTTACTGCATTCCCTTGATTTTGATCAGCATGTTACCGGGCCAACCCACAATCAAGGCCACACCCTTGATCTTGTGATCTCTAAAGGGCTAAATATTTCTATGGACAGGATTATCGCTAAGCCTGATTTATCAGACCACTATTTACTGTGTTTTAATATGACTGTCTCTGATCTAGAAAAAAACAATAGAGAATATACTATAAAAAAGAGATTTTTCGGTTCCTCGGCAGCAGAAGAGTTTGCCAGCCGTCTTGCATGTGCACCCCGCCTTCCTGATATTCCCTCAGTAAATGATATGGTTCAACGTTTTAATCTTAAATTGGAGTCAGCTCTGGATATAGTGGCTCCTATGAAAACTAAAAAGAAATATAATTCCAAAGTAACACCCTGGATAAACGATCATATACGTTCACTCAAAAAACAATGCCGCAGAGCAGAGCGAGCTTGGAGAAAAAATAAATTAACTATCCACCTACAGATATTTAAGGCGTCAACAGCCACCTATAATAAAACCATGCGTCTGGCTAGGCAGGCCTATTTTTCCGGAATTATTAATGAGAATAAGAACAATGCTAGGGTCTTATTCTCTACCATTGAACGCCTTTTAAACCCCCCCCAGTCCTACAAGCAGTCACTCCCTGCCTCTAAAGCAAAGTGTAATGAGTTTGCATCCTTCTTTGACAACAAAATTGTTAACATTCGAGCTGGTATTATGAATAATACTGTCACAAATGCAAATGCGGTTAATGGTGCCATGTGTAAAAGCATCGATAAATCTAGGGGGAGCCTAGTATCATTTTGTGCAATTGATGAAGAGGAACTTCGTAAAACCATATCGCAAATGACATCGTCTTCTTGCTCGCTGGATGCAATACCCACGCCGTTTCTTAAAGAGGTTGTAGACTGTGTTATTGAAGATATCCTAAAAATAGTAAACAGCTCTATACAATCAGGTGTCTTTCCAGACTCACTGAAAACGGCTGTAGTTAAACCCTTACTCAAAAAACCCAACCTTGACCCGTCCGTGCTGGATAATTATCGACCCATCTCTAATTTGCCTTTTCTGGGCAAGGTCCTAGAAAAAATTATCTTTCATCAATTGGATGTGTTTCTGCAGAACAATAAGGTGCACAACAAATTCCAATCTGGCTTCAGGAAAGGACACAGCACAGAAACTGCACTTTTAAAAGTTATTAATGATCTTAGGGTGGCTGCTGATAACAAAGATGTGTCCGTTCTCCTACTGCTGGACCAATCGGCGGCTTTTGACACAATTGACCATACAATTCTAATACAACGTCTCGAACACTGGGTAGGACTGTCAGGTACAGCTCTGTCCTGGTTTTGCTCTTATCTGACAGGCAGAAGCTACTCTGTTAATCTAGCTGACTTCGAGTCAAACAAACACAACATCTGCTCTGGTATTCCACAGGGCTCGATTCTTGGTCCTTTATTATTCTCCCTCTATATACTGCCGCTGGGAGAACTTATTTCCGCTCACGGTGTGAATTTCCATTTCTATGCTGATGACACCCAGTTGTACCTTTCGGTGGCTACGGACGACCCCTGTGCTCTAGACCCATTGCTGACGTGCGTGTCCAGCATAAAATGCTGGATGAGTGAGAACTTTCTCAAGCTAAATGAGGACAAGACAGAAGTTCTCATAATAGGTTCTACTGCCCAGAGAGAATCAATAATAAATAGACTTGGTAACCTGGCTAAAGAAAATAACACCTCTGTTAAGAACCTGGGGGTGATCATTGATGCTGAATTACATTTTAATACACACATTAATCATGTCACGAAGATTGCCTTCTTTCACCTTAGAAATATTGCGCGAATTAGAGCCTATCTGTCGCTGAACGATGCAAAAACGCTGATCCACGCTTTTGTTTTCTCTCGGCTTGATTACTGCAACGCACTTCTCTCTGGTCTGCCAAAGAAAACAACTGACAGATTACAACTTGTTCAAAATGCAGCAGCCAGAGTTTTAACAAAAACTAAGATAAGAGAACATATTACTCCAGTTTTAGCGTCGCTACACTGGCTCCCGGTTGTTTTTAGGATTGATTTTAAAATTATTTTACTTGTTTATAAAGCTCTAAATGGTCTGGCACCTTCGTACCTCTATAACTGCCTGCATAGATATGTTCCAACCCGCCCACTCAGGTCCTCTAGTGCAGACCTACTTGAGGTGCCAACAATGACATATAAAAAATATGGTGAAGCAGCTTTCTGCTTCTATGGACCGACAGCTTGGAATAAACTACCACTACACCTAAGACAGGCAGCCTCGGTGGATAGCTTTAAAGCACAGCTCAAGACCTATTTCTTTACTCTTGCTTTTAGCTAAATTTTTTAATCCCTGTGCTGCTATTGACGTCCGCACGGCTCTGAAATTGTTCTTCAATGTTCTATGCCTTTATTTTTTCTTGCTTTATTGTAATCATTTTACTTATCTCTTTTTTATGTATTTTTTATTTCTAATTTACTTTTTCTCTGTTAAGCACGTGTGCTTCATTTTATGCTCTGTAAAGCACTTTGAGCTGCATTTCATGTCATGAAAGGTGCTATACAAATAAAGTTTTATTATTATTATTATTATTATATCTTTTTTTGAGCCAGGGTCTCGCACCCCCCCAAGTTCACACCTCGACAACTGTTTTAACAAAGAAACGAGCCTATTTGCATATCAATAGACCTGTATAGTAGGTGTTGAGCGACGTTCGCGACCCCCCAAACATTGAATCACCACTGCACCACTGACTGTATGTATGCACTTCCAATACATGTCCTGTAAAAGATGATGATAAATTCAACCAATCAAACAATGATCTCAAACAGGATGCTTCCTGAATCCTAATGAAGTAAAGACATCCAAGCCAGTTTCCATTCAAACCCTTTGTGTTCCATGGTGCCGTCCTCAGTTCTTTTGTGAACGGTACCAACCAATGCCTTGGGGCGTTGCAGTCTATTATTTTTGCAGCAGGAGCTGATACATAACGTCCCAAATGTATGAATGAATGGACCATTGTAAAGCGCTTTGAGTTCGCAACTTGCTTAGAAAAGCGCTATAAAAATGCAATCCATTATTATTATTATAATGTAGGCCAATATGGTTGTTCCCCTTCTCAGAGGTTTAAGATGTCAGGGGAAAGGACAATATGTGACATGTGCTATTATACTGAGTCCCTAGGGGAGGTTCTGCACGTGATCTCACACATGTACCCCAAATTCTGTCTCTTGAGCAATGTTAATTATTTGAACATTTCCTCCCATTCCATGTAGTTTAAAATGATGATGATGATGATTAAAATAAATTGATTAAAATGAATTGCTTTAAATTAGCTTGGAATTTTAAGAATTTAAAATGAATTACGCTGTGTTTATTACCAAATATAGCTATACAATCAAGTCTAGTTAAAGCTCTGCCAGGTACAACTAAGCCTTTGCAATGTTTATTGTCTCCACGAGCCAAGGCATGGGGGAGAGTATGTTTTCCCCTCTGTCCGTCCGTGCGTCCGTCTGTGTGTCCATGCGTGCGTCCTCGCAGTTTGTTACCACCTAATCTCAGTCGCCGTTGGCCCGGTCGCTGCCAAAATGAACACACCCACTCCCTGGATGCCAATTCAGAACCTCTGACCCACATTTTTCAAATGGGCCTGTTCTAGCGCCACCATGAGGCCGATGTTTGCAAAACATATTTCTGTACACTACTCTTACAGATTTTGTCCAAAAATCCTACAAATCGGTAAGCAGTATCTCGACAGTCATGTGATCGACATGGATCATTTTGCATATTCCATCCTGATTGGCTAAGATTGGCTTCCAAAGTTTGTAGGATTGAGCCGTGGCGCTATAACAGGCCGATTTGTGGTTTTACCTATAACTCCACCGATCAGTTCAAACTTTGTACACGCACTCCCTAGAGGCCAAGGAAAAACCTTTTCACTGCATTTTTCACATCAGCCTTTTATAGCACCACCTTTGGGCTGACTTATGTAAAACACATTTTTGGATATTACTCCTTCAGATTTTCTCCAAAAATAACACAAATCAGTACACAGTATCTCTATAGTCATGTGATCAAGTCTGATCTGTCTGATATTTCATATTCCATCCTGATTGGCTAATATTAGCTTCCAAAGTTTGCAGGATTGCTGTGTTTGAACAAAATGCCTCAAATCATCAACGCAGCTTGCGATTACCGTGAAATTTGCCACACATATTCCCAATATGTCAAGGAATAAATGCTACCCTTTTCACATTGGCCTGTTATAGCGCCACCAGCAGGTAGACTTTAGCAAAACACATTTTTTGAACACAATGCCTCAAAACATGCATGCAGTGTCCGATTTCCATGAAAGGTCTAAGGTGAAGAACATATGCCACCCTTTTTACATTGGCCTATTATACAGTAGCACCACCAGGACGCCTGGCCTGGTGGAGACCTGTGCTCGGAAGAGCACTGCTTCTAGTTGATTATGGATTATTGTATTGAATTGGAACTATATTTCTTCAACTCCTCCTCAAAGAATCTCAATCAGATTGAAGCTGTTTATAAACATTTATATTTTTGTTTTTGATGCTTCTTATGTGTCATATATGGGTGGGGTTTGCCACCTACAGTATTACTGTAGTACAATCCGACTACGCAAAAGATTAGATAATTACAAGAAGCATCTCAACGTCAATTTAGAGTAGACTGATGTTTCTGGGATCTAAAGGGGACACATCTCAACAGTTCCTGGTATTCCTACCTGCCCATGAACTGTTACTGTTAACACATGCCAAGAACTACTTGTAAAACACTTCTCCAGTTCTCGTCCTTGCTTGATTCATTGAATTTTCTGAATTGCAGTAGTGTGAAACAATTCCACATTTCTGGGTTTATATGCAAAATGTCATAAAATAATATCAATAATACCACATTTGAACTGTTTTGGTACCTGATTGTGCTGTAATACTTAATTAGTCCCCCCAGGAATCCGCGGAGAAAAATTCTTAATTCCGCGGAGAACAATCCTGATTCTGCGGAATTCTGTGGTGAACAATTCTTGATTCCGCGGACATTAAAAAACAACCTAAAATGACCAGTTATCAAGCTAAAAATGATATAGTTCTAATAATCAAGTAAAACCCTTCATGAAATAGCTACAATTAATTTTAATTAGTGGTTAGAATAATCAAATAATCATTTTTGAGAATATAAATCTAATATTAAATCTATTCTTTTTTTTAATTGTTATTGTTTTTAATAATTACTTTCTGTTGCAAAGACTATATTGTCATGCAAACCCTGCCCATAGTAACCACATTTTAGAGGAGAGCCTACCTACTACCTAGTATGGGTGTAATATTTATTTATTCTCTTCTGCATTAGCATTTTTATTGCCAGGACCATAGACATAGAGGAACTATAGTTCAGGACACAGTTTCTGTCAGGAACGAATGTGGGACCGGACCAATACAGCGTCAGTGCAGCGTTATTTGGAATTGCACACGCGTTCTGGGCGGAGGCGTTGATTATTGTCCACGACACTGCAAGCGGCGCGAAGGCCAGCGGACCTTGGTCCAGGGCCGCGCGGCCGGCGGAGCGCCGCGCGAGTTACGAAGCCGTGGTGAATGCAATCGTTCTATTTATGCCCAGGCCGTAAGGCCTGGGCAAGCGCACGATAAACGCACCGCGCACCTCTGTGCGGTCCAAGCGGACAAAAAGGAGCGCTCCCTAGCGCCAGTTCAGCCAATCAAAAGCTTCCATGGGCGGGGTTTGCCCAGAACGCGTGTGCAATTCCAAATAACGCGTCAGTGCAACTAGCAGGAGGGAAGCTAAGCTATTCCCCCAGGCTCTGTATGAGGTGACCACTGGCCAGACCATGTACACATCGTTTTATAATAGTAGTAATGACTACTCCCGCCGCTCTGCTGCCACTCGCGACCGTTATTCTGCGGACGTCAGAAAAGTCCGCGAATGGCCGAGAAATCCGCGGGTGGTCCATGTATAGCATGCGTGAGTGGCGAGTGCGTCTTTCTCACCATGTGAGGCTTGTGAGCCAATATAAACAGTCAGACGATGTGCCTAGTTCCTAGTCCATTAAAAATCAGCACCATCCGCTCTGGTATCGTCACCACACACACAAGTCACAGCACATGAATGCATGCCATGGCAAACAAAGCCATTTCCGTTTCCGTATCCGGCACGAGGACCGGCTAGGCTGTGAGTCTTGTCCGTCTATATCACCGCGACATCTAGCGGCCGGGACGAAAACTACATGTAAAATGTAATATTCTGCTCCTCGTTTTGTCCTATTCTGCGGACTACTATGATATCCGCGGGAGGCTCTGATATCCGCGGAGGGCTTCGATTTCCGCGAAAAATTCCGTGATCGCGGAATCGCGGATTCCTGGGGGGACTACTTAATATAGGTCTACTTAAAGGTCCGCTGTCAGCCCTGAAATTGTAATAGTATGATACAGTACGTCATGTGGTCTCTCTCCTGGATCTCTCTGTGGATCCTCAAACAGTCTGAAACTGTCTCAGTGTAATCTGCCCAACAACAGCTGGCCAGTACAGTAAGTAGTCATACAGTCAGGCTATACAGACAATTAATTTGATTGGCTTATAATTGCGCATCCCCACAATGACATCATAAAAATATTAACTTGTTTTTGGAGCTGTGTGCAGCTCCCTATACGTGGCTGTGTGGGTCTGTGTGTGTGTGTGTGTGTCTGTGTGTCTGTGTGTCTGTGTGTGTGTGTGTGTGTAGCCTGAACTTCGGCGCGTAACTAGTGCCGCACCATTTACACCACTCGCGCAATATATACATCAACATGTGCGGCTCGGCCGGGAATGGTGTTCTATTACCTTTCATTCCGATCCGCCTTACCATGCCGACGTAATCGGCAAAAAACGACGCTTAATTGTCCCCATTGACTTATAATGGGACAATGCAAGAAATCACTTTCAAGTATTTTTCTCTCGTAAACCATAGGAGCTACAGTTTCAAACCTCGGAGAGGAGATTCATAATGATTTTAAGAATGAATCGAAAAATAATTACATCACTCGGCCTCATGGTGGCGCTATAACGGCCCACTTTACGTTTTGCCCCGCCCATTTGCGCCAGGATAGATTTTCCGCCATCTTGAATTTTCTCCAAAACACACTTTTTGCTCCTTTTCCTACATATTTTCTTCAAATGTCACAAAAATCGGTACACATGATCCACACACACACACACACACACACACACACACACACACACACACACACACACACACACACACACACACACACACACACACACACAGCTCCACTTCACACGGGTGTGATTTTTTAAGATGATTCTTAAAGTGACAGTAACCACAAAAAAAATCACACTTTATTATGGAATTTTCCTCAACAATTAAACTGTATAAGGAGAGCTCCCCATACACACCCTATATAATGTTCTATGTAATTAAGTGTATTATGTGCTGTTGTACAGTAGGCCTACAGTATGCACTGTATGTATGCACTTCCAAAACATGTCCTGTAAAAGATGATGATCAATTCAACCAATCAACCAATGATCTCAAACAGGATGCTTCCTGAATCCTAATAGAGCATCGCAGTTGAAGCCCCACCCCGTCCTCACTCTGGTGTCGGAAGCGTTTTCCCCATTCATTTCTTCCATAGACATTTCATAAAGTATTTATTTAAAAGTTTTTAAGCCTTGGACAAAGCCAACTCGGCTGGAGAGGAATCATGACAATATTCAAATTTTTTTAAATGCAAAGATTAATTAGAAAGCTGAAAAAAGGGCAGGGTACAAGACTGTGTACATCATTATTTTTAAAATTGCGGAAACTACACTCCCAGAATGCATTGCGAATGACACTTGTTTCCTGAAATATAGCCCTTAAATCACGCTCAGTTTAGTTATCCAGGCCAGCATACGGCCTGAAATGTAGTGATTATTATCTCTATGGACGCTCTTATCGTCATCCTTAACATATAGTCGGGGGCGTTAGGGAGATGATATGGTAATGTCGTGCTAATTAGTCTAAAAGCGCCAAATTTTGTACAGATGTAGCCCAGGGTATGCTCTAATGATTTAGCTAGGGCGCCCGAGTCTGCGACATTCGGGGTCGCCACAGCGGCCAAATCAAGTTGGGCTCACATCGACTTTCAATACAGGAGGAAAATACACAGAAAAACACTTTTTTTCTGGGTATTTAAGTAGGATGTGAGGGGTCTAACTAGGGGTTTGTCATGATGCTGAATCCATTGCAAGCATTTTTTTTGCACAAAAAATATTCCTTGGGCTAGAAATGGCCTCAGAAAATGATGCATATATGGGTGAGCATTCATGTTAGTCGGAGGCCTTAGGGTTTTTTTTTCTCGTGCTAATCAGTCTAAAAGCGCCAAATTTTGCACAGATGTAGCCCAGGGCATGCTTTAATGATTTAGCTAGGGCGCCGAGTCGGCGACCTTCGGGGTCCCAGAAAACGATGGTTTAGTGATAAAGTGATGAGTCATCACTTTTCAGAGTTTAGTGGGTGTTTTCTGGAGCTGTGGCGACCCCGAAGGTCGCCGACTCGGGCGCCCAAGCTAAATCATTAGAGCGTGCCCTGGGCTACATCTGTGCAAAATTTAGCGCTTTTAGACTGATTAGCACGAGAAAAAACCCCCTAAGGCCTCCGACTAACATGAATGCTCACCCATATATGCATCATTTTCTGAGGCCATTTCTAGCCCAAGGAATGTTTTTTGTGCAAAACAAATGCTTGCAATGGATTCAGCATCATGACAAACCCCTAGTTAGACCCCTCACATCCTACTTAAATACCCAGAAAAAAAGTGTTTTTCTGGGTATTTTCCTCCTGTATTGAAAGTCGATGGGAGCCCAACTTGATTTGGCCGCTGTGGCGACCCCGAAGGTCGCCGACTCAGGCGCCCTAGCTAAATCATTAGAGCATGCCCTGAGCTACATCTGTGCAAAATTTTGCACTTTTAGACTGATTAGCGCGAAATATCCATAACACCCCCGACTAATAGTGCATCATTTGTAAAAGAAAGACAGTCGCTCACGGAGTTCTGCTGAAGTGCAATAATCTGCCGGGCAGACAGGGGGCAGTAGCTACTTCCGCGGTAACCGCAAGATAAGAAGAAGAAGCTAGACCAATCACAGACGTCGATTTCACGGGACGTACATGTTTAGCAGTATGGGAAATGCAGTTCTTCTCCGTGCGATCTTGATTAAAACGTGTTTTTACTAAAACTAGAGTGATTGCATACATACTCGGGGGTTCTACAGGAGCATAGAACCATTTTACAACCACCAGCCTAGTGGTAAGTGTACATTGAATTGCTACGACTTTGTGGCTGATAATGAAAAACCCTATGGTAAAGATGAATGGTGAGTTTGCTTCCGACACCTCACTGCGATGCTCTATGAAGTAAAGACATCCAAGCCAGTTTCCGTTCAAACCCTTTGTGTTCCATGGTGCCGTCCTCAGTTCTTTTGTGAACGGTACCAACCAATGCCTTGGGGCGTTGCAGTCTATTATTTTTGCAGCAGGAGCTGATACATAACGTCCCAAATGTATGAATGAATGGACCATTGTAAAGCGCTTTGAGTTCGCAACTTGCTTAGAAAAGCGCTATAAAAATGCAATCCATTATTATTATTATAACGTAGGCCAATATGGGTGTTCCCCTTCTCAGAGGTTTAAGATGTCAGGGGAAAGGACAATATGTGACATGTGCTATTATACTGAGTCCCTAGGGGAGGTTCTGCACGTGATCTCACACATGTACCCCAAATTCTGTCTCTTGAGCAATGTTAATTATTTGAACATTTCCTCCCATTCCATGTAGTTTAAAATGATGATGATGATGATTAAAATAAATTGATTAAAATGAATTGCTTTAAATTAGCTTGGAATTTTAAGAATTTAAAATTAATTACGCTGTGTTTATTACCAAATATAGCTATACAATCAAGTCTAGTTAAAGCTCTGCCAGGTACAACTAAGCCTTTGCAATGTTTATTGTCTCCATCAACCAAAGGCATGGGGGAGAGTATGTTTTTCCCTCTGTCCGTCCGTGCGTCCGTCCGTGTGTCCGTGCGTGCGTCCTCGCAGTTTGTTACCACCTAATCTCAGTCGCCGTTGGCCCGGTCACTGCCAAAATGAACACACCCACTCCCTGGATGCCAATTCAGAACCTCTGACCCACATTTTTCAAATGGGCCTGTTCTAGCGCCACCATGAGGCCGATGTTCGCAAAACACATTTCTGTACACTACTCTTCCAGATTTTGTCCAAAAATCCTACAAATCGGTAAGCAGTATCTCAACAGTCATGTGATCGACATGGATCATTTTGCATATTCCATCCTGATTGGCTAAGATTGGCTTCCAAAGTTTGTAGGATTGAGCCGTGGCGCTATAACAGGCCGATTTGTGGTTTTACCTATAACTCCACCGATCAGTGTCAAACTTTGTACATGCACTCCCTAGAGGCCAAGGAAAAACCTTTTCACTGCATTTTTCACATCAGCCTTTTATAGCACCACCTTTGGGCTGACTTATGTAAAACACATTTTTGGATATTACTCCTTCAGATTTTCTCCAAAAATAACACAAATCAGTACACAGTATCTCTATAGTCATGTGATCAAGTCTGATCCGTCTGATATTTCATATTCCATCCTGATTGGCTAATATTAGCTTCCAAAGTTTGCAGGATTGCTGTGTTTGAACAAAATGCCTCAAATCATCAACGCAGCTTGCGATTACCGTGAAATTTGCCACACATATTCCCACTATGTCAAGGAATAAATGCTACCCTTTTCACATTGGCCTGTTATAGCGCCACCAGCAGGTAGACTTTAGCAAAACACATTTTTGGAACACAATGCCTCAAATCATGCATGCAGTGTCCGATTTCCATGAAAGGTCTAAGGTGAAGAACATATGCCACCCTTTTTACATTGGCCTATTATACAGTAGCACCACCAGGACGCCTGGCCTGGTGGAGACCTGTGCTCGGAAGAGCACTGCTTCTAGTTGATTATGGATTATTGTATTGAATTGGAACTATATTTCTTCAACTCCTCCTCAAAGAATCTCAATCAGATTGAAGCTGTTTATAAACATTTATATTTTTGTTTTTGATGCTTCTTATGTGTCATATATGGGTGGGGTTTGCCACCTACAGTATTACTGTAGTACAATCCGACTACGCAAAAGATTAGATAATTACAAGAAGCATCTCAACGTCAATTTAGAGTAGACTGATGTTTCTGGGATCTAAATGGGACACATCTCAACAGTTCCTGGTATTCTTACCTGCCCATGAACTGTTACTGTTTACACATGCCAAGAATTACTTGTAAAACACTTCTCCAGTTCTCGTCCTTGCTTGATTCATTGAATTTTCTGACTAATTGCAGTAGTGTGAAACAATTCCACATTTCTGGGTTTATATGCAAAATGTCATAAAATAATATCAATAATAACACAATTGAACTGTTTTGGTACCTGATTGTGCTGTAATACTTAATATAGGTCTACTTAAAGGTCCGCTATCAGCCCCGAAATTGTAATAGTATGATACAGTAGGTCATGTGGTCTCTCTCCTGGATCTCTCTGTGGATCCTCAAACAGTCTGAAACTGTCTCAGTGTAATCTGCCCAACAACAGCTGGCCAGTACAGTAAGTAGTCATACAGTCAGGCTATACAGACAATGAATTTGATTGGCTTATACCGGTAATTGCGCATCCCCAAAATGACAATATTAACTTGTTTTTTAAGATGATTCTTAAAGGGACAGTAACCACAAATACTTCAAAATAATCACACTTTATTATGGAATTTTCCTCAACAATTAAACGGTATAAGGAGAGCTCCCCATACACACCCTATATAATGTTCTATGTAATTAAGTGTATTGTGTGCTGTTGTATAGTAGGCCTAAACTATGCACTGTATGTATGCACTTCCAACACATGTCCTGTAAAAGATGATGATAAATTCAACCAATCAACCAATGATCTCAAACAGGATGCTTCCTGAATCCTAATGAAGTAAAGACATCCGAGCCAGTTCCCGTTCAAACCCTTTGTGTTCCATGGTGCCGTCAGTTCTTTTGTGAACGGTACCAACCAATGCCTTGAGGCGTTGCAGTATTGTTGCAGCAGGAGCTGATACATAACGTACGCAGAGATGGGCAGTATTTGAAATACATGTATTTGAAATACGTATTTGAAATACTTTTTTGCATTTTGTCATTTGTATTTGGCTGGATGGAGAGACAGCCGCTGATTTCCGTGTCCATGGACGCGTCCACGGCCGGCCGTCTGCGTCCACGGCCGGCCGTCTGCGTCCACGGCCGCGTCCACAGCCGCCCGTTTGCGTCCGCGGCGGGCCGTTTGCGTCCGCGGCCGGCCGTTTGCGTCCTCGGACTCGGCCCCGCGTCTGCGGCCGCTTTTTCCGCGGACGCGGCCGTGGACGTGGAAATCAGCGGCTCTTGCAGGAGAGAGGTAATTTGTATCAAAATACTCCCAGGTCTAGTATAAATACAAAATACTTTTTCAATGTCATTTTATTCTCAAATGGACATATTTTAAACATTCACAAAGGTTTAAACTGTACATTTAGGCTGCCTGCTCCAAAGACAAACACCATAGTATGGTCAATTTATTCTTAGAAATTCTGAGAGGCAATTAATTTATTACTTGGCAATCAATCTATAAAATTACTAATCATTGCATACATTTTTATAAAATGTATTTCATGTATTTTCAAAATAAAAAATACGTTCTCAGGCCTGTATTTATATTTTGTATTTTGATACATTTTTTGACCCAGTATTTGTATTTTGTATCAAAATACTTTTCAATGTATTTTCGCCCATCTCTGAACGTAGGCCAATATAGGTGTTCCCCTTTTCAGAGGTTTAAGATGTCAGGGGAAAGGACAATATGTGACATGTGCTATTCCCTAGGGGAGGTTCTGCACGTGATCTCACACATGTACCCCAGGGGAGGTGGGAGGGGAGGTGGGAGGGGGGGGGGGGGGGGGGTGTGGTTGGCAAAGTGGGGAAACTGAGACAAAAGTGGGAGGTGGAAGAAGTGATCCAACCTAGATAAGGAGCGGTACTACGGAGCGCAGGGACACAGGAATTAAGAGACAGGTGACAACGGAGGGACGGCGCAAAGAGACCCACCGTAGTAGGGGAGTCCTCACTCTTCAGCCCCAACGAAAGTCTCCTAGGTCACCAAGTGACTGGGAAATATGCGGTAAGTCGTAACCAGTCGTCTTGGTGTATTGGAATTTAGTCTTTATTGGATCTTCTTGGAAATGATGGCCCGTATGTGGCTGAAGAGATTCAGATGAGATTCTGGTTTGAATTGTGTGCTGTTGTCTTTTTTCTATTCCTTTTTAATAGTTAGTTTGTTAATCCAATTATGGTTCAGGTTAGTAAACGTACGTTTCTCCCTGTTTTGTATTTCAAATGTTTGATCAAAGGTGTCCTTTGGAGACACAACAATGTGTCTATATAGTAGGCCTACATGTGGGTCAAAGACTGTATGACACATTGTTGTCAAACTATAGGCCTACAGTTATAGGATGGTTGACTGCAAATCTGGACTACAAATTTGCATCCTGTTTAATATTTGTTTTGATTTATTTCATCATAAAGTATATTTGCACGGGTCACTTTCAATGTTCATTCTAACATAATTCTGTTACATATTTAACCTTTTCCGGTTATATACTTTCCATTATTACTTGATGGGAGATTTATCACAAGGAATTCATAAAAAGGAAAGGTCAGTTAGACTGAATCTAGGCCTACGGGACAGTCGCTATCCCTGTCTTTCCAGCCACCAACCCTGCATTTCAATGTAGAAGTGGGCCTATTTATTGAAAAGAACAAACCAAGACAAGACATTTTGCAAGACAATATTTAATGTATTTTATGAAAAAGCAAGGACCCGGCATTGTCCTAAAGCAGGGGTTCTCAAACTTTTAGGCTGTGACCTCCAAAATAAATATATTTGAACTGGGGACCCCCACCCTGACAAGCACTTGGAAGTGTAGGTTTACATTTAACATTATAATACTCGTTCCATAGATAAATGTTGTGAAAATAGCCAAAGCTCACAGCGCCTCGCACTGCGAGGCGTTGCGAGCTTGTAGATTGGCTATTTTCACAATGTTCGCCTCTTTCTTACTTAATATTTGCCAGTTTGGTATTAAAAAGTCCTTGAAAGTCCTTAAATTGTCACTTTATAAATGTGCAGATACCCTGTAGTGCAGGGGTTCCCAAACTTTTTTGTCTCAGGCACCCCATAAATATTGTTTTTAATCCGAGGCACCCCTATATTTATAGCATATCGTCGTTGTCGGGTGGAAACCTTGTATGTCTAAAACCGTTCGTTCTGTATTTATCATCTATACAATGTACTAAACTAGTGAGAACAGCAGATCTACAAGCACACAACGGTTGTGTGCAAGTAGATCGGCTGTTTTCACTAATTTTGTGTGACAGTCTTGTATGATGAAGCGGGGCTTTGCTTTACCAAAAGACGTACACATTTGAAACTTGGAGATACAAGGTTTCTGCCCGACAGTGACGATATTTTAGTGATTATCTTGCGAGGAAAACGTTGAGACAATAGACATTTTGGTTCGAATTGACTGAAAATAACTTTGTACTTCAAGTTTAAAATGATACTAAATAAATTCCAAATAAATTCCAAATATTATCAAATTATCTCGCGGCACCCCTGGACTGCCGTCACGGCACCCCATGGTGCCCCGTCACCCACTTTGAAAACCCCTGCTGTAGTGTACATAATACTGTATGTTGGATTATTTACCGTTGAGTGAGAAAAACAAAATGACAAAAAGCTAATCATCTGGGGACCCCACAAAATAATTTGGGGACCCCACTTGGGGTCCCGACCCCAAGTTTGAGAACCACTGTCCTAAACATTCTATAGTCCTAAAGCATTCTATTAATCTCCCATCTCCCTAACAACTATTTTAAATTTGCAGTTTGGGTGCAAAATGACCACAAAAATATGTGAATTGAAATTATTATAGGGAACAGTTGTTGTTTCTTTACATTTTAGAGTTCATTGTCCAAATACTAGATTTCACATCCAGAGATTCAGCATAACATTTTATTTCATTTCATAAAATTTGTTTTGTGTCCTGACAGACACAACATACTTGTTGTTTAGTTGTTTCTCTCTATTTAGATCCATATTACAACCTTAGTTGTTGAGTGCCCTCAATCAGGACACAGAGACACATCCATATTAGATTATTAATATTTATCCATTCAGGGTTCTTGCAGTGGTGGAGTAACAGAGTAAATGTACTTGAGGATATACTGCACTTGGTTGCAGCCAAATATCTAAGTCTCAAGTTTACTTTAAGAGTATAGACCCGTTTCTTGTTTACAAACATTGAGACTAAATGCACAGGTGAGGTGACTGTATCATGTAATCAATTCCCACCAATCCCCAAACCTGTTGTTTTGGGGAGCCCTGGTTTCATTGGCTAATTTTGGTACCGACCTGCGCGCGCATCTAGTTCTTATCAGTGTAAAGTGGACCAGAAATGCGTCTATAGGCCTGCCCTCAGTGCCCTGACTACCTTCTCATTTTTCCACTGGCAATTTCACATTGATTGATTGATTGAAGACTTTATTAGAAGTTTGCATAGGAAAAGGTACAGTTTCATGACGGTACAGTTCACTGGTACAAGGTCTACTAAAAGGAGATCCTAGAAAAGACTAAGCTTATTTCCACAGGAAACAATTAAAGTATCTCATATAACATTGAATGACAGACAAACAGAACACACTACTATGCAGTAGATATAGTCAGTAAAACAAATAAAAATTAATATAATTAAAGAACAAAATACAGTAAGTCAATACAAACAGAAAGTATATACATCAGTTAGGGCTGGGCTGGGCTAGGTTTGTTTGAAGGGGCAGGGGAGGGTAGGGCTGGGCTCGGCTAGGTTTGTTTTTACCAGTTGCGAACGGCTGCTGCCTGTAAGTGGTTTTTCAGGGCGATTTTAAAGGATGCTAGTGATCCACACTCCTTTAAGACCTTCGGTTAGCCAGACAATATCCACACTGCGTATCAGATTAGCTGCGCTAGGCTAGAAGGTAGCATCAGGAGACCACGGGGAGGTAAACTCAATTTCCCCGTAGAAAGTTGGTGTCATTCTGCTTTCTCCTTTGTACATTTAATATTTTGTATTAGTTGATGATATGTATTTTTGCCTTATTTTGTTTAGGAATTGAATAGACCACAATGGAAACAAGTCCCTTAGACGTTTTTGTGCTATCCTTTTAGCCTAAATGTCTGACTGTACCTGTTTACATTTCTGGCTAATAAAGAATTCAATGAATCAAAAAAGCATTTCTAATTAGCTGTTCCTTGTTCACTAACCTTTCCCCTTCTTATTTTCCATAGGTTTGCACTACTGTGGTTGGTGTGTCTATGTGCAGTGCAGAAATACTGCTATGCAGGTAATGCATCATGTGGCTGAAAGTAATAGTGACTGTCCTCTAAAGATGTCGCCCATGGGCCTGGGCGGTCCAGGCACCTATAGCTGCTAATGCCTCACAGCGTGTCGCGAGTTGGAATCCCAAACCCGACGAACTTTGCTCCCTAGCTCGCTTCCCATTTCCTGTCAGACTACTGTTCTGTATCCACCTGTTTCTGCGAGAATTTACTGTAGCATTATCTGTGGGACACACAGCAAACATCACGTCGGTCGTCGGGTCAAGAAATTCTGTGGTTCAACATATTTTGGCTAAAAAAACACCTCCATGTGGCGCGCGGAGCGGAGAGCGGGTCGGCACATAAATAACGGAGAGAGGAACTATGCATGTCGACGCAATTACCGTACGTACTGTCTCACCCCCAAACGTACACAAAATCAACCATACGTAACTATAAATGGCCCTTAACAAGTGCGACCTGATATAAATAACAACAACACCCACATACAAATCTTTTGTAGTATGTTCTCCCAAATCTTTATAGGGGAATACATGTTGTTCCATGTGAGCCCACACTGTTTCGTAGGAACAGCATTTCTAGAGTGAATACTACTATGAGGACTGGTAATAAATAAGCTAACAAGGCAAACTAAAGGTGTGCAGTCTGTGCACGGTTGAGCTGTATGGCTTGTCAACTCTCATTTGGGGTCTGGTAGTGCGTTTCAGTTATTTTGTGTTTTCAGCACCAGACAAACACACTAATCTGAGAGCCTACTTGGAGAGCCACTAGTCTAGTAAATCTAGGAAAGAAATACACTCAGGTTGGACAAAATTGTATTATTTAGTTTTTCAACTGATTCTGACAGGAAATTAGGTCTACTAGCCAGGATAAAAAATCTACCCTGATCTGCTCATGGCAAATACCCACAGCGGCCAAATAAAGTTGGGCTCCCAAGCCTCCCATCGACTTTCTATACAGGAGGAAAATACCCAGAAAAAGAATCTGCTTTAAGTAGGATGTGAGGGGTCTAACTAGGGGTTTGTCATGATGCTGAATCCATTGCAAGCATTTGTTTTGCACAAAAAACATTCCTTGGGCTAAAAATTGCCCTAGAAAACGATGGTTTAGTGACGAAAAGTGATGAGTCATCACCTTTTGTGGGCGTTTTCTGGGACAAATGCTTGCAATGGATTCAGCATCATGACAAACCCCTAGTTAGACCCCTCACATCCTACTTAAAGCAGATCTTTTTTCTGGGTATTTTCCTCCTGTATAGAAAGTCGATGGGAGCCCAACTTGATTTGGCCGCTGTGGGTATTTGCCATGAGCAGATCAGGGTAGATTTTTTATCCTGGCTAGTAGACCTAATTTCCTGTCAGAATCAGTTGAAAAACGAAATAATAAAATGTTGTCCAACCTCTCCTTATATTTATCGGACTACACTGAACAAAACCAGTGGTCCTCAACCTTTTCAGGCCACGACCCCCAAAATAATCATACCCCACCGAGCACTAAGAGTTGAGGCATTACATTTTGTATAACACAATGTCCTTAAATTGTCACTTTAAAAATGTGCAGAATCTGCAGATAACCTCTATCTATACACTTAAACTTTATGTTGGTTTGTTTACAGTTGAGTGAGAAAACAATGTTGCACATTAAGTTAATCATCTGGGGACCCCCCAAAATAATTTAGGGACCCCCCTGGGGGTCCCGACCCACAGGTTGAGAACCACTGGGATGTAAATAATGTATTTCTCTGTGTATTGTAGATAAAGATGAGTGCCTGCATCCAGAAGCGTGTCCCAACGCCAAGTATGAGTGTGTCAACACCGCAGGCGGACACCACTGCTCCTGCAGGTACCAGAGCACGGACGGCAAGGACACTAATGGATGTGGTATGTATACTATGCTTCTTCTTTTTCTTAAGTTTTTCATTAATATTTGTATTAAAGTTAAGCACCATCATCCACACAGGAATGTTTGTATTGCCAACTTCCTTAAATGATTTCACTGTTTTAAACATACACACACAAAAACAGACACAAAAACAATCTCGCTTTTGGAAACAAAGTATATAAAAGCAAAGACCAAATAGAAAGAGAGAAATAGAAAAGACAGTAGAGAAGGAAAGATCAGTTTAGTTAGAGATCCCTTGGATGGCTATGTAGTCCACAAAGGTTAGTTTTTTTTATAAATTTTAGGTTTATTTTTCGTTTTTTTGTTGTAGTATTTAGGGGCTAGACGTCCTAAAAATTGCAAAAAAATGGCGATCTGCAACAAAATG
>NC_137833.1:16466434-16513934 GCF_963921795.1 Nannobrachium achirus
AGGCTAGTATAGGGAAAGGTGATGGCGGGAGGTTGTGTGTGACGTCATGTCAGACCAGAGCACACTCAGAGAGAGAGAGAGAGAGAGAGAGAGAGAGATTGAGAGAGGGAGAGAGAGGGAGAGAGAGAGAGGGAAGGTGATGGATAGATGAACTACTATTGATCCTGCAGGGAAATTCAGTCACCAGAGGGAGGGAGAGAGAGAGTGAGGGGGGGAGGAGGGAGGGAGGGAGGGAGAGTTATTTCACCCACGCAATCACCCGGCCAATGCGGAATCTGAACATGCTCATCAATTCACGCAATGTCAGCACAATGACCGCGGGCGGGCGGCATCACCAGGCAAGCTCGGCATCACGTTTTTCTGCTTGTTTATTATATATACCTGTTGTCATAGGACCCGTTTTGACCATCTGTTTGCCTGTGTCCATTTATGCCCATTGACTAATGTGGCGTATGTGATGTCAGAGCCTTTTATGAAGTGATATCACAATGAGTCAGCGCTTGCGCCGATTTCCTCCGGAACAGCCTGATGTCAACAATCAGCTCCGCATAAGGAGATTCCGAACGTTTCGCGCCGGTTTGGGAAAACCGCGCGTCAGGTCGGGTCGAGGCCCGGCACTGCACTCCGCGCAGCGGTGGGGAACGCGCGTGCCGAATCTGAAGCCGGTGGGACGAACGGTTCTCGAGATACGCAGATTACATACAGACACACACGCAGACAGACAGAGATTTGTCGCATTTATAGATAGATGACCATATTTATTTATTTACTTTTATTTATTCAAATCGGGTTTCGTTTAAGTTATGCCAGGCCGGCCGGTCCCCCTGTAAGCCAATTTTTAATATAGGGTTTCTGTTCATTGTGATATGCTATACCTAAAGATATATATATTTTTGTTGTAATTTTCTGAAAACATTCCCAGCACAGAACGGGAGGGGAATGACAATTCATTATAGTACATTTTCAGAGTGTCGAGTTTCATCTATAGGATAATAAGGATATCCACTTCAATCCTCTTGAGCCTCTCAAAGTATTGCCGCTGAAAGCGATAGGGGTGGTTTGCGTGAGGTTGGCTGGATATTGTGCTGGCTGTTATATTCTTTTGGCTGGATATTCTGCCTGGTCGACTCGACAAGTGCTGGCGAGGCAGTGTCTCTATCAGGGGTGTCGCACCAAATTCTGGGCCCTGGGTCCAAGGATTCACTGCGGGCCCCCCATGAATGTTCTTTATAGGGGAGGGGGTTTAACCCATTTAGACTGGGAACGCATTATTTTGCATATATTTCATGTGAAGGACCCCCAAAATGATATGTATTTGGCCACGGACCGCCATCTCAAAATATTTAGTTCCAGGGACCCCCCAGAAGCAAAATTTGAGTTACAAATGTTTGCTTAAAAGATATATTCAAAGATTTGCACAGATTCTCACGACTTTTCAAAAATAGCAGATCTACAAGCTTGTATATCTGCTATTTTTCAATAGCTAAAGTATAACATACCGTAATTAAGGCCCCTCCCTCCACCTTGGGCCCTAATAACTCAATCCCACTTTCCCCCCTTGTGACGCCCCTGGTCTCTCTCTCTCTCTCTCTCTCTCTCTCTCTCTCTCTCTCTCTCTCTCTCTCTCTCTCTCTCTCTCTCTCCCACACTTTGACTCTGTGTGCATGGACTGTTCTCTCTCCCACAGATCTGGATGAGTGCAAGGCCAAGGAGGCACGCTGTGTCCCCCCCGCTCTCTGTGCCAACACCTATGGAGGCTACAGGTGTGTGTGCAACGGCACCACAGATGTGGACAAGCGAAAACGGCGCGGCACTCGCCCTCCCTCCAAGGCCCAGTCCTGCATATTAGGTGAGGAATCCAGGTACTCAGTAATCACTGAGTGAAAAAGCCAAGAAACAATTATGAATTTACAATAGTCTCCCTGATGCTGTTTCAGTGACCTTGTTTGAGCATTGCGGTAATTTTGTTAGTTTGCCCTCATCACAAATGAACTCCCCCCCCCCCTTTTCTACCAAATTTTGCATCACTGATCTTTAAAAAAAATGCAATGAACGTCGTTAAAAAAATACTTCCATAAATGAACGCCTGCCCAAGATCAGCGGAGAAACAGACGATGGCTTGAACAGAATCTAATTCTTGTCGTTCTTGCCAAGATGCCAGGGCCGAATTCATGTCCCAGTCCATTGCTGCCCCCTCCGGTCATGTGCTAGAAATTAACTTGTTTATTTCTCTCGACTCAGATTACGGTAAAAGATCACTTAAAATGAACACAGAGGGTTTTACTGTGGTGCTTTTGGTTTTATGCAGGCAAGCAAAGTCCCAACACGACGGTGGTGTTGACGCCAAGAAGAAAGAGAGCTGCTCTCTTTTTTCTCTGCCTTTTCCTGTCCTGCGAGGACACGGACGAATGCATCACAGGCCTGCACGACTGCCACGCGAGGGCCCTTTGCAACAATACCCTGGGCAGCTTCACCTGTGTCTGCCGTGATGGCTACAACGGGGACGGCCGCCACTGCAAGGACATCAACGAGTGTGAGACCAATAATGGGGAGTGCGATGAAAACGCACAGTGCACCAACAATGAGGGTGGACGACACTGCGCCTGTAAGGCTGGCTTTGAAGGCAACGGGTTCCAGTGCACTCCAGTGCAGCTCAGTGCTGTAGTGAGAGAGCGCCCCAAGAGACATGTGTTTGAGCACCTGCACGCACGTTTGCGTGCGTGCAGTCGTGCACTACGCATGCAGACGCGCGCACACAATCTGTGCCGGTTCTTGGCAATATAAGCAGTCACTTAGGGCCACAACCAATAAGGGGGCCACATCACAAGAAGACGATTTTTTTAAACATATTGTTACATTATGTCATGTATCCCCTATCCAAAAACCACCGTTATTATTTTAATATGCCCTCCCCGTCCTCCTTCCCCATAATCCCAAACTCCACTCTTATCTAAGCCTGGCTGCCTGTACTTGATTCATGAGCAAGTCCAATATGCCTCCAAAAATAAATGTTTGATCTGGTGCTGTATGTGCGCGTCCATCAGTTGGGGGCCACCTAAAATAATCTTGCATAGGGCCACCTGAGTCCTAGAACCGGCACTGCACACAATACAAAGTAGGATCTTCAGGAGACTGTAGTTTAGGATAGATCCTATAGCCCAAAGGGACAGTCACCTGAGTCAACCGTTGGTTTTATTGGTTGTCACTCGATATCACAACGGTGAGGGCCTGCCTGGCCTCGTCCGTTGCAGGTTGCGGTGACAGCTTTGTGCCAATGTAATATGAAAACAAATAATGGTCAAAACCCAACTCATAGTGCGACGATTCGTAAGGATCAAAGCGAGTTCAGGGGGCGGTCCCAAGGGAGCGCGCGCGCAGAGGGGGGTGGGTCACTAGGTCCTGCCCCCCCCCTTACCCATAGTTCTTAGGGAAGTCAGATGGTGGGACTCAGTCTTGTTGCATAGCACTGCCCCGCCACCACCCCAGCGCCACCTTCAGGTTCTGCCTTAGATCCCCCTCGGGGGGTATCGGGCCAGGGCTCGCTGTAATTAGATTATGCCCTCGATGCTCATGGTAACATGAGGATCGTGGGTTCAGCGAGCCATGGCCCGAGGCAGAACCCCATGCCAAACCATGCTAACTTAGGCTATAGATTCTATGCTGTCTTATAGTAGAGCTAAGGTAGGCTGCCAATACTATGCGCTTAGATATAGGCTTAGATTCTATGCTGTCTCTATAGTAGGGTGCTCAATATGCCATGTTGTGTGATGCTTGCTTTCTGCTTCATTCTGGTCAATAAAGTATATCTTAACCCAAGTGATCGTCTCCTGAACTATTTTTAGAAGTGAGGGAACGCTGCTCCCTGCGCTCCTCCTCCACTACACCCCTGGAGATTGAGGTCTGCCCGTCACACTCCAACTGCATTGTATTTGTTTTACAATTTAAAATGGTCGATATATATATACATATATATATATATATATAATTTAGCAGACGCTCTTAATCAGAACATTTTAAACAGGCAGGCCACACAGCATCAACCCTTTCAGATATATTGGCATTGAAACCCTTTCAGATATTGGCATTGAAAAGGTGGAAAAGCCCCCTAGAGGAGGCAACCAGGAACGCCGCCTGTTACAAAGAGAAATGTTTTATATACATTACCTTAAGACACTGGCTCCTCATGGTCTAAACGAGGAGTTCCACCCTAAACCATTTCTGTGACTTGTTCTGTATCTTGTTATTGCACTGTAATTATGCTTTTACATTTTTGATATCTGACTTTGTATTTTTCTACTTATTTCTACTTGATCATTGTTATAGTTATATATGGCTCTAAAAGGTACAGTATGTGGCACTGATAATTATGTCAGTGGATGGGTTAATTTCATTTTATTGCTAAATTCATTTGTACTTCTGATGGCCATATAGCAATCCATGTTTCTGTCTATGCTGACAGCAGAGTTGTCTGATCAGTAATCAGTCAAGTTCATGACTCCAAGCTGGTCTCATTCATGCAAACTGAGCATTGCATTACCCATCATTCCCTAGGCTATATATATCTGCACTTTTGATTTTGATACATTGTGTTCAGTATACAGGGCCGACGAAGGCCGGAGAAGCCGAAATCATATAACATCATGCATATTCAAGAGCTTTTTGGCTGTGTCCAGCTAAGAACAGATTCTCTGATGCTACGCAAGAGAAATGAACTTTTCTTTAGCGATGGTTAGCCAGGTTGGTGTCCAGCTAGCTTCATTGATGAGGATGATTGACTGATCTCTTTCAATTTAATTGTTATGCAAAACGTTTTGGAAAAAGTGTTTTTGTTAAAAGGTTATCATGAACAGGTCATGGACTGCACACATTATGATAATTTATTATTTGATGAATACACTTTATCATGCAAAAATGTCATTGTTGTGTCTAATTTGAATTATACCTGTAAATCTTAATTTCTTTATTTTCAAATCTCCTTAAACCCTTCTCTATCCACGACTTTCCAGTGTCCCATAAGGCCTTGCATGAATTATCTATCTGTCATTCAATGTTAAAAAAAGGTCTCAATTGAAATTGGGTGTACCCTTTTAGTTGACTTTGTACCAGTGAACTGTACTGTCAGGAAACTGTACCTTTTCCCAATGCAAACTTAATAAAGTCTTCAATCAATCAGTCAGTCAATCAATCAAATGGAAATCACTTCCTGTTGTCAGTCATTCAATTATTTTGAGTGATCCGTGTCCGTGTCATAATGTGGGAATACAACCTGACAGGAATCAGAAAGGGTCATATTAGTCTGCCTATACTTCCCTACAAGATCTCTATCCACACTTTCATTCTGACTGGCTGCTGTTGCTGCTGTGACACCTGAATCTGTGCATGGGGATTAAATGGTGCTTGTTAAGTGACTTCAGTGCTTTATATTATTCTCATACATGCATCCATGGACATGAATTGAGAATGCTCTCACCAACCGATGAACAGTTTTGAGTCTGTGGCTACTGTGGAACTGTCCACTCACACTTATTTGTTAAAAACATGAACCAGATAGATAGATAGATAGATATAGTACTTTATTGTCAGTTCACACTGAAATTTGTCTTACGACACAGCAGTCATGTATTCAAAACATATATACAAACATTTGTAACACATCAAGGCATACGTGACACGCTGAGTCGCGGTGCAGCCCCTGTACCAGCGCACCAATTGCACCAACCCTAGCAATGTGATGCATTTTGAGCTTGTAGAGCTTTTCACTATTTTAAAATGTTTTTTAAAATAATTAAAAAGGTTTTGGATATATAGGGATTCTACCCGATAGTAACAAAAAGCGATAATATATTTAGTTTACAAACCATGAAGTGTGATGTGATGCGATGCGAGGGTCTGGTCTGGCCAACACCAACTCGGGACTCCTGATTGTCCTGAATAACTGCCCTCACTCTCCTCTCTAGCATCAGGGTCTTGAGCTCTACAGTGTTAAGCTAAGCTGCCGTGCTGCAGTGCATCTTTGTAGGTGGTGCACTTCATGCCTGTCCTGGCTTTGCCCTGGGTTAGCTCCCACAGTGTCCGTTTGCTTGCCACTACTTCCTGGTGCCTGACGCAGTGCCCTGCCAGCCTCGTCCTCTCTCGGACTTTGTCTTTGAACCGTGGTAGGTCCCGACGCGTCCATGTGACAATTAGTGACACCTAGTGCCATTCGTAGCATTCTTATATAGACGTAACTGTCAGGACCCTTTCCTGTTGTGCTGTGAGGATCCATGTCTCAGGCTCTCAGGCTCTCAGCCCCATACAGCAGTATTGACTCCACTGTAGTTACGAATAGCTGCCTCTTGAGGTCTTTTCCCATGTCTGATTTCCACACTCTCCTCATCTCGTGCAGGATATTCGGGGAAAGTGCCCCCGGGCCCTCAGGTCCTGTTCCGTTGAAGCAGTCCAGGCCCAGAGATAGTTGAAATCCTAGACTGCGTTCAGAACCGTCCCGCCGGCAGTGGCAATGGTTTTGTCCTCTGTGTTAACTGCCATTTCTTTTGTTTTCTTGGCATTGAGCTTGAGGCCGATCTTTCTGCCCTCCATTTCTACTGCCAGTAGTAGTTCCCCTCCTTTCTCTTTGTTTTACCATAAAGTAAAACTAAATACATCTCTTTTTGTTATTGCTACCGTCGCAACATTCCTGACTGTGAACCATTTTCTTTTGTGTCAAGTATAATATTAATGGTATTGCATTGCCAATTGTAGTATAATGTTTATGTTTATGATGTGCCATAAGACCTGTCTGCAAAATAAATGCAAGTCTTTCTCCCACCTGTGGATGGAGCTCATAAACCAGTTGACTGATCACTGGGTTCAAAGTAGTCTGTAGGTCATTCCATGTTACAGATGGTTTCCTGAAATGAACAATTTGTGTTTTGTCATTATTTACTACAAGCCTCCACTTGAAGCACCAATCAGCAACAATATTAAGCATATTTTGCAAATCTTTTTCGCAATTAGCAAGTAAAATTATATCATCTGCATACAAAAGTATGCCTACAATCATATCAGCTACTTTAACCCCCAGTTTGGAGTTTCTAATCTTAAGAGCTAAATCGTTCACATACATGGAGAACAAAGTGGGCGACAAAACATCTCCTTGTTTCACTCCAAAGTGTGTAGGAAACCATCCTGTTCTAAAATCATTTACTTGAACACAAGCCATAGGTGCTCGATAAAGAGCCCTAATGGCCCCATAAAACTTCCCGTTTACACCTGATGTTATTAATCTATATTCAAGGAGCTCCCTGTTTACCCAATCAAAGGCCTTCTGGAAATCAATGAAACATGCATATGTTGATTTGTTTTCTTTAAGTCTTGCTCGAACAATAGTAGTGACTGAGTAAATATGGTCAACACAAGATCTTGCTTTACGGAAACCATTCTGCTCATCAACCAGTAAGCCTGATCTTTCAAAAATGATCTGTAAGTCTATTATTTAAAAGTGAAGAATATAATTTATAAACATTACTAATAAGACTAATGCCTCTATAACTAAGCGGTAGTTTGGGGTCATTCTTAGAGGACTTTGGAATAGGCTTTATGATAGTTTTGTACCACTGAGAAGGAACAATACCATTATCGAAACAGGATTGAAACAATAGGAACAAAATCTGTAGCAACTTAGGTGATTTCAATACCTCAAATGAAATGTCATCAATTCCAGTGGCTTTTCTTAATTTACTATTTTCAACCACTCCCTTTACTTCCTCAATTGTGAAATTACCATTTAAATAGAAATTACAATTAAAAGTATCTGCGCTCATTTCACTTTCCATTACCCTCTTTTGACTGTTCATTTCTTCCAAGAAGAACTCATCAAATGAGGAGTGATTACACCCGGAAAACAGATCTGTGAAATCCTTCTCCCATTTTTGTAGTACTATTTCTATATCAGAACAACACTCCCCATTTTCCAGTGTTACAACCATCAGAATCTCTTTCTTCTTACAGGGACCCAATCTATTAATTTCATTCCAAAATTTCTGAGGGTTATGAGTTTGAAGTTGCTCAATATGTAACATTCCTCGATTAAACGTACGCTTCACTGCACGTAACTTTTTATCAAATTCACATTGACACTTTTTTAATTCCTTCCTCCACTCTACTCTCAATTCTTTACTTTCACACTTTAGGAATTTCTTTTCCACTGCTCTTAAATTGTCCCATAGCCTTTGCAAATCTTGATTCCAATATGGTTTAGGAATTCTTCTTGCCCCTTTTGGAATATTGTTTTTAACACATTTATCTAATTCTCTATATAAACACTCACAAAATGTGTCATACCAAGCGTCCATATGAGCTTGACCATTTGTGCTTAACTTCACCTGATCAGTAAGCTCTGATAAGCTATTATTACAAGCGTTAGTTGACAAAAACGATTCAGGGAGTCTTCTTATTTGAGATCTTGAATTTATGAATGAGACTGAAAATTACCCTAGCTGTCAAACATTTTCCCGCCATTTTAAAAAAGACACCCCGGCCAAATTTGTTTAATAACCCTCCTAGATGACAAATCTAAACGGACCTTTGCTCTCGTGGTCACGGAACTGCCATTTTTGACTCACCTCTCAGTTTACAGTTTACAGTTTAGGCATTTAGCAGACGCTTTTAATCCAAAGCGACTTACAAAAGCAGGTAATACATCACTATAATAAGCAAGATAATATGTCAGTACATTAACAACAATATAACAAATGCATAGGAATATCAATCTAGAAATAAAATCCTATATGGGGGGTGGGGGTTCAAATTGGATTATTTGGGGGATCTGAAAATGTTGAGGACCACTCACCACTACTTCTTTATGTGTCTCCACTAGGCATGGCTGAGCCAGTTTGGCTACCTGCCCAAGCCCAGTGAGGGCATTGCCACCATGTTTACGGCCGAGATGCTGAGCGAGGCCGTCAGCGTAATGCAGAGGTTCTACAACCTGGAGGCCACCGGACAGCTGGACGAGCAAACCGTCATGTACGCTACAGTCTCCCCCTGTTGTCAAGAATTATTGACACCTACATTTACTGGAAACATTCCTGTTTATGTCCCGCAACACATTTAACCCATTAAAAACTCACCCGATGCTAAAAGCAAAAATGGCTCCAAAGTCCATGTGCCGAGATTTTGTATGTTTTTCTTTACTGTGAAATGAAAAAATATTTTTTTGGGGGGGCCCACTGATTGATCACAGTAACAGACACAGTCGTTGTGATTCAGTGGCAAAAAGATTTTTGTCAAACGGACAAATGGTTCCAGAGAAATGGCTTTTATATCCACTAGAGTGAACAGCATTTTCTCCAGCAGCCACACGAGGGAGCCAACACACAAACAGAGGAAAGCATCTCTCTGATCTCAGGTAATTTTGACATCTTTTCAAATCTTTTTTGTTCCCTTTGATCTAAAGACATCAAAGACGTCATTGGCATACAGGGCCCTTTGAAATGGCATTGAGAGAGTTAATACCGAATGAGGCAGATTCTACTAATGCCTTCTAAATCCTAACAGTTTTCTGAAAAAAGAAAAAAACTACATTGCTATATCGTCACTGTCGTGCAGAAACCTCCTATCTCTATTTTTAAACTTTTTTTGTGTGTTCTCGTAAAGTAACGCCCATGAAACTTGATCATATTACAGCGTCACGCAAAAGCATCAAAAGTAGCATAACCGGCCTGGACAGCTGGCATAGCCGTCCGGGAAACTATGCTGCTCATCTGCGTGTCGCGGGTTCGAGTCCCAAATTACCGAGACACATCACTAAACACACTTTAGCTAAATGCTATACCGAACAGTTGAGCAGTCCCACTGCAGTATTGTATTGTCTATAATATCTGTCATCTCTCCCCTTCCCTCAGAGCCATGAAGCATTCTCGCTGTGGTGTTCCCGACAACGCTGACGAGACTCTAGATCATTATGAACCACGCACCTAGGGTTGGAGAACAGGAAACCCACAAGGCCATCCGGAAGGCCTTCAAAGTCTGGGAGAAGGCCACCCCACTGAAATTCCAGGAGGTCCCGTACGAGGAGATCGAAAAGAAGCAGCGCAGCGACGCCGACATCATGATCTACTTCGATTCGGGCAAACACCGACGGTCCTGGCTCACGCCTTCTTCCCCGGTGATATTTATGGGCCGATAGCAGATGATATGCACTTTGACGCACATGAGAAATGGACCGTCCTCAACCGTGACCTGCCGGGTAAGAGTCAGTGGTGGAAAAAAGTACTTTTTTGTTTACTTAAAGCTGTGATTTGATTGATTGATTGATTGAAGACTTTATTAGAAGTTTGCATAGGAAAAGGTACAGTTTCATGACGGTACAGTTCACTACACAGTAGTGAACTGTACCGTCTACTAAAAGGAGATCCATGAAAAGACTAAGCTTATTTCCACAGGAAACCATTAAAGTATCTCATATAACATTGAATGACAGACGAATAGAACACAGTACTATGCAGTAGATATGTAAAGAAAAAAAATGAGAGAACAAAAAAAGAAAACAGTAAGTCTAAACAAACAGTAAGTAGACCTATATACAAAGAAGGGCAGGGGAGGGTAGGGTTGGGCTAGGTTAGTTTTTTTTTACCAGTTGCTGCATGCCTGTAAGTGGTTTTTCAGGGCAATTTTAAAGGATGCTAGTGATCCACACTCCTTTATGGTGACACGCAAAAACAACGTAAATCATGCAGGCTATCTGTTTGGCTAATATTGTTGATGACATCACGCCGCGCCCCTACTGGACAGATACAGTCTGTCTCCCGGAGAGAGCTGACTGCAGTGAGAATGCTGAGTAAAGATGATAAAGATTCCGCAACTTCATGGCACATACAAGTTTTCAACAAGCTATCCGTCCAAAATGTGTATCCAGGCTCTTGCTGTTCTCCTCCCATGCTTGGGGCATGTTTAGCGGCTCTGTCTCGCTCTCTAGTCCGTCTGGCCACCGGAGCGTCGGTGGAGCTCTTGACTGTTCCCCATGAGTGACTTCTTCCACAACACGTGTGTGTGTGTGTGTGTGTGTGTGTGTGTGTGTGTGTGTGTGTGTGTGTGGTCAGTGTGTGTGCTGACAGAAAATAGACGATTTACAAGACCACACCGTGTTGTGGGCGCGATGCGTTGTGAGCTTGTAGATCGTCTATTTTGTGCACGGTTCTGTGCGATGGACGAAGAATACTACGCAGTCACTCGCTCTGTTTTCAGAGCGTTTGTAGAAAGACCGCGTGACCTACTGTAGAATAATGTTGAACTTCGGAGCGTGACATCACAGCTTTAAAGTATCAATATGCAGAAATAATAATGTTAGGAATAATATTCTATGAGTGTGGATTGCGCCAATGCATCTCAATGGGAATGAAGTCGATTTTTGGAGAAATCCGCTCATAGATAGAATATTATTCCGGTGTGACCGTGCCCTTTCAAGTAAAAGATATTTGAGTAAAAGTACAAAAGCATTGGCCTCAAAATATACTGAAAGTACCAAAAGTAGAAAGTACTAATTTGCTGAATGTCCCATTTCAAGTTTTCAAATGTATTAAAATCTTTTGAAAATACCCGATCTAACATTGTGACTTGAGTATTTCTACATTGCAGTGTGTGCATATCGTCACTGTCCAGTAGAAACCTTGTATCTCAAATTTGCATGTTTTTTTTTATTAAACCTCTGCCGCATCATATAAGACTGTTGTACAAAAGTTGTGAAAATAGCAGATCTATACGCACACAACGCCTCCCGGTGCGAGGCATTGTGTGCTTGTAGATCGGCTATTTTCAGGGACATAAAAGGTTTACACCTAACAAACAGACAACGAAATGTGAGTACTTTTTCGACCACAGTTTTCATGTCCCAACCTTCTTCCTGTTTCCTTCCGTCCATGCATCCATCCAGATTCCATCAATGTGTTCATAGTAGCGGCCCATGAGATAGGCCACAGCCTGGGTCTGTCTCACTCCAGCAGCACCAAGTCCATCATGTTCCCCTCCAATAAGAATAGGAAGAGTCAACCTTCAAGCTGTCAAAGGGTGACGTCGAGGGGATGCGGAACAAGTATGGTGGGTATGATACCCTAACCCAAAATCTGGGTAGGTGGGTGGGTATGCAACATGTGGTACAAAATAACAGGACCAAACACTTCAAGAACAAATCCCATTCAGCGGTACCAATAGTCACTTTGATAAACAAAACGTAGCACTGCTGGAGCAGCACAGATTGTACAATATGAGGAACAATTATATTTAAACAAAATAAAATAAAATAATGCAGAAATGCTTGGGCTCACTGAAAACTACACCTATACAATAGAAATAGCATTTGAGAGGAATGTCCAAACTTTGTTTTGTGATTTGTGTGAACATAATATATAGTAGTGTAAGCATTCTGGGTGTTGAGACTTTACAAATACTGCATGCACTATAATCATTTTGATGATTTCATCTGGCTTAACTCTAGCTAAATCACATTTTCTTATTAAAAGTAATGTGTAATTGGTGGATGTTTTAGAGTTTTTATCTAAAAGTATAAAAAAAACAAAGACCAAAAGACCTCCCATTCTTCCGACCGACCACCTAAACCTAATAGTTTGCTATGTTAAGAAATATCTATTTTGGGACCTCCCAGAACAGTACGCCAGCCTGTTAATGTCAGATTTTCATAATATTAGAGTTATTTTGTAGGTTTTAAAACATCCTGAGTTCATTTATTACACTTTTAAAGCAGCCAGAATAACCTTTCTGACGTTTGGTTGGGGTCTTTCCTCACCTGGGACCCCCAGATGGACCCCTGAGCCTATGTCAGTAATCGCTCTGCTCCTGCTCCAGAACATAACTCATAACTGAAACATAAAAGTTGTTGTAGCTGGGCTCTGAAAACAAAAATGAGTAGTAGCAAATACCAGGGGTCTTCCACGGGGGTCCGGGACCCCTGGGGGGTCCTCAGAGTTACTACAGGGGGCCCTGTAGTAACATGGATGCTGGGGTTCAAGAGGGACTTTTCACATAAATTACATCAAATGTATTTTGCTGATGTTTGTGGGATCTAAATGGGATCACATCTAGGGTTGGGTATCGTCGGCGATACTTTTAATGGTATCGATTCACTGACGTCGATACTATCGGTATCGGTTCACGTAAAAACGAACGATACCTTGTTTCGATACTTTTGAATGCACCCCTTGCCAGTCACATCTGTAACAGTTGGGCTACTGAGAGTTTAATGACTGCTTTAGTAGGCGACACTCGTTACTGTGAAAATAGCCGAGAATAGCCTATAATGTTTATTATTATGATAATGATCCAACGTCTATAAAATAGCCCATAGAAAAGGGCAAATAATAATTATAATAATAATAATAAATAAAAAGTATCGAAAATGGTATCGAAAAAGGTATCGTACCGATTCCCAGGAATCGAAAAAGGTATCGTATTGATTAAAAGGTGAACGATACCCATCCCTAATCACATCTTAACAGTTCCTGGTATTCCTACCTGCCCATGAACTGTTAATGTTTACACATGCCAAGAATTACTTGTAAAACACTTCTCCAGTTCTCATCCTTGCTTGATTCATTGCATTTTCTGAATTGCACATTTCTGGGTTTATATGCAAAATGTCATATAATAATATCAACTAGAAAATATTGTTCCTTCGAAACAATTGTGGGCTCGCTTCAAGCCAAAAAACAATGGCTATAATAGTACAAAATGTCAAGGTCGCAGGCAGTGCTTTCTTTGACGTTAATGACGTAAAATGGTAATCAAACTACAATGCAGACAAGCAGTGTTATTACATGAACTTAACGGTATGATTTGAGGCATTTAGTTCCAAAATGCAAAAGTTGACCCGCTGGTGGCGCAATAACAGGCCAATGTGAGAAGGGTGGCATCTGTTCCTTGACCTAGTGGGAATGTGCTTGCAAAATTTCACACACATCGCAGGCTGTGTTCATGATTTGAGGTGTTTTTGGCCACTTTATCGCTGCTTGCAGCTATAGTTATTATTATAAATATTATTTGAAAAAAATTGTGCACTTCATAGGCATGTTAGATAAAGGTCCTTAGATTGCGTGTAGCATGTTTCATGCAAATTGCTCAAAAATCCCAGGCTAAAAACAGGTTTAAGCGCTTTACAAACTGCTCAAAATTATATAGCGCCCCCCTTTGGCCATTTGGGGTAAGATTGGTTTCAGTGATATTTGAACTAACCCTCTACACTATTTCGTCATGAAAATGTGACTGTGTGTATGTTTTAGAGGCAGAAGAATAATTTGCATAAAACTGCAATATTCATTGAATTATTAAAAAGGAATGTTTAAATTTAAAAAAAATCTGAAACATATCAGATCTTTAGATATCGGTCCAAAGTTCATGTAAAAAAGTTCTGTCCACGTGACGCTAAAATCCCAGGATAAAAACTTGTTTAAGCGTTTTACGAACTGCTCAAAATGGCGGAAAATCTAAGGGCGGAGCTTACTTAACAAAGACACAGATGTCTTCCGCTGGATTCAAGGCACGCGTGTAAGCAACTTGCATGTCTTCAAACAAAACAAGGCATGTCTTATGCCCGTTTAAAGTTTGAATTTTCAAACGCTTCGTATAGCGCCCCCCTTTGGCCAATTGGAATAAGATTGGTTTCACTGATATTTGGACTAACCCTCTACATCTTTGCCAAATGCCATGAACGAGTTACTTTGCATGTATGATTTAGAGGCAGAATAATAATTTGCATAAAACCGTAATATTCCTTGAATTATTAAAAAATCATTATTTAACGTACAAACTTCTCACCCCATAGCCTGTGTAGATATAGATTCAAATTTCATGTGAAAAACGTTTTGTGCGCGTAACGCAAAAATCCCAGGAGGAGATAGATTTGTACTGTTTTTCATATTATTCAAAATGGTGGGAGATCTAAAGTTCAAAGGTCAAAAGTCAGAGCGTAAAAGTTGTTCGGCATGAGGATACGCATACGTGTATACAGGTTTCATGGCTGTATACCTCAAACAGAGCATGAGCTATACCTGTTCAAAGTTTGCACTTTCGAAGGCTTCCTACAGCGCCACCATTAAATGGTGGCGCCAATCGGCCAAATTTTGGCCGATTCGAAACGGGTCACCATCCGGAATCAATGGGGGTAAATTTACTCGAATCAAATTTTTGTCTTAGGAATGTGACAAAAAACAAAAAATATTATTGAACTCTACTCTCCATGGCGTGACTAATCAATAGAAAAAAAGTAATTTTTGGGGTGAACTACTCGGGGTCATGCTCAAGCTCCCTCAGCCCTATGTTCCCTCGGCTCAGCCCTACGTTCCCTCAGCCCTATGTTCCCTCAGCCCTATGTTCCCTCACTCCCTAACAATTTATTATACCCTATGTTCCCTCAACCCTATGTTTCCCCCAGCCCTATGTTCCCTCAATTCCAAAATAGACCCTATGTTCCCTCAGCCCTATGTTCCCTCAACCGAAAAAAAAACCCTATGTTCCCTCAGCCCAAAATAGACGGTGCCATGGCATTGGTCCGACATCTCATTGTTCCGATCTTACTGGGCAAGGTCACGCCATCTGTCTTGGCCACCAGTCTTGGCCATATATGGATTCTGTTGGTGTGGTTCCCCTAACAGGGCATCATCTGGGAATACCCATATGTGAACTCTTAATTTATGTTATCCTTTATTAATATATATCGGACCAGTTACCCATACAGTATATGGAGATCCCTGTTACCCATGCATTCACAGATATGGCCTTAATAATGATGACATCAGGGATCTCCATATATGGGCATATAAAGAGATTCTGTTAGTGTGGTTCCCCTAACAGGACTTCATATGGGAATGCCCATATTTGGAGACCACACCGGCCACATACAATCCATTTTATGACCATATATGGACCCTGTCTGTAGAACCAGCCACACTGGTTTGACTGACTGACATGTTTAGTCTATAGGTTAGACTGACATGTTGGCATTCACGGATATGGGCTTAATAATGATGACATCAGGGATCTCCATATATGGGCATAAAAGGGTTCAGTTATTGTGGTTCCCCTGAATTCACAGTGATGTCAGAGCATGATGTCAGAGTGTAACACTCTATCATCAACAATAAATGATCAAACAAAGCAAAATGTGTAGGAGCAGTGTCCAAAAATGTATTTAAAAAAAAATTGGCCTGATGGAGGCGCTATATGGGACAGATCCATGTTGACGACATGAGTGTAGACATACTATGTACCGATTTGCGTGATTTTGGGAAAAGAATTGTAGGAGCAGTGTCCAAAAAATGTGTTTTGCAAGAATCGGCCTCATGGTGCCGCTAGAAGAGGGCCATGTGAGAATTGAGGGGTGGAGGTAGTGGTTTGGCAGTCAAGGAGTGTGCAGACGCGGGGGTCCTGGTCGCTCGTAGGCCGTGTTACAGCATTTTTTGTGCGCTGCAGTGGCGGGGACCCTTCTCCACTAGGAACCACTTTTGCAACCACTTTTGCATACGTTCTGTAGCACCAGGAGTTGGTGGTCCCCGGGAATTCCCCGTGAGCAGCCCCGTTGGGGTGGTCATTTGGTAATTTTTTTTACTTTTTGGCGGCGGCGGCGGCGGCGGCAGGGGGTCTCTGGGGGTCCCTGGGGCTCAGGGGTGGAGGTTGTGGTTTGGCTCCCAAGGAGTGTGTGTGAAAAGTTTGGCATGGATAGGGGCAACGATGGCGGAGATATGAGTAGGGCAAAAGTGTGACGTGACGTGTGACGGACAGACTGACTGACTGACGGACTGACTGACGGACTAACAGATAGCCGGTGGAGGTTTTGATAGTAACTGCGACCTGATGGTCGCTATTAGCCTACTTTCTGTGTTAAATACAAAGTTATTTGAATCAGTTCTAACCAAAACGGATAATCCCTTGCAACATGATGTACACGTGTAAGTATCCCCAGAACATGTGCTTTCAACAGTGCACGTATAATTTGATGTTGTGGTTACCATCAACACAGGTGTAAAGAAAAATGCGTGGGCTGAGGGAACATAGGACCCATAAGTCTGACATCTCATTAGTCCTGCAGGATTAGGTTTAGGCATAGTTTTACTGACGTTAGGGTTATCATTCACCAGGTTAGCATTCACCAGTGTCGTCAGGTTAGCATTCTTCAGGTTAACATTCACCAGGTTAGCATTCACCACCATCGGCAGGTCAGCATTCACAAGGTTAGCATTCGCCAGCATTCAAAAGGTTAGCATTCACCAGTGTCGGCAGGTCAGCATTCACGGGTTAGCATTCACCAGCGTTGGCAGGTCAGCATTCACCAGGTTAGTGTTCACCAGGTTAGCATTCAACAGCGTCGGCAGGTTGACATTCACCAGGTTAGCATTCACCAGGTTAGCATTCACCAGGTTAGCATTCACCCGCATCGGACCAATGGGGCGTCAGAACAATGAGACGTCGGAAACAATGCCATGGGGGACTGAGATTTTTGGTCTGAGGGAACATAGGGCTGAGGGAACATAGGGTCCTATTTTGGGATGAGGGAACATAGGGCTGAGGGAACATAGGGCTGAGGGAACATAAGGCTGAGGGAACATAGGGTTGAGGGAACATAAGGCTGAGGGAACATAAGGCTGAGGGAACATAGGGCTGAGGGAGCTTGAGCATGACCCCATCTGGGGTCTACAGAATGGTCGTAAAACTCTTTGTTTCATCTTTCGAAAGTTTCAGGGTGTGTGTACAAACTCCCTATTCTATTTTTGATCTATTTATCTGTTTGGTTTCTCTCCCTCTCATTGCCATGAGGAAGCAGAGACAAATATTTTCAGACTTTTAACTTTTTCGGTACGGTCGTCGTCAAGTTGTTGTTCAACTTGTTGTTTTGTCATTATATGTTTGGCTTATAACCTAGGGCGAGTACTTCTAGTCAGCCTGAATTTAACGAGTACTTCTAGTCAGTTGTGGTTATAGCTTTTTATTGTCCTCCGCAAGTCAGTATCTGTTAGATCAATTTGCGGAGTGTTTTGTCATTATTTGTTATCTGTTTATGTACCGATAAATCTGTGTTTATTTAGGTCTCTCACTTTCATGGCTTGGCCCGGCCATTGGAAAGTGAGAAACAATATTTTATCTTTGACTATGTTACTGACCAGTTCTGTTTTCTGTAATTAATAATATTTTTAAGAAGTTTTAAAATATCTCTGAGAAATTAAAGTTAAGATTTAAGACTAAGAATAACAAACTGTGTCTAAATTAATTTAAACTGTTGTAACGTTAACATTTTAGAGCCTTCCATAGGATTATGGTTGTGTCTGTGAAAATGAATTTACTGTACTGTACTGTGTGTGCGTGCATGCATGTGCGTGCGTGAGTTAGAGGTGGAGTGTGTGAGCTCAACCCCCCCTCTCTCTTCGTCAACGTGTGCGTGCCGTTCCAATACTGTATGTGTGAGTGCGGGCATGCGCCTGTGTGTGCGTGAATGTCGCTTTAACCCCTTATCTCTTTCACTCCCTCTTCCCCACTCTTGTGTGAGTGTGTGCGTGAGCGTGCCGTGCATGTGACTGATTCATGCCTGTTGAGATGTGTGCCTGTGTGGCTAGGAACCACCTGCATCTGCCAAGGTCAGATGGTCTGTGTGTGTGATATCTGTTATGAGAAAGTGTCTCTGTTTAGACCTCCTCTCTTCCATTTTCATCAACATCCTGATTGATTACTGTCTAAAGTATTTTGTTTAATTGTTCTGTTACCATAACAACCTTTAGACCCCATTGCTGAGAAGGACACAAGCACTTACAGTGCAACTGTATCCCTTCCTCACTGCTACTGTGTACAGTGTATGATTTAAAGCCCTTTTTATTGATTTAAATTATTTAAATTATTTTATTTAACTTTAGGTTACAACTATTGTTGTAAAAAAGGGGGGGAGTTTAAGGTTTAAATTATATTTTTAATATATTTTATTTTTATTTTTAATTGATTTAATTTGGTTTTTCATTGATTTGGTTTTTCATTGATTTAAGATTTATTTGAAACTTAATTTGAAATGTTTCTGTTTTATGGGCTGATGGAGACGGAGAGGACTGGGAGTGTGGGGAAGGAGAATCGGGTCACCGGAAAACAACCACGACTGAGGCGGGGTGCAGACGAACCACCAGACCTGAGGCCAGGACAGTGCACGTACCATTCCACCGCAGAGGCACGAGTCATATCGTGCCTGGTCGGTGAGTTTCTGTTGCACTGTTGAAGTTATGCCATGTAGTACAAACGCTACCTGAAGAATTGATGGTTTTGAAACAGTAAACTGGCCAGGTTCTCTGCTCCGTAGGAACTACCTGAAAGAAGACGACCCAGAAGAACCCACAGCTCCTGCATGTCCTCCCGCACGTCTCTCCATGCCCCACCGTCATCATCATCCGATCATTGGACTTATGGACTTTTTAATTCATCTTTTATTTGTTTTCATTCTTCATTCTTTATTTTTATTTGTTTATTACATTTTAATTCTGTCTTCATTCATCTGTAAAAAACGATGAAATATTTTTATTGGTGTCATGTTTCTTTAACTTTAAGGATTTATTACAGTTTCCTTTAAAAAGAAATGTACAGTCCTTTTTGAAAATTTGAATTTCTAAATATTATTAAAGTCTTCATATTATTATTATTATTATTACCCTGATAAAATGTTTAATGTGGAGGTCATATGAACCTCATACAAAAATAAAAGGGTAGATTGATAGGATATAAATTATGATACATAATTCTCTGGTTTGTGTATGAGGGTCATATGACCATATAAGGATATATTATGAACTGAACTTACTGTAAACTCAGGCCAATAGATTACAGGTCATAGTAACTTTGGTTGTTTTGGTTTATACTGTATGTCACTAGTGGAAAATTACCAACACTACGTGTCACTGTCTTTGGTTTAAACTTTATACTGTATGTCACTAGTGGAAAATTACCAACACTACGTGTCACTGTCTTCCTTGTTATGATCTGGGAACAAATGAATGAGTCCCATGACTTATACTGTTATAACTGTACTCTTTATATACATGTTAACTTCCATCTTGGAAGAGAGAGAGATTTAGAAAGCTACCACTATGGTATGCTCACTGTATTGTCTCCTTGTCTGGCTCTCTTCAAATACAGCAATTTATGGACTGTCCTTTGGCTCGTCTCTGTCTTATTTTGGTTATGGATTTTATCCATATTCCATACTTATTTAACTTAATTAATTTATTTAACACATAGTCTTTGCACTTCCAACAAATGTCCTGTAAAAGATGATGATAAATTCAACCAATCAACCAATGATCTCAAACTAGGGGTGTAACGATACATTATAATAGCGATTCGATACATATCACGATACATGGTTGACGATACGATACATGGACGATATTCGTTCATTCATGGCAATACGATACGATTCGATTTAATTATTTAAAATCGATATAGTAACTATTTAGCAAAGAAATGAAATCTGTGTGAAAGGTGAGGATAGTGCAGGTTTTTAAGGGAAACATGTATTATTATGGATATAAATAAGTAAACACAGTGATTATCTGCCAAATACATGGACTTTGTATATTGACAAACCTGCACCTTGACATGAACCCAGAGATTACACACATTTATCGATAGTCCAGTGTAGCTATATGGAAAGGAAAAGTAATTAAACCCCTCCTTTTAATTTGTTCTTCTTAAAAATGCCAAATACAATGGACAAGTAGGTAGTATCGATACAATCGATTCTTTACACTGCCGATTCGATACGATACAAAATAAAACGATACGATTCGATTTTATCTGTTTTCATTTCGATCTACTTCGATTTTTTACGTTAAAAACGATATTTCGATACAGTTACTATATCGTTACACCCCTATCTCAAACAGGATGCTTCCTGAATCCTAATGAAGTAAAGACATCCGAGCCAGTTCCTGTTCAAACCCTTTGTGTTCCATGGTGCCGTCAGTTCTTTTGTGAACGGTACCAACCAATGCCTCGGGGCGTTGCAGTATTGTTGCAGCAGGAGCTGATACATAACGTAGGCAGAGATAGGCAGTATTTGAAATACCGGTACATGTATTTGAAATACGTATTTGAAATACTTTTTTGTATTTTGTAATTTGTATTTGGCTGGGATTTTTGCAGGAGGTAATTTGTATCAAAATACTTCCAGGTCTAGTATACAAAATACTTTTTCAATGTCATTTTATTCTCAAATGGACATATTTTAAACATTCACAAAGGTTTAAACTGTACATTTAGGCTGCCTGCTCCAAAGACAAACACCATAGTATGGTCAATTTATTCTTAGAAATTCTGAGAGGCAATTCATTTATTACTTGGCAATCAATCTATAAAATTACTAATCATTGCATATATTTTTATACAATGTATTTCATGTATTTTCAAAATACAAAATACGTTCTCAGGCCTGTATTTATATTTTGTATTTTGATACATTTTTTGACCCAGTAGCCTATTTGTATTTTGTATCAAAATACTTTTCAATGTATTTTCGCTCATCTCTGAACGTAGGCCAATATAGGTGTTCCCCTTTTCAGAGTTTTAAGATGTCAGGGGAAAGGACAATATGTGACATGTGCTATATACTGAGTCCCTAGGGGAGGTTCTGCACTCACACATGTACCCCAGGTGAGGTGGGAGGGGGGGGGGGGGGGTTGGCAAAGTGGGGAAACTGAGACACAAGTGGGAGGTGGAAGAAGTGATCCAACCTAGATAAGGAGCGGTACTACGGAGTGCAGGGACACAGGAATTAAGAGACAGGTGACAACGGAGGGACGGCGCAAAGAGACCACTCTTCAGCCCCAACGAAAGTCTCCTAGGTCACCAAGTGACTGGGAAATATGCGGTAAGTCGTAACCAGTCGTCTTGGTGTATTGGAATTTAGTCTTTATTGGATCTTCTTGGAAATGATGGCCCGTATGTGGCTGAAGAGATTCAGATGTTTTTCTGGTTTGAATTGTGTGCTGTTGTCTTTTTTCTATTCCTTTTTAATAGTTAGTTTGTTAATCCAATTATGGTTCAGGTTAGTAAAGATACGTTTCTCCCTGTATTGTATTTCAAATGTTTGATCAAAGGTGTCCTTTGGAGACACAACAATGTGTCTATATAGTAGGACTACATGTGGGTCAAAGACTGTATGAAACATTGTTGTCAAACTATAGGCCTACAGTAATAGGATGTTTGACTGCAAATCTGGACTACAAATTTGCATCCTGTTTAATATTTGTTTTGATTTATTTCATCATAAAGTATATTTGCACGGGTCACTTTCAGTGTTCCTTCTAACATAATTCTGTTACATATTTAACCTTTTCCGGTTATATACTTTCCATTATTGGTTGATGGGAGATTTATCACAAGGAATTCATAAAAAGGAAAGGTCGGTTAGACTTCTAGGCCTATGGGACAGTCGCTATACCTGTCTTTCCAGCCACGAACCCTGCATTTCAATGTAGAAGTGGGCCTATTTATTGAAAAGAACATACCAAGACAAGACATTTTGCAAGACAATATTTAATGTATTTATGAAAAAGCAAGGACCCGGCATTGTCCTAAAGCAGGGGTTCTCAAACTTTTAGGCTGTGACCTTCAAAATAAATATATTTGAACTGGGGACCCCACCCTGACAAGCACATGGAATTGTAGGTTTACATTTAACATTACTCGTTCCATAGATAAATGTTGTGAAAATAGCCGATCTACAAGCTCACAACGCCTCGCCTCTTTCTTACTTAATATTTGCCAGTTGTATTAAAAAGTCCTTGAAAGTCCTTAAATTGTCACTTTATAAATGTGCAGATACCCTGTAGTGTACATAATACTGTATGTTGGATTATTTACCGTCGAGTGAGAAAAACAAAATGACAAAAAGCTAATCATCTGGGGACCCCACAAAATAATTTGGGGACCCCACTTGGGGTCCCGACCCCAAGTTTGAGAACCACTGTCCTAAACATTCTATAGTCCTAAAGCATTCTATTAATCTCCCATCTCCCTAACAACTATTTTAAATTTGCAGTTTTGGTGCAAAATGACCACAAAAATGTGTGAATTGAAATTATTATAGGAAACAGTTGTTGTTTTTGTACATTTTAGAGTTCATTGTCCAAATACTAGATTTCACATCCAGAGACTCAGCATAACATTTTATTTAATTTCATAAAATGTGTTTATGTCCTGACAGACACAACATACTTTTTGTTTAGTTGTTTCTCTCTATTTAGATCCATATTACAACCTTAGTTGTTGAGTGCCCTCAATCAGGACACAGAGACACATCCATATTATATTATTAATATTTATCCATTCAGGGTTTCGTATTACGGCAGTTCTTGCAGTGGTGGACAGTAACAGAGTAAATGTACTTGAGGATAATAATAATAATAATAATAATACATTTTATTTGTAATGCACTTTACATTTGACAACAAACCTCAAAGTGCTACAGTACAGAAAAATAAAAACATAGGATAAGGCAATTGCAAAGAGCAGTCAAAACAAGTTAAAAAGGTGCAGGGTTTTAAAAGCTAACCAAAAGCTTTGTTAAAAATCAAACCTCGGATCGAAGTGGAGCGGTGAATCTGAGCAGCTATACCGTGTGTGTGTGTGTGTGTGTGTGTGTGTGTGTGTGTGTGTGCGTGCGTGCGTGTGTGCGTATGTGTGTGTGTGCCTGCACAACAGCGCCCCTCCTTTAACTTGTGTGTTGTGTGTGGCCACTCAAGGTATTGCCAGGCTACAGACATACCCAGCCAGCCAGCCACATAGCCAGCCACCCACCCACCCACCCACAGACATACCTGTCTATTGGGAGCGCTTTCACCGCTCCAAAAAGGAAAGTCTTTAGGCCTCTTTTAAAAACATCAACAGACTGTGGAGCTCTTAGGTGGTCTGGGAGCGAGTTCCACAGCAGGGGGGCGGCTGTATAGAATGCTCTATCTCCCATAGTGCGGAGCTTGGTTTTCTGTTCTTTTAGTCTGTTTGTGTTGCCAGAGCAGAGGCTGCGGGTTGAGGGCTGTGGTTCGAGCAGTTCCTTGAGGTAGGGGGGGGGGGGGGGGGGGGGGCATTTCCGTAGATGCATTGAGGATATACTGTACTGTATAGCCACTTGGTTGCAGCCAAATATCTAAGTCTCAAGTTTACTTTAAGAGTATAGGCCTGCCCTCAGTGCCCTGACTACCTTCTCATTTTTCCACTGGCAATTCCACATTGATTGATTGATTGAAGACTTTATTAGAAGTTTGCATAGGAAAAGGTACAGTTTCATGACGGTACAGTTCACTGGTACAAGGTCTACTAAAAGGAGATCCTAGAAAAGACTAAGCTTATTTCGACAGGAAACCATTAAAGTATCTCATATAACATTGAATGACAGACGAATAGAACACAGTACTATGCAGTAGATATAGTCAGTAAAACAAAACAAAAAAACAAAAAAATTAAAGAACAAAATACAGTAATAGAATACAAAAAGAAAGTATCAGTTAGGGCTGGGCTGGGCTAGGTTTGTTTGAAGGGGCAGGGGAGGGTAGGGCTGGGCTCGGCTAGGTTTGTTTTTACCAGTTGCGAACGGCTGCTGCCTGTAAGTGGTTTTTCAGGGCGATTTTAAAGGATGCTAGTGATCCACACTCCTTTAAGACCTTCGGTTAGCCAGACAATATCCACCCTGCGTATCAGATTAGCTGCGCTAGGCTAGAAGAAAGTTGGTGTCATTCTGCTTTCTCCTTTGTACATTTAATATTTTGTATTAGTTGATAATATGTATTTTTGCCTTATTTTGTTTAGGAATTGAATAGACTGTACCTAAATGTCTGACTGTACCTGTTTACATTTCTGGCTAATAAAGAATTCAATCAATCAAAAAAGCATTTCTAACTAGCTGTTCCTTGTTCACTAACCTTTCCCCTTCTTATTTTCCATAGGTTTCCACTACTGTGGTTGGTGTGTCTATGTGCAGTGCAGAAATACTGCTATGCAGGTAATGCATCATGTGGCTGAAAGTAATAGTGACTGTCCTCTCAAGATGTCGCCCATGGGCCTGGGCGGTCCAGGCACCTAGGCTGCTAATGCCTCACAGCGTGTCGCGAGTTGGAATCCCAAACCCGACGAACTTTGCTGTGTGTCACTCCCCAGCTCTAAAGGAATATATATATATATATATATATATATATATATATATATATATATATATATATATAATGTATATATATATATATATATATATATATATATATATATATATATATAATGTATATATATATTATATATATATATATATATATATATATATATATATATATTATATGTGTGGACGGGGGAGTAATTTTGAGAGGACCGTTATTTATTACTATCAGTGTGACGTCACTTTCACTTTGTCACTTTTTCAGGACCCTCACATTCTCTATATACAGTATGTCAGTGATTTTTTTTAATAACCACATTCCTATCTTTTATTTTCCAGACGCTAACCTGGAGGAATGCGAGGCAGCGGGCCACCCGTGCCACCCGTCGCACGCCAAATGTCTGAAAACAAGCGACGACTATGTCTGCATGTGTAACGAGGGCTTCCAGGGTGACGGCACGTCCTGCGAGGACATGGACGAATGCATCACAGGCCTGCACGACTGCCACGCGAAGGCCCTTTGCAACAATACCCTGGGCGGCTTCATCTGCGCCTGCCTACATGGCTACAACGGGGACGGCCGCCACTGCAATGACATCAACGAGTGTGTGACCAATAACGGGGGCTGCGATGACAACGCACAGTGCACCAACAATGAGGGTGGACGACACTGCGCCTGTAAGGCTGGCTTTGAAGGCAACGGGTTCCAGTGCACTGATAAAAACGAGTGTGTCGATGCATCGATCTGCCACTGGAATGCCACGTGCACCAACAACCCAGGATCCTATGCATGTACCTGTAATACCGGTTACAAGGGCAATGGAAACTACCTGTGTCTGGATATAGATGAGTGTTCAGAGACTCCTGGTGTGTGTAATGCCTCATTCGGCTATAAAGGATGCCAAAACCTTCCTGGCTCATACCGCTGCACGTGCAGCAGTGGCTATGCAAGCAATGGCCAGACTTGTGAGGACATTGACGAGTGTTCTAAAAATATCTGCAGCGCGTATGCAGAATGCACAAACACTATAGGCTCTTACCTATGTGCCTGTCGTGCTGGGTTCGTAGAGAATGGACAGACATGTGTAGATGTCAATGAATGTAACTCAGAGAATAGGTGCCACCGCGACGCAATTTGTATCAACAAGATGGGCACTTATGCATGCTCTTGTCGGGGTGGTTTCTTAGACTTAGGAGACGGTGAAAATTGTGCAGATATCGACGAGTGTGGGATGTCTGACATCTGCCCCGCTAGCTCCACCTGCGTTAACACTCCCGGGGCATACTACTGTGATTGTGGCAGCGGCTACGTCTACAACAACTCCAAGTGCCACGATGAGGATGAGTGTGACACGGGCCGCTGTAGTCCCTACGCTGAGTGTGCTAATTTCGCTGGCTCTTTCAGCTGCGAGTGCGGGACTGGGTACAGGGGCGATGGAATCACTTGTGTGGATGTAGATGAGTGCTCACTGGCCCAGCAGTGTCACTCCAATGCTCTCTGCACCAACCTCGTCGGCAGCTTCAACTGCAGCTGTCAGGTGGGCTACTCTGGAGATGGGGTGTTGCAGTGTAATGATATAAATGAGTGTCTAGTGGACAACGGAGGGTGCAGAAACAAGGCGACATGTGTCAATAACGAGGGCTCCTTCACCTGCCTGTGCCAACAAGGCTTCAACTTGATCAATGAAACCATTTGCCAAGACATAGATGAATGCCTGACCCTGGATGATCCGTGTGATGTCAACGAGGTGTGCACCAACACAGAGGGCTCACACGAGTGCCATTGCGATGTGGGGTTTTCCCGCCCAACTGACACAATGCAGTGTATAGATGTGGACGAGTGCAAAGATAAACCGTGCCACACCAACGCCACATGTCTCAACTCCATCGGCTCCCACTCTTGCACGTGCAAGCGAGGCTTCACTGGCAACGGCTCACATTGCACGGACATAGACGAGTGCTCCGAAGTGGGTGCGTGCGACACCGATGCACTCTGCTCCAACACCATGGGAGATTATTCTTGCGCCTGTCTGCAAGGCTTCACAGGTGACGGCTTCTCCTGCGTCGACGTGGACGAGTGTGCCCTCTCGAATACCACCTGCCCGTCCATCTCCACGTGCGTCAATTCTCCCGGCGCCTACGTTTGCTCGTGTCTGAATGGCACACTGGCACATCACAATACCACCTGTGTGCCACCCAGCACGGAGTGTTCTCCCGAATGCCATCCTCACGGCCTTTGCCACACTTCACCTAACGGGTACCAGTGTGTGTGTGACCTGGGCTATGTGGGCGATGGGGTAACCTGCTCAGATATAGATGAGTGCCAGATGGAAGACGTTTGCACCCAAAATGAGACGGTCTGCATGAACATCCCTGGATCCTTCAACTGTGTCTGCAAACATGGCTATGTGCGGAACTGGACCGAGTGTGTCGGTAAAATTGAACACATTTATTTTCCCGGATAAATCTCTATAATACATTGAACATAATAACATTCATAGACATGTCTGAACTTTGAATGCACTCTTTGCAAAAAAAAAAGGGGGGGGGGGGGGGGGTTAACCCTTTTTGGTTTAAAAAACAACACTGATATAAATTTTAACTTAACAAATCATCATCATACATTGACTTTGTCTCAATTCCAAACAATTCATATGATATATATTGTAAATGTTTGGATTTATGCTTTGCTATATCACATTAAACACTGAAAGAGCTAGGCGTTTTTACTGATAGCTGGAACTCATGTAAAATAAGAGCTGAACACACATTAATGTCACATACTGTTTGAATATACACTTGGAAGCACATGCTTCACAAACACGGACTGCATGTGAGGCACATATGAGCTTCTTGCACCTCCTGCAAGCAGTCTGTCTCCCTGTTTGCTGTTGTAGGACACACTGAACAGTGCTTTCTCTTGCCAGATGCTTCAACTCTAAGTTCACTGTTTATTTTACCATTTCTATCATTTGGATTGTTTTGAATTGAGACAAAGTCAATAGGCCTATATGATGATGATTAGTATTGTTTTTTTAAAACCAAATACCCCCCAGGTCAAAATGACCTGCGAACATAATTAGTGTGTCAAAGGTGTGTGTGTGTGTGTGTGTGTGTGTGTGTGTGTGTGTGTGTGTGTGTGTGTGTGTGTGTGTGTGTGTGTGTGTGTGTGTGTGTGTGTGTGTGTGTGTGTGTGTGTGTGTGTGCCTTTTTCTTTCAAATGAAAATGTAAAACGGGTAAAAATGACCCGAACAGAACTTAAGGGTTAATCAATTCAATTAAATTCAAATGAACTTTATTGGCATGAGAAATCATACGTTTACCATGCCAAAGCAAGTCAAAATATAATAAACAATAATAACAGTTAATCATAGTGATATAAACAAATCCAGTTATCAGCAGCACTAAAGCCAGAACTTCACTCAAAGTTCATCATAGCCTTTTTTGTGTCGAATGAAAACTAGAAGCATTGATACTTGATAACATATTGTCCTATAGATATACTGTCAAAGTCTAATTTTATTTCTCTTCTCTACCCTCTATAACGTTTCTGTTCCCCTATCATCACCCTCTCCCAACCTCTATCGCTCTCCTACCATGTATCTCTGCAGATGTGGATGAGTGTGAAACAGGGAAGCACGCATGCAGTGAGTTTGCCCACTGTTTGAACACTGTGGGTAGTCACCTCTGCTCCTGTCTCAGTGGCTTCACCGGCGATGGGATAAACTGTACTGGTAAGCATCCATGCCTTATCATACACATACACAGAAACTATCATTTTGCTCATTTGCCTCCATGTGTGGCCTGTCTTCTGAGATTTCTTTTAGCACCATTTGGGGCATGGTTTCCCTGACAGCGTTTTCCGTTTTGGATGAATTTAGTCAGGAACATTCACGTCAAGACATTTAACCATTTATTGCTAAATGGAATACACAATAAGCAGATTTAACCATTTATTGCATAAATGGAATACAGTTAATCTTGGCGTTTAAAGGGCTCCGCGATAGGAGATGCTCCCTGAAATTTTGTGCAAGCTTTTCTGAGCATGCTAAGCAAAATCAGGGAACGCAAGCAATACCCCCCCATAGGGATACAATAGCAGAACCAGTAAGACTCCCTAATCGGGAGATAAGCGACCGCCAGGTCGCAGCGTGATTTTAGGGCAAAATGTGTAGGAGTAGTGTCCAAAAATGTGTTTGAAAAAATCGGCCTGATGGTGGCGCTATATGGGACAGATCCATGGAGGTGTGTCCATAAATGTGTTTAGCAAGAACCGGCCTCATGGTGGCGCTAGAAGAGGGTCATGTGAGAATTGCAATTGCAATAATAGCAATACATTGACGTGTAACTTAGTCAAAATCACAGTATTTGAGCTTAAACCTTGACATGTAACATAATAATAAAAAAATCACAGTATTTGAGCTTAACCACATTGACATGTAACTTAGACAATCACAAGTATTTGAGCTTAGCCAGACTGATCGTGCAAAGGTGGAGGCTGGGGTGGAGGAAGCAGCAAGCAGAAAATGATTCCGAAGCTTCGAAAACCAAGCATTGGTAGAGAAAGCCAGCCCTATTTAATGGAGCCTTCCTTACTGATTGAGAGCTTTGATTGGAGTATGGCAGTCATGTGACATAATGACCAGCAGATATGTTAATGAGGTATGAGAACAGAGCTGACTGACATCTGACTACAGCTGAGCAGCAACTTGACTCCCATGTCCTGCATAAACTAACGCTGACGCTTCATTTATAGACATTGATGAATGCCAACTTGAAAATGGAGGCTGCCATCCAGCCGCAAGCTGCATTAACACACCTGGATCCCAGGCCTGTGCCTGCCCACCCGGCATGGAGGGCACAGGGTTTGAGTGCCAGGATGTGGACGAGTGTGCCCAGAACTCCACTCGGCCCCACAACTGCAGTGCCCAGGCATTCTGCAACAACACAGAGGGGTCCTACAGCTGCCAGTGCCACGATGGCTACCAGGGGGACGGGTTAGTTTGCGGCGATGTGGACGAGTGCCAAATAGCCAACAGCTGCAGCGGAAACATGACCTGCATCAACTCTCCTGGCTCCTACACCTGCACCTGCATCTTAGGCCTGGCTTACGACAAGGGCACGTGCGTGACGGAAGAGCGCTGCCTGAATGCCAGCAGTGTCTGCCATCCCTACGCAGAGTGCAACATGGATCGCAGCTCCTTCTACTGCAGCTGCCAGGATGGCTACCAAGGCAACGGCACAGACTGCCAGGACGTGGACGAGTGTAACCAGACGGCCCAGGTCTGCCCGCACAACTCCTACTGCATCAACACAGACGGCTCTTACCTCTGCGACTGCTTCCAGGGTTACCTCAGCAACGGAACTGGCTGCCAGGACGTGGACGAGTGCATGACGGGGAACTTCACCTGCCCTGACAACAGCACCTGCATTAACGTAGACGGGGCCTACCGCTGTCCCTGTGCCCTGGGCTTTGTGGCCAATGGGTCCCTGTGTTTGGATGTGGACGAGTGCTCCCAAGACCCATGCTCTGAATTCTCAGAATGTCTGAACACAGCGGGATCATTCATCTGCCAGTGTTGGGACGGTTATAGAGGGATCAACACCACAGAGTGTGAGGACATCAACGAATGCCTCGATAACTCCACCTGCCCTGCCCACAGTGTGTGCGTCAACACCAATGGCAGCTACCAGTGTAACTGTGACTTGGGGTTCTACAAAGTTGATGTACTGTGTGAGGATGTTGATGAATGTGATGGGGGAGTTGAGCCGGGGGAGCTCTGCATCAACGGGACATGCATGAATACCATCGGCTCGTACTATTGCGACTGCAACCCGGGCTTCTGGAGTAACAACACAGAGTGTGTGGATGTGGACGAGTGCGCCGAGGCCTCTCCTGACTCCCCAGTGTGTCAGCCCCATTCCACGTGCGTCAACTTCATTGGGTCTCACGGCTGCCCCTGCAATGACGGTTTCACTCTAAACGGGACAGAGTGCCAGGATGTGGATGAGTGCAAAGACCCAGAGGGCACTACCCCGTGCCCTGAGCACGCACTGTGCAACAACACAGTGGGCTCTTTCTTGTGCCCCTGTATGTCCGGGTACATGGCTGTGGGCCCCGGCTGTGAAGATATTGATGAGTGCGCCGTCAACACCACCTGCCGCTTGGACCAGGTGTGCACCAACCAACCTGGAGCGTACCTCTGCTCCTGTCCACTGGGCTTTCGGGAGGACGACGGGGCGTGCGTGGACATCGACGAATGTGGCGACACGCCATGCCACCCGCTGGCGCGCTGCTGGAACACTCCCGGGTCCTTTTCCTGCCACTGTCCTCTTGGCCACAAAGGCAACGGCACGTGGTGCGAAGACGTGGACGAGTGCTCCTTTTCTCCGTGCCACCCTCAAGCTCGCTGCCACAACACCCCAGGGTCCTTTGTGTGCGTGTGCAAGCCGGGCTACATGACCATCGGGACGCTCTGTGTAGACCTGGATGAGTGTCAGCAGAACTACGGAGGATGCCACCCTGCAGCCACATGCTCTAATGATGTAGGGGGGTTCCGGTGTCTGTGCGGTCGGGGCTGGGAGGCCGGGGAGGACAAGGGTTACAGTCAGGGAGGGTGTGAGGACCGTGACGAGTGCACGTCACCCGTGGCATGCCCTGGGCGTACAGTGTGTTCCAACCTGCCCGGGTCTTTCAGTTGTTCCTGTGCTGTGAATGACACAACGTGTAGAAATACGGTTCGAAAGGGTGGGCTATAACCTCTATAAGTCTCAACTCTTTTCTGTTCTCTGTTAGATCATGATTTTTACTTTTCCATTCAATGTGTCAACATTCTATAATTGATCAGCATAAAAGGAAAATGATGTTGGTCCCCAATGACAAACACTAATAATTAATCATGATAAATACTTTTTCTTGTGTCTTTACACATTCTTAACTATAGGACCCAAGTTTGTTACATGCAAAGATTAATGTAAACTCTTCATCAGTAAAACAAGAAAGGAGAGATGTATGATTTTTTTTTTATCATGATTATTTGGCATTAAGCCCCACATGCAAGCCCCTGATTGGTTGATTCAAACTTTTTCGTACAACGGTGCCATGAAGAGCCGATCTAAAATCTCACAATGTGTTGTGATGCAATGCGTCGTGAATTTATAGATTAGCTCTTGCCAGCAAGCGACACGGCAACACCATCATATGACAGTATGAATTGAGCTTAAAGGAGGACTTTGCCACTTTTCAACCTATCTTCATATAATAGGTCCTCACTAATGTTCATAATAAAATTGCAAAAAAAAAAAGAAAGAAAATCTACTCGGTCCAAGTCTCTTAGGAGAGCTGTGGGAGGTTCAGAAATCCATTGTCTTGTGCCATCATCGTTTGACAGATTTTTTTTAAACAATATTTTTGAAAATATGAGCTTATTCACTGTATAGTGCTGTCTGTGTGTCTGACAAACGGAATGGTTTCTATCTCCAGAGAGCGACCTGTATCCATATGGGGATGATGTGGGAGATAGAGGAGTGGAGGTGTCTACAGCAGATGGAAACTCACCCTACATCACTCCTCCGATGGACTTCCCCTTCATGGGCAAACTATATGACAGGGTCTTTGTGAGTATTCTTTGTGGCACATTCATTTTTATAAATCAGTGCTATTGAGCACCCTTTACGTCTGTGTGTTGGTTGAAAAAATATTGAACCAATGAAAAGTAGTAAAAAGCGCTTTGGCCAAAACCTAACTCCACTTGAGCTGGATGTTATGTCATTTTCTGTAAAATTAACATTTTGGAACTGGTTTTGGCCCGACAGCAGAGATATATAGAATGTAAAACCAAAAAATATAATGTAAATACATTTGTGAATATTATATTTGATCTTGGTGTTCAGGTGTAATTTAAAATAATTGAAAAATATCCATTTTAATCCTAAAAAGAGAATAAGATAATTACCTGGAAATGTAGGGACCCTGCCCACCTTTCCTGACAATTTCCTGTACATTATGTACAGTTGAGTTCCTTTAAAAGTTGCAAACTGAGAAACCAGATGGAATACAACACCCCTCCTCCCTGTGAGAGGTGTGGTGTTGGCCTGCTTTTTGAACTAGTCATTAGATATTAGCTGATATAATACACATGCCATATGCCATATATTTTGAATATAGCAGCTCTACAAGCTCACAATGCGATGCATTGTGAGCTTGTACAGTAGATCAGCTATTTTCAAATGTCCGAAATGTCTATAGGGCTGAAGTGATTAACGAATGTTTTGAAATAATAATCGAAACCTACAGTATAAGTAACTAGTAACTAAAGTTTTCAAATAAATGTAGTGGATTAAAAGTACAATATTGGATCCGAAATGTAGTGGAATAGAAGTAAAAGTATTGGAAATTGGAAACATTCAGGTAAAGTACAAATAAATTGTATTTAAGTACAGTACTCCCCTTCCCTCGATGACCACACATGAAAGCTAAATATAATTTTTAGGTTTTAGAAACTTTTTTTTTTTTTCTTTTTTTTTACTGATTAGGTGCGTGGTCTACCAATGTTATTATTTTTCTAGATTGATATACCTATGCATTTGTTGTATTGTTGTTGATGTACTGACATATTATCTTGCTTATTATATTGATGTATTACCTGCTTATTGTAAGTCGCTTTGGATTAAAAACGTCTGCTAAATGCCTAAACTCTAAACTGTAAACTGTACTTTTCTCTTTCTCTCTCTCAGTTCTCGGACAATGGTCTGGTCCAGTTCCAGTCTGTGGCAGAGAACGAGCAGCTCCTGCTTCCTGAGCCTTTCCCTGAGGGTTTCCGTGGCAACGAGAGCCTGTCCCTGCTGGCAGTGTTCTGGGACGATGCCGACCTCACCCGGGGCGAGGGACGACTGCTCTATCAGGTTAGAGCAAGGGTCTTCAACAGGGGGTCCGGGACCCCTAGGGGGTCCTCAGAGTTACTACAGGGGGTCCTCCAAATCCTTGAGTGATAAAAACCTTTTTTCCTCCTTTTTCATAATGATCACTTGAACCCTAGCGTCCTTATTCTGAGAACTTTAGCCAAACATAGCAGATCTACAAGCTCAACAACGGCTTGCGCTACGAGGCGTTGTGAGCTTGTAGATCGGCTATTTTCGGCAAAGAGCTTTGGTGTACAGGGGAAAAAGAGCAGACTAAATACAGAGTGAAGGTCAAGTTTATTAAGTATTGACTATTGACGGTTCAAGTGGTTAAATATCTGAAAACACAAATTGACATGAATCCAAAATACACTGATGATTGTGCTGTCAAACAATGAAACTGTATGGAATCTATGATAAGGTTGTGGGGGTACCTGCTTCATCTCTCTCTCAACTAAGGGGTCCTTGGCCTGAACATTTTGAATACCCCTAGGTTAGAGCTCATATAGGTTAGGATGGAGTCAAAGGAGACTTGTATCAGAAAATGACACAAGGAAAACATTGTAATTACATTTTCACTGGCTGAGGCAGTCAGTTATGAACTAATTTGTTCCAACACACACCTTCCTTGTCTTATTTTTGCCCGTCCCTGGGGCCGGCTTAGAGTAGTGCATAATGGCAAATTCAAAATCGAAGGTCAAAATCAAGAAATTTGGGCCACCAAACTGAAAAGACAGTAGCAAAGTTACTATTCAGGGAATGTGGACACGTGGTCCGATTTTGCATTTTGTTTGACCAAAAATATCAGTAAACATTTCATGTTAAATTACATTGTTGCCTCTGTATTACAGTATGGAACTAAGACGCTTGATCTTTTGGTCCATGTTTTCAAATGAGTATAAATTCAGTAAAGTTCAACATGGAAAGTCCATTGTTAGTTCACACCGTAGTTGGCAAGATAAATGCATCCACGTCAGAATGTAACATTTGATTAATTTTTGCAAGAATTACAGCGATTTTATAGCACAGCGATTTGATACTACATCTATAGTATCATATGAATTCCAAAGAGCTCAATAGTTAAACTGATACTGCATTGCATTTCATCTGATGTTGTTTATAAATGCCCCTCAGAAAAGCCTGCTCAGGTATTGTGTGTACGTTATGTCCCTTCTAGTGTAACATTCGACATACCGGTACATACAGCAACGTTTAATCGATGGCATTGCTTTCAGTGAGTCTATGTAAATAACTTAAGGGGAAACCCATCCAGGCTCTGGCTGAACTACAGTAGGCTCACCTAGTCTTGTTCCTTTTAATGTGTCATTGCTTATAATATCTTATCATAGTGTTATTATCACAGTAGATTACGACATATAATAATTATTTAAAAGAAATGAAAGACAAAATAAGTTCATTTCAATGCATTCTCCTCTCCTCAATCTTTCAGGAATATCATCAGCTGAACATGTCGGATATCTACTCTCAAATTGTCTTCAACCGCACAGCGAAGGACGTCACAGAGTTTGAGCAGTCCAGGAACAGGCCCGCCTTCACCCCCACCTGGATCCTGAAGATCACCTGGGACCATGTGATGCCTGTCTCCTACCAGGAGGTCAACAAGTCAGAGGTACTACAGAGACTCGCATACCTGGGGTTCTCAAACCTTTTTTCCACCCATAGGATGGAGTACTGAACTGACAGAACGAAGATAAACGCAAGTGTTTCGAACGAAACACCTGTTTATTAAGTTCTGGAAGGAAGTACTCCATCCGACTCTCGGCCCTCTGTTCGTGCAAGCAGAGTAGGCTTCAGAGGAGGAGCGATTGGGCATCACTGGCTTTAAGGGGGGGACGCCCCAACTTGAGTGACAAGCCCTTCGGCCAATAATATTGTCCTGCGGGAGTTAACGTGAGACGTTTCTGTGATCTGTGCGCCGCTGAGAGCGCCGGCCATAGGATGGAGTACTTCCTTCCAGAACTTAATAAACAGGTGTTTCATTCGAAATACTTGTGTTTTCCCGTGAGGGGAGAGCATTATCAGTGTAATCTCAAGGGACTACTCTTGGAATGATAGACTGTAACATTATCAGTGTTTCCTCCCTACCAAAAAAACTGCATCACTTCTGTACAGACTGGTACATTAAAGGTTTGCTGAAGATGAGGAAGTATTGGCTTGTCACTGGAAAGCTGTATCATGGGAGTTTATTTACAGAGAGTTTCCTGAATCCTAATCTCTCTAATCTATTTTTTGGGTGTGTATTGAAGTCATAGTTAGTAACTTATCCCTGAGGCTGTTTTTACATAACAAAACAATAGATATTATGTTTAAACAGATTATGTCTCTCTATACCAGCCGTTATAGGCACTGGAGTAACACGTGGTGCTTATACCTGCAGAAACACAATGTCCTCTCGCTGTATTTTGGTGTTTGCGACGGGTATGTTTTTGGGCAACTAAAACAAACAGTGAAAACACCAAAATACTGCAGTGACTGATAACTGCTGGTATAGAGGGGAATGATTGGTAGGGGGGTAAACACAGAGCAAAGTTACATATTATTCCTTTAAAGTAGCCAACTGTACACACATACTACAGTAAAGTCCTTTCAATTTGTACACTATCTGAGTTACTTATTAAATAGATTATTGAACACTGAGGACTTGACTGTATACCATCCAACAGCTCCCATAATGTTAAGAAAGCATTCAGATCTGTCCTGAACTCTACCTTCCCCCATAACATCCCGTGTTGGTCTTTATGCAGTAGATGGACAGGGGTCGTCAACACGTCCGTACATGGACAAACGTGTCCGTGGCAAGACCTGGCCATTATAATGTTCTTATTTTGATCATAAGATGCAGTTACTGAATGTCAGTCTCCAGGTTTTCTTCAGAATATGTATGACACTGTGGTTCTCAAGCGTTTTATTTCCAATAATTGTATTTCCGGCCCCTTAACTCTCTGAGTGTGTACACATGGAACCAGAATTACAGACCTGTAATGGTCATTTAGGGCTATGTTTGTCTTCTCAGTTTGTATGTCCATGGCAAAAAAAAAAAATTACAAAGATTTCCACCACAAGCCAGCATGGCAATGACCCCTGATTATGGAAATACATATAGCAGTATCATGTCATGTGTCCAGGCCTGGAATTTTGTCATATTAGGGTCAAGGCCAATTGGCCTTTGGTGTTGTCCATTGTTTGAGGGCACAAAGGTCAAATGCCAGGGCAGGAAGGCCATCAAATAAAACAAGAGTTTAGTTCATTGAAAGAATTCATTGAATTTAAAGGAGTAGTTCACCCCCAAAATGAAAATGTTTCTGTTGATTACTCATGCCATGGAGACTTGAGTTCAATAATATATTTTTGTATTCATCGCATTCCTAAGACACAAATGTGATTATAGTAAATTTACCCCCATTGATTCCGGATGGGGACCCAAATGCATTGTTATTCATATTTTGTCTTAGGAAAGTGACAAAAAAAAATTAAAAAAATATTATTGAATTCAAATCTCCATGGTGTGAGTAATCAATAGAAAAAAGTCATTTTGGGGGTGAACTACTCCTTTAAGGGTTAAGGAAGATTTTACATTTTGTAGACTATATAGATTATGGTCTTTAATCTGATACATGCTCAGCCCTGCACAATCAAAGATACTGGATTGGTTTAAAAATGGAGACTCAACAAAAACATATTGATAAGAAAGAGACGGTGCTACAGTCAGCTGGGGCATTAAGGCCACTGTGGCCTCAGGACATGCAATGTTTTGGAGGGGCACAAGACCTTCATGGCCTCCCTGAAATTCCTGCCCTGCATGTGTCAGTATGTTTCTTAAAAAAATGATGTATGTACCGATGTCATGTGTGTTTGGAAATGAAAAATAACCCTGACTGTAATCTTCAGACGAACACCTTCCAGTGCATCCTGACTACAGATGGAGCGCGGTCCTTCGCCCTGCTGCGCTACGGGGAGATGAACTGGGGTCCCGGCCAGAGGGTGCATCACAACGCGCTCATCGGCTACACCGACGGAGCGGAACACTTCCACAACGAGACCACGGTGCCCCCGGACAACCTGTTTGGCCCCGCGGGCCGCTACAGGCCCCAGCAGGCCAACGGGACCATGGGCCGGCCCGGCCAGCTGGTCTACGACCTGACGGGCCCGGACGAGGGCGACGACCCCGCTTTGAAGTGCCAGACATGGGCGGTGAAGGAGCCCGACCCTAAGGAGTGGGCCGCCGACGTGCCATCGTGTCCCTGCACCCGCGCCCAGGCTCTGGAGGACCTGTCGTTCGGGCCGGAGACCACTCCCGCCGGGCAGAGGGTGAGGCCAGGGGTGTCACAAGGGGGAGGAAAGTGGGACTGAGTTACCAGGGCCCAAGGTGGAGGGGCCTTAATTATTTTATACTTTAGCCATTAAATAATAGCAGATGTACTAGCTTGTAGATCTGCTATTTTTGAAAAGTTGTGAAAATGTGTGCAAATCTTTGACTACATTTATTTTGTAAGCGAACATTTGTAACTCAAATTTTGCTTCTGGCGTGGGGGGGGGGTCCCGCGAACGAAATATTTTGAGATGGGGGTCCGCGGCCAAATACATCACTTTCCCGCTAAATTGCGATACGATTATTGTGAGTGTTTTTTTTATCAGGATAAACGATAACAAGGATTATGGTCCCATCCCTAGGTGAGGCAGCTGAGGAACCTGCGCTGGGGGGCCATCGGGGGCCACGTCTTCCAGTCCATCCTGAGCAACAGGCACGGCTCTGGGAAGCAGTGTGTGTACGACCCCCAGGGGCCGCTGCAGGCCGGCTACACAGAACGATACTTCACCGGACACTCCGCCAAGGAGCATATCGGTAACACGTTGGGAATTGTTAATCAAATCAGTTTAGTTACGGGACAATCAACTTGTGATTATTACATTCTGATTCTGCACATTATAATTATCTCTGAAAAGAGTTTACGCTGCACTATGTAACTTTCCTCTTTCCTCTTGTCTCTGTATTTTGACCCAAAGTCACTTTACTAAACAAAACAGAATTCTAATTCCTAATTCTTTGCTCTCTCTCTCTCTCTCTCTCTCTGTCTGTCTGTCTGTCTGTCTGTCTGTCTGTCTGTCTGTCTGTCTGTCTGTCTGTCTGTCTGTCTGTCTGTCTGTCTGTCTGTCTGTCTGTCTCTCTCTCTCTCTCTCTCTCTCTCTCTCTCTCTCTCTCTCTCTCTCTCTCTCTCTCTCTCTCTCACTCTAGATGGGGACCTGCTGCCATTCCAGTGGTGTTGTATTAAGTCATCTTTATGTCACTTGTACCTAGACAAGAGACCCCTGGACCGTTGCCAAGGTTACGGCTGGGTCAGCTCAGACCGCTGTATCCCAGCCAAGAAGGCAACTCAGGGTCTCGGTGAGGGACCTTACACAAAACATTACACTGAACAAACATTTAATTACTGTGGTGTGTAACTGTGACGTGACAATTTCATGCAGTGTAAATATAATACAGTTTTTGACAATTTAAGGACTTTTAATACCTTTTTAACAAATTGTCAAATAATGTAAGAAAGAGGTGTTGTGAGTTTGTTGATCAGCTATTTTCACAATATTTATCTGTGGAACCAAGTCAAACTAAATGTCATGCCTCAACTCCTACAATGGGGGGTCCCCAGTTCAAATATGATTATTTGGGGGGGGGCTGCGGCCTGAAAGGTTCGAGAACCACTGTATTATATAATAGATCTTCTAATGCATCATCTTCTTGCTACTGTGTGTCATCCATGGCAGCGATGGTGTTTGGGAGCCTCCATTTCATCACGTTTGATGGGACAGAGTACTCGTTCAAGACCGTGGGAGAGTTTGTGATTGTGCGGCTGTCCTCTAATACTGGATCCAATATCTTCACCCTGCAAGGAGAGACCAAGAGGCTGCAGAACACCGCCCAGAACGCCCAGGTTCCTGTGGTTGTGCGCATGGCTGCCTTCCACCAGGGAATTGGCAAGGTCAGTTTGCGTGTGTGTGTGGTGTGTTTTGCAACCAGGGCCATTTCAATATATAGTCATACTTTCTGAAGGACAATCTTATTTGTCTTTAAGCTTCTGTGATTAAAGTTCTATTCTATCTATTGGCCACTGATAGTTTTCTTAGTGTTTGTTTTAAACCTGCATAGCTTGAGGAGAGTGTGGTAAACTGGCATGGGAGAAGAGCTCAGGAGGCAGCTGTTCGTAGCTACTGTGGATTCAGTACTGTTGGATGGGGGCCACATATAGTCGGAGAAATGAGATGACGGTCTTATGGGCAGTCCCCGAGATGTGGACGCTCACAGCACAACAGGAAAGAGCCCCGGATGGAGTCTACTAAGAATACGAATGGCACACAGAAAAATGTGGACCTCTACAAAGATCTACCATTTTATTTGTGTTTGTGTTTTTCAGGTGGAGTGGAGGTGTGCTGATGATGCACTGCAGGGACTGCAGCTCCTGGTTGACGACGTTAATGTTCCCGTCTCTGTTGGTAATTATCCACAAGTTTCCAACGCCCCATAGTGCATTGCGCAGACGCTGTACCGAGCTTCCGGCGCCGCAGCCGAGTGTGATTTACAAGCTCACAACGGGTTGCATCTGCGACACAACGTGAGCTTGTATGTCTGCTGTTAAACCGGAAGTGTGGTCCAAACAGGTCCAAATAATCTCCAGTAAACTCCCGCGGAAACAGGTGGATAGCATGTAGCTAATTGTTGCTGCCAGGTGGACATCTTGATTGTCCAGTGGTATGTCCACAAAGAGCATAATGGTCAGCTGTGCTAACTGGCTGAACCACCAGGAGCCACCCCTCTAGTCAGTATTCCACCTATAGAACTCACAGCCTTCTTCAAGGCCCTGAATGGCACTGCAAGTTGAAACGCATAGCCTATGCCGTTTATTAAAGGCTTTCTAATTATTATTACAAAGCAGTGTGCCTTGGTATTTTGGGGTTCATGACTTATTGATCACAAAGCAAAGTCTGTCTAGTTTTCTTTTATGATATGATGGATGGTTGGACGGAAGGATGGATAGATAGAGTGGTAAAAGAGCAAGTGCACTAATATATTAACTGACCTTCATCCAAAGATCACCCGTTTTTGTGATACCTGCATCTGTGAAGCAGCACTCCTCAGCCAATATCGCCACTTGTTCTTTCTAATAATTTCTTTACCAACTATTTTCTCCAGTTAGTATTTAGGCAGGCAACTGCAAATAGAAGCCCCCACCACTACCTTGCCCGCCACTACACAATAGCCATTGTTGTAGCGTTAAATGACATTTCATATTGGCAGACAAGTGGAATACTGGAGCATCTCAGAATGTTGACTAACGTTTCAATGCAGAGACCATCTTCAGCAGAGTCTCTGGTGAAGATGCAACTCGGCATCGAAACATCAGTGGGAGCGTTCATCCTCCACTACAATATGTGGCGGCATGGATCCAACTCTTAACAGGAATTGAACACAAACACACAAACAGTTCTCTATGGCAGTGGTTCTCAAAGTGGATTCCAGGGACACTGTGGGTTCCTTTAGGGGGGTTTGAAATTTTGACCCAAACAAGTCTGTACCTCTGACAGCGTACAAATGGAACCAAATGAACCTGTTCCATTTTGTACACTGTCAGAGTTAAGGGAAGGGGGACCTTGAAATGTGAAAGTTTGAGAAACACTGCTCTATGGTATCTATCACTGCTCTAACACTGCCCCCTGCTGTCCTTGCAGGTGTAGTGCACATGGGCGACTTTTTCGCGCTGCGCTGTACCTCTCACAGACGTTGCGCCGCAGTGTACGCCGGCGGCCTGCAGGTGGTGGTGTGGCGGGCGGAGGGCAGCGGCCAGCTGGCTGCCATGGTGGAGGTGCCCCAGACCTTCTACAACCGCACCGTGGGCCTGCTGGGCCTCTGGAGCGCCAACCGAACCGACGACTTTGTCATGTCGGACAGCCAGCTCGTCCCCTGGGCGGGCCTCAACCTCCCCTCTGAGGAGCACCTGTATCGCTTCGGCATGTCCTGTGAGTTTTTCCACCACAACCACGCGCTGTATGGCAGTGGTTCTCAACCTTTTCAGGCCATGAGTATTTCCACATGCTGTATTAATAATACTTGGTACTTTAGTTAATAAATTGACTATTCTTTACACAGTATTATGTCTATATGTATGATGTGTGTGTCCCTACAGGGTCGGTCCCAGTCCCGGAGAGCCTGCTGTTCTCTCTCCCCTCCTTGGTGCCGTTCAACCCCACCTCCACGGCGGCGCTGCGGGCCGGGGTGAGCCCCGCGGAGCTGGCCCACCTCAGGACCAGCTGCCAGGACAGCATGCAGTGTGTCCATGACACCCTGGCCTCAGGCAGCACCGACCTGGGCCTGCAGAGCCTGGAGGCCCACCGGCAGTACCACAACCTGGCTCTCATCTATGGTATGAGAAAGCTGCACAGTCTGTGGAATCCTCAGTGTTCCGTTTGAACCCCATTTAGGCCTGAAAAATACCTGAAAATGTCTCCTAAGGGAGGCATGGAGGTGCAGTTGGTAGCGCTGTCGCCTCACAGCTAGAAGGTCCTGGGTTCGATTCCCGCCGGGGGACGCTGTGGGTGCTGGGGGCGTGTTTCCTCCTCCGCGTCATCAGCACCCACACCTTAGGTGGGGTTGGCGAAAGGGCCTTTCTGTGTGGAGTTTGCATGTTCTCCCTGTGTCTCCTAGGGTAGATACCCTCATAAAAACATGCAGTATTCCTTGTTTCTATACTACCTCCCCCTGGCCAGCCAGGGATCCCCAATGCGTGGCAGAGGAAGAACAGAAACCAGGGTTACAGGTTAGGCAATTGGCCATGGGTGAAAAAATGGGTTACAAAATCGTGGGATAAAAATTATAAGAGAAAAAAAAAGTCTTCCAAATCTGCTATGCTTTTTTGGTTTTAATGGGTTTTAAAAACAATTTCAGCTGGAATGTTGGGGCCCGGGGTGCGTTTAGGCCTTTCCTCTGATTTCAGGCTCCTTTCTGGATTTACAGAGATTTACAAGTGCAATGCATTTATATGATGGAGGGCAATCCAAGACAAGTGCAACAATCCAATAACTGGCAGTGGGGTTTCAAGTCATACTTTAATGCTAATAACAAACGATCAAGACAATGTCCCTGTGGTGTCAGAATAATCGTGTAAGAGAGAATAATACATGAGATTGACTCACTGCACACACATACATTGCCTTGAGGCAGTAGTATTGTATTGAATTAAATTCAGTTAATTATATATTTGATAGAAAAATATTACATTAACTCTCGGTTGAATTACAATTTACAATTTAGGCATTTAGCAGACGCTCTTAATCCAGAACGATTTACAATAAGCAAGGTAATAAATCAGTACATCAACATCAATACATCAAATCCATAGAAATAGTTATCTAAGACAAATAACGTAGGTAGACCAAGCATCTATTTGGGGGCCAGGAGGGCGAATTGTCCTAGTCAAGTTTTGATATGACTGATGGCTGGATGAGGAGCTGGGCTGACTCCAGGGTGAGGAAGGGTCTGATCCTACAGATGTTATATAGTGTGAACCTACAGGACCAGGTGACTGATGCAATGTGTGCCTTGAATGAGAGCTGGCTGTCCAGGACCACACCAAGGTTCTTAGCAGTTGGAACCAAAGTCACCAATGCGTTTTCTATGGAAATAGTGAGATCTTGCTTGGGGCAAGACTTAGCTGGGAAGAAGAGAAGCTGAAATGACTGTCCCATGACCCGTGCTGAGCAGTTGTTTTAATATAGTGCACTAGTGTAGTGGTTCTCAACCTGTGGGTTGGGACCCCCCAGGAGGGTCCCCACATGATTTTGGGGGGTCCCCAGATCACATGACAGTGAAGTGACAATTTAAAAACTTTTAAGACCTTTCTAAAACCTCAAAAAGAAAGAAAAGACCATTATTGCATCAAAAGTAATCACAAACTATAGGCTACTATAAACATTGGTCAAACATTAACCAAATTGTCAAATAATATAAGAAAAGATTAAATAAACCTGAAAAGGTTGAGAACCATTGCACTAGTGATCCATTTTAAAGCAGATGTTTCTGTTCTGTCCAGGCAACATGCCTCCCATAGTGACAGAGCCCATGGTGATCCTAGGTAAGGTCAACTCCACCGTCAATGTCCAGATCATCGCTAAGGACACCAACAAAGACTGGGTCACCTACTCACTACTCTTCCCCAGACCGCCACAGACCTCCATAGGCAATGGTGAGAAACACACATCACTGATAATGATGATGATAATAATAATAATTATTATTATACATGTTATTTATAATGCACTTTACATTAATGCAAACCTCAAAGCGCAAAATACTGATGCACTCACACGCAAATGTGTATGTATGTGTGTGTGTGTGTGTGTGTGTGTGTGTGTGTGTGTGTGTGTGTGTGTGTGTGTGTGTGTGTGTGTGTGTGTGTGCGTGCGTGCGTGCACGTGCAAGTGTGCGTGTGCTTATGTGGGTGTTTGTAATTGTATATGCACAGAGGCATACACCAGAATCAAAGTAGCATTTCAAAACAATGATTTTGATTTGATTTGATTTGATTTGATTTGATTCAGCACATTTTAAAAATACAAAAAATATTCCACAGAAATAGAAAACAATTAAAGTGCTAGGAGGAGGCAAGAAGCCCAAAGGGCTTATACGAGGCCTCTACCTATACTAGATATAAAGCAGAGGGAACAACCTTCCTCTCTAGTGCTTTACTCTAAAGTGGAGTAAAAATGCAGATATAAAGCAGAGGGAACAACCTTCCTCTCTAGTGCTTTACTCTAAAGTGGAGTAAAAATGCAATTGCAATTTAAGCATGCAATGCCATCCAGCAATATAAGTGTTAGAGTTAAATGAACACTGAATGAAGTCTCTGTTGAGTACCATGGCCATGTGTGTATGCTACAGGTGATGGCTACTTGACATGGACACCACTCAGCACCCAGCCAGTCCACCTCACCATCAAGGTCAACGACCAGCTCTTCAGTTCCCTGTTCACCCCCATCCTGAAGGTGTGCAACTGTCACAACGGGGGAACCTGCCAGTACGACAGCGTCACAGAGAACCACATGCAGGGGAAGTTTCAGGTACAACAAAAGAGCAGGGAGGATGGTATCATCTTTTGCGTACGTGTATTTAACGTGTATTTAACCGCTTAAAAAGTGTGAAACGGACCCAAGGTGCAACTGTACTTGGATCCTTTTTTTCCCATGTACACCAAATCTATGAGGCCAAAAATAGCCAATCTACAAGCTCACAATGCATTGCAAGCGCATCGCAAAGCGTTTTGAGCTATGAGTTGTGAGCTCTGCTATGTTTGGCAAATGCTCCCCCTAGCTGATATGACATTTTACAATAGTGTCCTTCCTTCCTTCCTTCCTTCCTTCCTTCCTTCCTTCCTTCCTTCCTTCCTTCCTTCCTTCCTTCCTTCCTTCCTTCCTTCCTTCCTTCCTTCCTTCCTTCCTTCCTTCCTTCCTTCCATACTGCAGTATTACATACAATACCAGTAAGATGCCCTAAGGGCGAGAAGTGACCTCGCTGCGTTGCCATGGCTGACGTCATGGCCATGGTACAAGGGCAACGGCCGTATAAGGAAATCTGTGTCATGGGACGTGTCACGCCATACGTCTAACTCGGCCTATATAATTGACTCTGACTTATCTGGGTCTGACCTCATGGACTCCAAATTTGGACCAGGGTGATTTTTAGCTCCATACATGGAGCCGGCAAAGGCATCTAGTGCTGGCAAAGACATCCAGTGCTGGCTGATGTAGAACTCCATGACATAGCTGACATATCGTTGCATCAGTGAGATGTCACAAGCACACAGCAGAGCACTCTATAGAGGGTGAGTGACAAATTAATGAGGGCCTTTGAGTGATGGACAAGTAGCAACTTACGGTCGCAATATAATATATATTTCTCTCTCTCTCCTCTCTTTCTCTCTGCTCCATGGGACCAGGTGGTGGGGTGCCTGTGTCCCAAGGGTTTCCGGGGAAGGTTCTGCGAGAACGCCACTGACGTGTGTCGAGGGAAGCCCTGTTTCCCCGGGGTGGAGTGCCAGTCGGAGCCGGAGCCAGAGCAGTTCTCCTGCGGAGAGTGTCCTCCTGGCACCATCTTCCACGACAAACAAGGATACAAATGCTTTGAGAACGGTCAGTGGGCCTTGGGATGCAACATGTACGGACATTTAGGAGCCCCTGGCTCACAGCATTACAGTATATACAGTTGGGAGTTCCGATTCAGTCAGACACATCGTGCTTATAATGATAATTCCCATGGTCACTATACTAACTCTGAGGTTAATCTTGAGTTACTGTACACATCGCATGATGTTGTGGATTGATTTTCAAGCTAAATGTCAAGCGTTCGAGCATAAGTGCCACAGATCACGTTCAACTTAGTCAACTCAAACAAAGGGTCAATCTCGTTCTCCTGCTATACCACCAAAATGTGGAACGCCTTACCGAAGGCCTTAAAAAGGAGTGTAAATCCCTAACATCCTTAACACCCTCGCAACGTTTTTTTTTCTTTTTTTTTTTCCTGATGATATCTACTTCATACTGTAGTACTGTGTTCTATCCGTCTGTCATTCAATGTTAAATGAGATACATAAAGGGTTCCTGTGTAAGCCGAAAAGCTTACTAGGATCTTCTTTTAGTTGACCTTATACCAGTGAACTGTACTGTCATGAAACTGTACCTTTTCCAATGCAAACTCTAATAAAGCCTTCAATCAATCAATCAAGCTTTTAGGGAGGTTGGTTTCTTATTAGTGTGGTTTCTCTAGGCAACACAATATAGTTCTAGGTTTATTTCCACACCAGGGCAATTGCCCCGTCACATTGCAGAGTCTAGGGAAAACACTGTGAATCCTGTTTATCTTACTTGTCCTCGACCCCCCCCCCCCCCCCCCCCCCCCCTCCTCTTCCCTCCCGTCATAGACTTCTGTCAGCCTCCATTCACCTTCCCCTGCCACAAAATGGCCATCTGCAACAGCACAGCCTACAACTACACCTGCACGTGCAAGCCTGGCTACACTGGCAATGGAGTCAACTGCACAGGTACTGAACAATGCAGACACACTGCTATCAATATCTAGTCATTTGTTTTGCTTACTTACAATACTACCATTATTACTGGTAGTAGTATTGCTATTAATTGTGGGCTCGCTGAAAGGCGAGACCAGTATGTTATACCAAAACTTTATTGACCAAGGTTGTTCTCCTCAAAAAAATTACCGACACTACAAAAGCAGGGCCTTAAGCCAATGAGGAGCAGCGTTCTTGGTGCTATCACCACCAACAAGTGCGACCTGATATAAATAACAACAACACCCACATACAAATCTTTTGTAGTATGTTCTCCCAAATTTTTATAGGGAAATACATGTTGTTCCATGCAAGCCC
>NC_137833.1:16518934-16668934 GCF_963921795.1 Nannobrachium achirus
TGTGTGTGTGTGTGTGTGTGTGTGTGTGTGTGTGTGTGTGTGTGTGTGTGTGTGTGTGTGTGTGTGTGTGTGTGTGTGTTCACAGGTGACTCTGCCAATCCTCCAGGTGAGATGTCCCCCACGGCCTCCCCCTCTCTCCCTTTCCTCAGTAGTGTATGGTAGCGATGGCACGGCTTCCGCTGTCGCCATGGCGAACATGCCCAAATATGGTAACGTGAGGTCATCAGTGAGGCAGTTGCTATTTGTTTTTGTCTCTGCAGGGTTTAATTTCTTCAATGTTTCCATGGGCTGGAGCGACAACAGTCAAACACTCAAACAGGTGTGTTTGTGTGTGCATGCGTGTGTGCGTGTGTGCGTGTGTGTGTGTGCGTGCGCGCGCGTGCGTGCGTGCGTGCGTGTGTGTGTGTGTGTATGCATGTGTATCACCTGTCAGTAACTATGATGTAATGAGTGATCAAAAGCGAGTGACTTTGTGTGTGTGTGTGTGTGTGTGTGTGTGTGTGTGTGTGTGTGTGTGTGTGTGTGTGTGTGTGTGTGTGTGTGTGTGTGTGTGTGTGTGTGTGTGTGTGTGTGTGTGCATGTGTCCAGCTGGAGAAGATTCTGTCCACAGGCTTCCAGAACAAGTTCTACAGTGCCAAAGTAAAAGGCCGGGGCTCCAGTTTGGGTCTTACTGAGTACCGCATCAACGTGTCCAGCGACACGCCACACTGGTACATCAGAGACTACCTGAACAGGGTCAGCGGCTACTATGGCATCAAAGCTGCACATGTTGGAGGTAAAGATACTATGGCATCAAAGCTGCACATGTTGGAGGTAAAGATGTCACCTTGTAAAACCTCGTTGTTCTGGCCATCAGTGTTGGAAAAACATACTCAAATGTTTTACTTAAAGGACGACTTCACCACTAATGATAAAATAGCAAAAACAATTTCTGTGTCTCTTAGGAGAGCTGTGGGCAGAAACCCATCACCCAGTAACATCATCGGTTGACAGATTTTTGTATTATCACGAGAACAGTGGTGCATTGGAATTCAATATTTGGGGGGTCGCTTATCTAGAGACGTCACGCACATGTCGCTCAACACCTACTGTACAGGTCTATTGATATGCAAGTTGAAAAGTTATTGGGCGGTGGGGGCGAGCAACCCAAGACTAATTCAACTCTGCCCCTGATGACAGAGAGACAGTGGGCTAGTATAGGGAAAGGTGATGGCTGGAGGTTGCGTGTGACGTCACGTCAGACCAGAGCACACTCAGCGAGAGAGAGAGAGAGAAAGAGATTGAGAGAGCGAGAGAGAGAGAGGGAAGGTGATGGATAGATGAACTACTATTGATCCTGCAGGGAAGTTCAGTCACCAGAGGGAGGGAGAGAGAGAGTGAGGGGAGAAGGGGATGAGGGGGGGAGGGAGGCAGGGAGGGAGGGAGGGAGGGAGAGTCTAGTTCACCCACACAATACCCCGGCCAATGCGGAATCTGAACATGCTGATCAATTCACGCAATGTCAGCACAATGACCACGGGCGGGCGGCATGGCCAGGCAAGCTCTGCATCACGTTTTTCTGCTTGTTTATTATAGGACCATAATATTTATTTATTTACTTTTATTTATTCAAAGCGGGTTTCGTTTAAGTTATGCCTGGCCGGCCGGTCGCCCTGAAGCGGTGAAAGCCGCTTCCAAGGAGTGGCTTTGTGTGTCCCGTTCGTGTCCATATATGGTCATTTCAGTCCAGAATGAACAGGTTTTATCTGTCCGTAAATGTGTGTCCCATGTGTGTCCCCTCATGTCCATATATGGTCATTTCAGTCCAGAATGAACAGGTTTTATCTGTCCGTAAATGTGTGTCCCATGTGTGTCCCCTCATGTCCATATATGGTCATTTCAGTCCAGAATGAACAGGTTTTATCTGTCCGTAAATTTGTGTCCCATGTGTGTCCCCTCATGTCCATATATGGCCATTTCAGTCCAGAATTAACAGGTTTTATCTGTCCTGTACGTCCAGAATATGTGTGTAGTGTCCGTCCCGGTCTGATTATTGGATGATTAAAAATGTCCAATGAGACCATACTTTGAGGATTGGTCAAGCTTCACATGACAATTCGGCCCTCCAGATAAAATCATTCATTCATTCAGAATTCTGAATTCTGAAGCTCTAGAACACATAGAATAAAGGTTCACTACTTCACTTCGAACCGAATGTATATACAGAGTTCATAGCTCTAGAACACATTGAATATATTAGGACTACTGCGGCACCCAAATGTGACTAGGTCTGGCACTTTGTGCCTTATGTCGGTATTAGTTTGAGTTTGTCTGTCCCGTGCCTGTCCCATGCCTGTCCAGTCCAAAATGAAAAATGTAACATTGGTCAAGCTTCACATGACAATTTGGCTCTCCAGACAATTTTATACTCAGATTCACCGCTTCACTTCGAACCGAGGTTTAATTTTTAATATAGGGTTTCTGTTCATTGTGATATGCTATACCTAAAGATATATATATTTGTGTTGTAATTTTATGAAAACATTCCCAGCACAGAACGGGAGGGGAATGACAATTCATTATAGTACATTTTCAGAGTGTTGAGTTTTATCTATAGGATAATAAGGATATCCACTTCAATCCTCTTGAGCCTCTCAAAGTATTGCCGCTGAAAGCGATAGGGGTGGTTTGCGTGAGGTTGGCTGGATATTGTGCTGGCTGTTATATTCTTTTGGCTGGATATTCTGCATGGTCGACAAGTGCTGGCGAGGCAGCGTCTCTATCAGGGGTGTCGCACCAAATTCTGGGCCCTGGGTCCAAGGATTCACTGTGGGCCCCCCATGAATGTTCTTTATAGGGGAGGGGTTTTAACCCATTTAGACTGGGAACGCATTATTTTGCATATATTTCATGTGAAGGACCCCCAAAATGATATGTATTTGGCCACGGACCGCCATCTCAAAATATTTAGTTCCAGGGACCCCCCAGAAGCATAATTTGAGTTACAAATGTTCGCTTAAAAGATATATTCAAAGATTTGCACAGATTCTCACGACTTTTTCAAAAATAGCAGATCTACAAGCTTGTATATCTGCTATTTTTCAATAGCTAAAGTATAACATACCGTAATTAAGGCCCCTCCCTCCACCTTGGGCCCTAATAACTCAGTCCCACTTTCCCCCCTTGTGACGCCCCTGGTCTCTCTCTCTGTCTTTCTCTCTCTCTCTCTCTCTCTCTCTCTCTCTCTCTCTCTCTCTCTCTAGCTCTCTCTCTCTCTCTCTCTCTCTCCCCCACTTTGACTCTGTGTGGACTGTTCTCTCTCCCACAGATCTGGATGAGTGCAAGGCCAAGGAGGCCCGCTGTGTCCCCCCCGCTCTCTGTGCCAACACCTATGGAGGTTACAGGTGTGTGTGCAACGGCACCACAGACGTGGACAAGACCCAGTCCTGCATATTAGGTGAGGATCCTGGTACTCAGTTATCACTGAGTGAAAAAGCCAAGAAACAATTATGAATTTACAATAATCGTCTCCCTGATGCTGTTTCAGTGACCTTGTTTGAGCATTGCGGTAATTTTGTTAGTTTGCCCTCATCACAAATGAACTTTTTACCACTCCCCCCCCCCCCCCCCTTTTCTACCAAATTTTGCATATTTTGCATAGTTCACTGATCTTTAAAAAAAATGCAATGAACGTCGTTAAAGAATTACTTCCATAAATGAACGCCTGCCCAAGCTCAGCGGAGAAACAGACGATGGCTTGAACAGAATCTAATTCTTGTCGTTCTTGCCAAGATGCCAGGGCCGAATTCATGTCCCAGTCCATCGCTGCCCCCTCCGGTCAGAGCTAACATGTGCTAGAAATTAACTTTTGAATTTTTCGACTCTCAGATTACGGTAAAAGATCACTTAAAATGAACACAGAGGGTTTTACTGTGGTGCTTTTGGTTTTATGCAGGCCAGCAAAGTCCCAACACGACGGTGGTGTTGACGCCGAGGGGAACTGCTCTCATTAGCTCTCTTCTCTGCCTTTTCATGTCCTGCGAGGACACGGACGAATGCATCACAGGCCTGCACGACTGCCACGCGAAGGCCCTTTGCAACAATACCCTGGGCAGCTTCACCTGTGTCTGCCGTGAAGGCTACAACGGGGACGGCCGCCACTGCAAGGACATCAACGAGTGTGAGACCAATAACGGGGGCTGCGATGAAAACGCACAGTGCACCAACAATGAGGGTGGACGACACTGCGCCTGTAAGGCTGGCTTTGAAGGCAACGGGTTCCAGTGCACTCCAGTGCAGCTCAGTGCTGTAGTGAGAGAGCGCCCCAAGACAAATGTGTTTGTGCACCTGCACGCACATTTCCGTGCACGTCGTGCACAACGCATGCAGACGCGCGCACACAATCTGGGCCGGTTCTTGGCAATATAAGCAGTCACTTAGGGCCACAACCAATAAGGGGGCCACATCACAAGAAGAAGATTTTTTTTTTTTATTACGATTTTTTGTTTTTGGGCTTTTTTGCCTTTATTGGATAGGACAGTAGACTGACAGGAAATGGGGGAGAGACAGGGAGTGACATGCGGCAAAGGTCGCCCGGGTCGAGAATCGAACCGGCGACGCCGACAGGCATTGATGCCAAAATGGCAATGCCTATATGGTATGCGCCTGGTCCAGTAGGCCACCAGGTGCCCCAAGAAGAAGATTTTTTTAAACATATTATTACATTATGTCATGTATCCCCTATCCAAAAACCACCGTTATTATTTTAATATGCCCTCCCCGTCCTCCTTCCCCATAATCCCAAACTCCACTCTAAGCCTGGCTGCCTGTACTTGATTCATGAGCAAGTCCAATATGCCTCCAAAAAGAAATGTTTGATCTGGTGCTATATGTGCGCGTCCATCAGTTGGGGGCCACCTAAAATAATCTTGCACAGGGCCACCTGAGTCCTAGAACCGGCACTGCACACAATAAAAAGTAGGGGGTCCTGCTCCTACAATTATTTTCCCAAAATCACGCAAATCGGTACACAGTATGTCTACACTCATGTCATCAACATGGATCTGTCCCATATAGCGCCTCCATCAGGCCAATTTTTTTTAAATACATTTTTGGACACTGCTCCTACACATTTTGCTTTGTTTGATCATTTATTGTTGATAGAGTGTTACACTCTGACATCATGCTCTGACATCACTGTGAATTCAGGGGAACCACAATAACTGAACCCTTTTATGCCCATATATGGAGATCCCTGATGTCATCATTATTAAGCCCATATCCGTGAATGCCAACATGTCAGTCTAACCTATAGACTAAACATGTCAGTCAGTCAAACCAGTGTGGCTGGTTCTACAGACAGGGTCCATATATGGTCATACAATGGATTGTATGTGGCCGGTGTGGTCTCCAAATATGGGCATTCCCATATGAAGTCCTGTTAGGGGAACCACACTAACATAATCTCTTTATATGCCCATATATGGAGATCCCTGCTGTCATCATTATTAAGGCCATATCTGTGAATGCATGGGTAACAGGGATCTCCATATATGGGTAACTGGTCCGATATATATTAACTTTTTCCCTGCCAGATTATTTATTTATTTATTGCTTCTGCTGCCATCAAAAAGCGGCTTACCTTTGCGACATTATAGTAGACAGATACACTTTTTTTTTTTTTTTTTTTTTTAAGTGCCTGGTCTGCGCTTTCGCAGACCAGGCAGCAGAGGGCGGCGTCATGCAAGGATTAATGTGAATTTGGCTGGTCCCGCTTCCCTTACATTGAGAGCACACTCTGGCCATTGAGCCTTCCGTGTTGAGAAAATCAACACGGAAGAGAATTGGTCTCCGTTGATGTTAATGCATAATGGATTTTTAAGACCATTCCTGCAGACGATGTGATTACAGTACACGGCGGCGCGACCCCTCATCAGCTTAAGGACATCAACAAGGTAAACGAACGAACGGCCGTATTGGAGAATCGAGAATTGGGGCGAACAGGAACGTCCAAAGCAGTATAAGAGTTAATAAAGGATAACATAAATTAAAAGTTCACATATGGGTATTCCCAGATGATGCCCTGTTAGGGGAACCACACCAACAGAATCCATATATGGCCAAGACTGGTGGCCAAGACAGATGGCGTGACCTTGCCAAGTAAGATCGGAACAATGAGATGTCGGACCAATGCCATGGCACCGTCTATTTTGGGCTGAGGGAACATAGGGCTGAGGGAACATAGGGTCTATTTTTGGGTTGAGGGAACATAGGGCTGAGGGAACATAGGGTCTATTTTGGAATTGAGGGAACATAGGGCTGGGGGAAACATAGGGTTGAGGGAACATATGGTATAATAAATTGTTAGGGAGTGAGGGAACATAGGGCTGAGGGAACATAGGGCTGAGGGAACATACATGTAGGGCTTAGGGAGCTTGAGCATGACCCCAAAGTGGGATCTTCAGGAGACTGTAGTTTAGGATAGATCCTATAGCCCAAAGGGACAGTCACCTGAGTCAACCGTTGGTTTTATTGGTTGTCACTCGATATCACAACGGTGAGGGCCTGCCTGGCCTCGTCCGTTGCAGGTTGCGGTGACAGCTTTGTGCCAATGTAATATGAAAACAAATAAAAACTATTTATTGGTCAAAACCCAATTCCTATTTTTAGAAGTGAGGGAACGCTGCTCCCCTGCGCTCCTCCTCCACTACACCCCTGGAGATTGAGGTCTGCCCGTCACACTCCAACTGCATTGTATTTGTTTTACAATTTAAAATGGTCGAGATATATATATCGTCGTTGTCGGGTGAAAACCTTGTATCTCGAAAACCATCCGTTTTGTATTTATCATTTAAAAAAGTATCTAGACTAGTGAAAATAGCCGATCTACAAGCACACAACGCCTAGCGATGCGAGGCGTTGTGTGCTTGTAGATCTTCTGTTTTCACTACTTATGCGCGACGGCCTTGTATGATGAAGCAGAGCTTTACTTTGTGAAAGAACGTACACATTTGAAACTTGGAGATACGAGGTTTCCACCCGACAACGACTATATATATATATATATATATATATATATATATATATATATATATATATATATATATATAATATATATATATAATATATATATATAGGCCTATATCCTCCTCATGGTCTAAACGAGGAGTTCCACCTTAAACCATTTCTGTGACTTGTTCTGTATCTTGTTATTGCACTGTAATTATGCTTTTAAATTTTTGATATCTGACTTTGTATTTTTCTACTTATTTCTACTTGATCATTGTTATAGTTATATATGGCTCTAAAAGGTACAGTATGTGGCACTGATAATTATGTCAGTGGATGGGTTAATTTCATTTTATTGCTAAATTCATTTGTACTTCTGATGGCCATATAGTAATCCATGTTTCTGTCTATGCTGACAGCAGAGTTGTCTGATCAGTAATCAGTCAAGTTCATGACCCCAAGCTGGTCTCATTCATGCAAACTGAGCATTGCATTACCCATCATTCCCTAGGTTATATACAGTATATCTGCACTTTTGATTTTGATACATTGTTCAGTATACAGGGCGCGACGAAGGCCGGAGAAGCCGAAATCATATAACATCATGCATATTCAAGAGCTTTTTGGCTGTGTCCAGCTAAGAACTCTGATGCTACGCAAGAGAAATGAACTTTTCTTTAGCGATGGTTAGCCAGGTTGGTGTCCAGCTAGCTAACACTCATTGATGAGAATGATCGACTGATCTCTTTCAATTTAATTGTTATGCAAAACGTTTTAAAAAAGTGTTTTTGTTAAAAGGTTATCATGAACAGGTCATGGACTGCACACATTATGATAATTTATTATTTGATGAATACACTTTATCATGCAAAAATGTCATTGTTGTGTCTAATTTGAATTATACCTGTAAATCTTAATTTCTTTATTTTCAAATCTCCTTAAACCCTTCTCTATCCACGACTTTCCAGTGTCCCATGAGGCCTTGCATGAATTATCTGTCTGTCATTCAATGTAAAAAAAAAAAGGTCTCAATTGAAATTGTGTGTATCCTTTTAGTTGACTTTGTACCAGTGAACTGTACTGTCAGGAAACTGTACCTTTTCCCAATGCAAACTTAATAAAGTCTTCAATCAATCAGTCAATCAATCAAATGGAAATCACTTCCTGTTGTCAGTCATTCAATTCATTTGAGTGATCTGTGTCCGTGTCATAATGTGGGAACACAACCTGACAGAAATCAGAAAGGGTCATATTAGTCTGCCTACTCTAGTCTGCCTATCTCTATCCACACTTTTCATTCATGAAGTGTGATGTGATGCGTTGCGAGAGTCTGGTCTGGCCAACATCAACTCGGGACTCCTGATTGTCCTGAATAACCACCCTCCACACTCTCCTATCTAGCATCAGGGTCTTGAGCTCTACAGTGTTAAGCTAAGCTGCCGTGCTGCAGTGCATCTTTGTAGGTGGTGCACTTCATGCCTGTCCTGGCTTTGCCCTGGGTTCGCTCCCACAGTGTCCGTTTGCTTGCCACTGACAGCCTCATCCTCACTCTGACTTTGTCTTTGAACCGTGGTAGGTCCTGTCCATGTGACACCTAGTGACACCTAGTGCCATTCATAGCATTCTTATGTACTCCAGCCAGGGCCCTTTCCTGTTGGGCTGTGAAGGTCCATATCTCAGCGCCATACAGCAGTATTGACTCCACTGTAGTTTGGATAGCTCAGGGGTTCCCAAACCTTTTTTGTCTCAGGGCACCCCTTAAATATTTGTTTTAATCCGAGGCACCCCTACATTATAATTTTCACTCCCAGCACCTTATATTTATAGCATATCGTCGTTGTCGGTGGAAACCATCTATAAAATGTACTAAACTAGTGAAAACAGCAGATCTACAAGCACACAACGCCTCGCATCGTGAGGCGTTGTGTGCTTGTAGATCAGCCGTTTTCATTCGTTTTGTGTGACAGTCTTGTATGATGTAGCAGGGCTTTGCTCTACCAAAAGAAGTACACATTTGAAACTTGGAGATACGAGGTTTCTGCCCGACAGTGATGATATTTTAGTGATTATGTTGCGAGGAAAACGTTGAGTTAATCACCATTTTGGTTAGAACTGACTGAAAACTGACTTTGTACTTCAAGTTTAAAATGATACTAAATATTTTTTCACGTGTCCAAATAAATTCCAAATATTATAAAATTATCTCGCGGCACCCGTGAACTGCTCTCACGGCACCCCAGGGTGCCCCGTCGCCCACTTTGAAAACCCCTGGGATAGCTGCCTCTTGAGGTCTTTTCCCATTTATTGGCATTGAGCTTGAGGCCGATCTTTCTGCACTCCATTTCTGCTGCCAGTAGTAGTTCCCCTCCTTTCTCTTCGTTTTACCATAAAGTAAAACTAAATACATCTCTTTTTGTTATTACTACCGTCACAACATTCCTGAGAAAGTATAATAGTAATGGTATTGCATTGCCAATAGTATAACGTTTACGTTTATGATGTGCCATAAGACCTGTCTGCAAAATAAATGCAAGTCTTTCTCCCACCTGTGGATGGAGCTCATAAACCAGTTGACTGAGCACTGATGTGGCTGCCTTATCAGCCCGGTAGCTCATCTGTCTACCAAGGATTTACTGCCCTGTGTTTATATTAACCACTTAAACCCTCCATACTTGGTGAAACAGACCTGATTTGGCTCTGTAATTGCAGTTTCCCCCCCTTTACAAGCTCAAATGCATTGTGAGCTTGTAATGTCCCCCCAGAATATGGATGCTGGGGTTCAAAAGGGACATTTCACTTAAATTACATCTAATTTATTCTGAACGTGATCTCACACATTCCCCAAAGTCTCCTGAGCTGGGGGTTACTTGTAGTGGTGTTACTTGTAGCGCACGCACGTGCGCGCACACACACACACACACACACACGGGCGGGCCTTGATGGCGTCGTAATGGCTGATTTTACACTTGGTTGCAAAGAAAGAAAGAAAGAAAGAAAGACACTATTCATGGAATATAAACTACTCATGGTTTCAAACTTGCAAAACAACAGTATTTATTCTTGAAATTGTAACTGGGTCGTTTGCAGTGTCCTCGAGTAGTACAATACAATTCAATTCAACAACATCACTGTTGAAAATAAAATAACATCTAGGAATTGAAAAGACAATAGGCTAAAAGGCATACAGGTGGCATACAAGTTATAAATAGAAACCAAGACAAAAACAGTTACATATTGATGTGGTGGTCACCAGGCAGAGATCTAAAGCGAGCCAAGGGTACAAGGGTTCAAAGTGCAGGTCATTCCATGTGGTAAGGACACAGAAGCTAAAAGTATCCAATTGCTTCCCAAAATTTGCTGAAAATAGCAGACCTTTTTTGTTGTGTGCTTGCATGTCCATCTGCAATTTTCAGCCAAGACATTTTGCTGTAGAGGGGGGAAAAGAAGAGGACGGGAGTACAAACACCTGGGGGACCCCAGTAATAAAGTATATTGGGTTCAAGTGGCCAAAGAGCCTTTCAGGACAACTAATAATGTCACCTTTTGCATTGTTGGCTGTCTGTGTGACGCTTTGGTCAAGTGGTCAGTGACCCCACTGCTGTCTGGCCCTGAAACGAAGGGGGATATGGGCCATGTTTACTTCACCCCCCTGCTCTGTGTGCATTTAACAGGGACGTGCAGAGAATGTTAGAGAGGCAGGGGCTGAAATTTCTAAAAGGGCCTTTTGGTGAAAATATTGAAAATAGCAGACCTCCAAGCTCACAACTAGCCACGCTGCGATAAGTTGTGAGCTATAGGAGGTCGGCTATTTTCAGTACTTGATACCACACTAAACTAAAGCATAAAAAGGCAATTCTGGCATACAGCATGGATTTCTACACAGTGAGGGCAATTCTTTCAACATAAGATGCTGCATTTAGTTCCGGAGAGTTTGGACAAGGCGATTCTCTTGAATTCTGCCTTCAGATATGGCATGGAAAGAGGGCATTTGCATTTCTTTCACCATAGTAAAAGTAAAAACTGCATTCATGGTCTGGAAAGGGCACTTTTTTACAGACGGATTAAAGGGCAGGGGCTTAAGCCCCCTTTCATGTCTATGTGTGCACATGCCTGCCATTTAATAGGGTTAACAACCTCCAGAAACGCTACGTTTGTCTCTATGTCCTTGTTGCATTGAGGACTTGTAGTAACTCTGTCTGGTGGTTCATCTCTACCTGTTTAGTTTAGTTTGAATCCCAGCTGCTGGTATTAGCACTGAGGACATGAGTTCTTCATGGGATGGTGCTCTCTGGTTCTCTAGCAGACAGTTGTTGCCTGCAGTGCTGTGGCTCTGCGTGTTCGGGACATGTGCCTCACAGGAGATCAACTCACCGGTAAAGTGATCAAACACTATACCCTTCCATGTGTAGGGTTAGGGGTGCGTGTGTGAGTTTGTCTAGCTATACTTATGGGGACTAAACGCATGTTCACACAGTCACCTGCAGGGGACCACTGACAGTGTGGGGACAAAATAGTAGGTCCCCACAATGGTTAGGGTTAGGGTTAGGTTAGGGTTATGTTAGGTTTAGGGTTAGGTTTAGGGTTAGGGTTAAGGTTAGGGGTTAGGTTTAGGGTTAGAGTTAGGGTTCGGTTTAGGGTTAGGGTTAGGGGTTAGGTTTAGGGATAGAGGTTAGGGTAAGGCCACAGGACTTGCATACAAATTAATGGAAGTCTATGTAATGTCCTTACAAGTGATATAAATATATAGTGTGTGTGTGTGTGTGTGCGTGCGTGCGTGCGTGCGTGCGTGCGTGCGTGCGCGCGTGCGCGCGCGCGTGCGCGCGTGCGTGCGTGCGTGCGTGCGTGTGTTTTGCTTTACTGGAGTATTTCGGGTTCTCATTACTTTTACTTATATTCCACGTTACCAGTTACTTTGTAGATTTTGATTAGTAATACAAAACATAGACCTACGTTAACCACGTCAGTGTTATATACATTTTGTCCATTTGAAAATTGAACACACAAAAAAAACACATGATATGGGGGGAGGGTCGATCCCCAGATGACAGTGTGAAGTGAACTTATTTTAAGACCACTATTGCATTAAAAGTAATCAACAAACTATATAGGCTACTGTAAAAACTGGTAGAACGGCCCACTATATTAATCTGTGGAACTAGCCTGGGATCGCTTCCAATTTCGGGCTTTTGATCCGGTCGGGAGTGGATGGCGTCCTACGTCATTTTGTAGTCAAAACAAGTAGTTAGTGCATGCGCTAACTGGGTTAAAACTGATTCCGGTTTGGTATAGTTCCGGCCAAAGTGTAGTCCGTTTTGACTACAAAATGACGTAGGGTGTCATCCGGTCTAGACCGGATCAACCGACCTGTTTGGTAAACAAATACCAGGCTTTCCCCCAGAAAGCCTGGTGATGCGAGGTTACTGTGGAACAGAGTCAAACAAAATGCTAGTTCATATAGGATTATTGAGGGGGGTCTGAAAAGGTTGAGGACCACTCCAGTAAGGCAGGCACACCCACCCCTTCTTTATTCCTGTGTGTCTCCACTAGGCATGGCTGAGCCAGTTTGGCTACCTGCCCAAGCCCAGTGAGGGCATTGCCACCATGTTTACGGCCGAGATGCTGAGCGAGGCCGTCAGCGAAATGCAGAGGTTCTACAACCTGGAGGTCACCGGACAGATGGACGAGCAAACCGTCACGTACGCTACAGCGCCCCCCTGTTGTCAATAATTATTGACACCTACACTTACTGGAAACATTCCTGTTTATGTCCCGAACCACTTTTAACCCATTAAGACCTGAATGAGGCAGATTCTACTAATGGCTTCTAAAACTTACATTGCTAAATATCGTCACTGTCGGGCAGAAACCTATTATCTCCATTTTTCAACTTTTATGTGTTTTCTCGTAAATTAACACCCATGAAACTTGATCATACTTCAGCGTCACGCAAAAGCATCAAAAGCATCAGACCCGGCCTGGACAGCTGGCGTAGCCGTCTGGGCACCTATGCTGCTCATCCGCGTGTCACGGGTTCGAGTCCCAATCACGCAGAGACACATCACTAAACACATATGTATTATCTGTAATATTTCCATGTCATCTCTCCCCTTCCCTCAGAGCCATGAAGCATTCTCGCTGTGGTGTTCCCGACAACGCTGACGAGACTCTACCGAGCGCGAGACGGAAGCGCAGCGCAGATCGCGACTCTAAGTGGGAAAAGAATGACCTCACTTACAGGTAAAAAGAAAATGTATGTCTCCTCTGTGTCATCATTGCCCATGGTTGGTGGAAGGGCCTTTCTGTGTGAAGTTTGCATGTTCTCCCCCGTGTCTCCTAGGGTAAGTATACCCTCCCAAAAACATGCAGTAATCCTGGTCTCTGTACTGCCTATCGGCTATTTTCGGCAAAGAGGTTTGGTGTAGAGGAGAAAAAGAGCAGACTAAGTATAGACTACAGAGTGAAAGGTCAAGTTTTTAAGTATTGACAGTTCAAGTGGTTAAATATCTGAAAACACAAATTGACATGAATCCAAAATATACAGATGATCATGCTGTCAAACAATGAAAAGGATGTGGGGGTCCCTGCTTCATCTCACTCTTAACTAAGGGGTCCTTGGCCTGAAAACATTGAAGACCCCTGGTTTAAAGAATGAACACTCCCGTTTTATTCTTTGTTTCTCTCTTTTCCCCTCTCCTCCCGCCTCTCTTAGCATCATGAACCACGCACCTAGGGTTGGAGAACAGGAAACCTACGAGGCCATCCGGAAGGCCTTCAAAGTCTGGGAGAAGGCCACCCCACTGAAATTCCAGGAAGTCCCGTACGAGGAGATCGAAAAGAAGCGCCGCGGCGACGCCGACATCATGATCTACTTCGATTCGGGCAAACATCGCGATTGTCAATACGCATTCGACGGGCCGGGAGGGGTCCTGGCTCACGCCTTCTTCCCCGGTGATATTTACGGGCCGATAGCGGGTGATATGCACTTTGACGCACATGAGAAATGGACCGTCCTCAATCGGGACCTGCCGGGTAAGAGTCAGTGGTGGAAAAAAGTACTTTTTTTGTTTACTTAAAGCTGTGATGACACGCAAAAACAAGGTAATATATTGTTTGAATAATATAAATACTTTTTAAAATGATTATACAAAACGAACGGTTTTGGACATACAAGATTTCCACCTGACAACGACGAAATGTGAGTACAACAGTTTTCATGTCCCAACCTTCTTCTTGTTTCCTTCCTTCTGTCCATGCATCCATCCAGATTCCATCAATGTGTTCATAGTAGCGGTCCATGAGATAGGCCACAGCCTGGGTCTGTCTCACTCCAGCAGCACCAAGTCCATCATGTTCCCCTCCTACCAATGGCAGGAAGAGTCAACCTTCAAGCTGTCAAAGGGTGACGTCGAGCGGATGCGGAACAAGTATGGTGGGTTTGATACCTATCCAGGCCAAAATCTGGATAGGTGGGTAGGTGGGTAGGTGGGTGGGTACGCAACGTTGCATGTGGTACAAAAGAACAGGACCAAACACAAGAACAAATCCCATTGTTTCAACGGTGCAGATAGTCACTTAAAACGTAGCACAGATTTATACAGTATAACAAAAATAAGTTCCTGCAGAAATGCGTGGGCTCACTGAAAGCTAATACAAATAATTATGCTCAATAGAAATAGCATCTGAGAGGAATGTCTGTTCAAATTTACAAAGAGTGGATATAGTATCAGTACTTTATGTGATTTGTGTGAACATATTGATGTGTAGAATATAGTAGTGTATAAGCATAATGGGTTTAGAGACGAATACTGTGGCTGCCTTAGCAATCTTAGAATAGTTTGACTTATTGCTTATTTATTTACACGTAAACCTACAATACATTCATTTTGTCCACTGCATTTATCCGTCCTAACTATTAGGAGCAGAACTCTGTGAATAGATCGCCCAGGGAGATGTTAGGGGTTTGACGCAGGGCCGGGGAACGAGGACATTTTATTTCCTGCAGTGGTTCTCAACCTTTTTAGGCCACAATCCCCCAAAATAATCGTATTTGAATTGGAGAGGCATTAGGATAAATGTGCACGATGTTAAAAACGAAATGGAAGTGGGGAGGAGGCTTCACTTCCACTTTAACCGGATACTCACCATAGGTCTTACGTTACCCCAGACTGCATGACGGGAGCATTTGCAAATTGCCGGAGTCAACAGTCTGGCCACGCGAGACTAGGTTTATTTAGGCCATGCCTAGACCGGATCCCACAGCCTGTTTAAAACAAATAGGCTTTCCTTTCGTGGAACGCAAGGTTATCCCTGTATTCTCTCTCTCTCTCTCTCTCTCTCTCTCTCTCTCTCTCTCTCTCTCTCTCTCTCTCTCTCTCTCTCTCTCTCTCTCTCAAGCTTTATTGGCATGAGAAAGCATACGTTTACATTGCCAAAGCAGAAGTGTACACAGTACAATACAATCAATAAAAAAATCTCTCTCCCCTCCTTCCTTCCTGTCCTTTCACCTGCCATCGTCCCAGAGATGGGAGATGGGACGCCACTGGGAAAATGCTACTCTGGTAACGGCGAAAAGTATCGAGGGGAGGTGGCCACGACGTTCTCCGGCAAAACCTGCCAGAAATGGTCGGCCATGACGCCTCACTTTTCCGGCTGGACGCCCGAAGACTACCCAGAAAAGTAAGAACCCCTGAGCCAAATATCTATCTATCTATCTATCTATCTATCTATCTATCTATCTATTGTGGAAGTGAGTGAAATGAGACGAGCAGACGGAGTATGGGAGTCTCTGATCTTTACTTCCAAACAATTCAAGTTCAAGCACAGGTACCAGCACTTCCTCATGAAACCTCGTATCTCCTCCCATCAACCCCACAACCAGTGTCCATTCTGAGGTGAGATACCTCCATCTAGTGTTCACCACACAGGCCCCCCCAGAACGCTCAGAATTGACCTTACAGAACACATAATTATGCCCAAAATGCATTAACCCATCACAGTCTTACCAACCCCCCAAACCAGTACTACACCCAGTGTCAATAGTCTCTTTTAGGAGGTCTGACCACCCGGCCAAAACTACTGTATTTCACCGCCACCGGCAACATGGAAGGGGCAGGGGTCGGGGCAGGGGGGCGTCCCCGCCGCCGACGCGGAAGGGTAGGGGCCTCCATGGATGGAGAGCATGAGACGGGGGCAGACTTGGGTGGCCGGCCGCGACGTGGGGGCTGAGCCAGCTCCACCGGCTCGTCTGGGATAACGTGAGCAGGCTTGAGCCGATCGACTGAGATCTGCTCCTTATTCCCCCCCATGTCCACCACAAAAGTCTTTGGGCCTGCCTCCAGGACCCGGAAGGGCCCGTCGTAGGGAGCCTGCAGCGGAGAGCGATGAGCATCATGGCGGATGAACACATAGCTGGCAGCCATCAGGTCCTTCGGGATGTAAGACTGGGGAAGGCAGTGATGTGTGGGTACTGGAGCAAAGGCTCTCGCTGCATCCTGGAAGGCAGACCGGTGAGCTGTAGTGGACCACGGGGTCGAGGAACCCGGGAGGAACTCCCCAGGGACCCTCAGCGGCTGACCAAAGACGAGCTCTGCTGAAGAGGCCTGCAGGTCTTCTTTTGGGGCCGAACGCAGCCCCAACAGGACCCACGGCAGACGGTCGATCCAATTGCTGTCAGTGAGAGTGGCCCGGAGAGCAGCCTTCATAGAGCGATGAAAGCGCTCACACATCCCATTGGCCTTTGGGTTATAGGCTGTGGTACGGTGGAGCTTCACACATAGTCTCTCAGCCACCACGCTCCACAGCTCGGAAGTGAACTGAGATCCCCGGTCCGACGTCAGGTCCAACGGCGTGCCGAACCGGGTCACCCAGCTGGAGATGAGCGCCCTGGCTACCTCTGCAGTCGTTGTGGATGACAGGGGGACCACCTCCGGCCACCTGGTGGTCCTGTCCACCATGGTGAGGAGGTGCGTGAAACCCTGGGATGGGGGAAGCGGGCCAACTAGGTCCACATGGACGTGGTCGAACCGCCTCTCAGGGATGAGGAACGGCTCCAGGGGGGCCTTGGTGTGACGGTGTATCTTGGCCCGCTGACACGACACGCAGGAGGCCGCCCAGGCCCTAACGTCCTTCCTAAGGCCTGGCCAAACGAACTTGGCCCCCACCAGCTTCACAGATGCCTTTACCCCCGGGTGTGAAAGGGAGTGTATGGCATCAAACACCCGGCGGCGCCAGTCCGTTGGCACCATGGGGCGTGGCTGGCCAGTGGAGACGTCGCAGAGGAGGGTGGCGCCGCTGTCGTGGAACGCCACATCCTCCAGTCGTAGCCCGGTCACAGCTGTCCTGTACGCCTGAAGGTCCATGTCGGTGAGCTGGTCAGCTGCCATAACTGCATAATCAATGCCCAAGTGCACAGGGCTGACGTGTGCCCGGCGGGAGAGGCAGTCCGCCACCTGATTGTTTTTGCCGGCCACATGCTGAATGTCTGTAGTGAACTCCGATATAGCGGAAAGTTGACGCTGTTGACGCCCTGACCACGGCTCTGTGGTCTTGGCCATGGCAAAAGTCAAGGGCTTGTGGTCGACAAACACAGTGAACTCCCGGCCCTCCAACAGGAACCTGAAATGACGTGTGGCGAGGAAAAGGGCCAGGAGCTCCCTGTCGAACGTGCTGTACTTCCTCTCGTTGTCCCGCAGCTTCTTACTGAAGAAGGCCAGAGGCTGCCAGGCGCCCGACACCCACTGCTCACACACCGCCCCTACTGCATAATCGGAGGCATCAGTTGTAAGTGCTATGGGAGCAGCAGGAGACGGGTGTGCCAGCATGGCAGCGTTGGCAAGGGCCGCCTTGGAGTCCTCGAATGCCCCGATCCGCTCCGGGGACCAGTCGACATCGTCGTTGTCTTTCTTCCCTTTCAGCGCCTCATACAGGGGGCTCATCAAGTGAGCCGCGTGGGATATGAACCGATTATAGAAATTAACCATCCCCAAGAACTCCTGGAGAGGCTTGGTGGTGAGGGGGCGGGGAAAATCAGCAATCGCCTCCACTTTGGCAGGCAGAGGAACAGCCCCCTGGGGAGAGACATGGTGGCCTAAGAAATCAATGGCCAGCAGGCCAAACTGACATTTGGCCGGGTTCACAATAAGTCCATGCTCATTGAGCCTCTGGAACAGTTGTCGTAGATGTCCCAGATGTTCTTCTGCAGATGTGCTGGCCACTAGGATGTCATCGAGGTAGACGAACAAAAATGACATTCCCCGCAGCACAGAGTCCATGAGCCGCTGGAAAGTCTGCGCTGCCCCTTTAAGACCAAACGGCATCCGCAAGAACTCAAACAGTCCAAACGGGGTGATGACAGCAGTCTTGGGCACGTCGAGCGGGTGGACTGGCACCTGGTGATAACCGCGGACCAAATCGATCTTAGAGAAGATGGTGGCCCCTGCCAGGTGGACAGAGAAGTCCTGTATATGTGGAACCGGGTAGCGGTCATGTGTGGTGATATTATTTAGTCGCCGAAAATCACCACACGGGCGCCACTTCCCGTCCGCCTTGGGGACCATGTGGAGAGGGGAGGCCCAGGGACTGTTGGAACGGCGCACAATGCCGAGCCGCTCCATCGTGGCGAACTCCTCCCTGGCTATTGCCAGCTTAGCAGCATCCAAACGGCGCGCACGTGCAAAAACTGGCGGCCCCACCGTGGGGATATAATGTTCCACGCCATGCTTGGCGACAGCAGCAGAGAAGGTGGGGACTGTCAAAGCAGGGAACTCGGCCAGGAGGCGCTGGTACAAATCCCCTGTGGCGAGCATATTGGCCAGGGCAGGCGGCCCCGGCCCCCCCAATGTGCAGGGGTATGTGTCAAATGACACAGAGTCAATGAGGCGCCGGTTTGCAACGTCAACTAAAAGTCTATGAGCACACAAGAAATCGGCCCCCAGTATTGGCACGGACACGGAAGCAACAATAAAGTCCCAGCTAAACTGATGCCCATTGAAACACACAGTCACATACCTAGTACAAAACGTACGGATGGCAGTTCCATTAGCCGCATCCAGCGGTGGTCCATGTGCGCTTCCCAACGCGTCCGCAGCAGTCGCAGGCAGGATGCTCCTCTGTGCGCCCGAATCCACCAGCAAGCGCCGACCAGAAGACGTGTCCTCAATAAACAGCAGCTCATTGATGACGCCAGCACTCATAGCCGCTAACGAGCGCCGGCTCTGGCGTTTCCCTGGCTCTCAAAACAGCATGGTGGAATACAGCGCTTTGCCTTGGTGCCAAAACGGCGATGATAATAACACAGGCCGCTCTCATCTCTCCGCGTCTGATCCCTGCGCTCAGACACAGCAGCCACCGCTGGATCAGACACAGCAGCCACCACGTATTGGCGGGAGGCCAGCAGTATCCTGTCCGCCTCCTCCGCTAACCCCCGGTAATCCTTGGTGCGCACGAGAGGAGAGGTGGCCAAAGCCGTGCGCACTGGAGTCGGGAGTTGCCGCAGGAACAGTTGTATAAAGAGAAACGTAGTGTCACCTGAACCAAGCAGCGCCAGCATGTTCTCCATTAGTTCAGTAGGTTTACTGTCTCCCAATCCGTTGAGTGACAGCAGGCGATCTGCGCGCTCCTCATCGGATAGCTGGAACAGACGCAGCAGCTGCGCTTTGAGAGCGTTGTATTTTCCGTCTGCTGGTGGCTCCCTCAGGAAACCCATGACGCGGCGGGTCGTTGAGGAATCCAACGCGGCGACGACATGGTAGTATTTGGTGTCATCCACCGTGATTCCGCGGAGGTGAAACTGTGCTTCGATATGCTGAAACCACGGGGCAGGATCATGTTGCCAAAACTCAGGCAACTTGACTGTCGCCGCATACACGACCGGAGCCACGACTGCGTTATCATCGTCAGACATGTTCTATACTTAAACGTCAGGGTCACCACTGTGGAAGTGAGTGAAATGAGACGAGCAGACGGAGTATGGGAGTCTCTGATCTTTACTTCCAAACAATTCAAGTTCAAGCACAGGTACCAGCACTTCCTCATGAAACCTCGTATCTCCTCCCATCAACCCCACAACCAGTGTCCATTCTGAGGTGAGATACCTCCATCTAGTGTTCACCACACTATCTATCTATCTATCTATCTATACAATTTCCAATTATTTGGGACAAAAAGATGATTTTTTTCCTCAAACGAATTAAAGTAGTATACGAAAAAAAAGCCTCAGATTTAAAATGTGTTTAAATAGTAGCTCTGTTTATACTGTATGTGCAGTAGGTCTAGAGCAGGAGTGGACAACTTGATGATGGAGAGGGCCACTATGTCACACTCAGAGGGCCACAATGCATATACAGTAAAAAATCGCAAAAATAGCCGATCTACAAGCTCAAAACGTGTCGCAGTGCGACACGTTTTGAGCTTGTAGATCTGCTATTTTTGCGATTTTTGAATTGGAATCCTGAAAAGTAACATTTTATTTAATTTCCAAAGCATTTACAGTATATGTTCTTATGTTAACTTTATGAATTTAAATACAAATACATTGTGCATAAAAAAGACTAGTACTAGTCATTAAGCTACTGATATAGACGGGTTTCTGGTCCACGTCACACTGATGGGTCGGTACCAAAATTAGCCAATAAATAGAAACCATGCAGCGCTCCCCAAAACAACAGGTTTGGAGATTGGTGGGAATTGATTACATGATACATTCAGCTGTGCATTTAGTCTCAATGTTTGTAAACAAGAAACCGGTCTATAGACTGAAGTAATTAAAGCGGGTCATGTATGCATGTTTGGAATTGTAACAGCTGAAATCAATAATATCTCAGTATTCAAATATTAACCTGCGGGCCGCATTAAGTGAAGGTGAGGGCCGCATGTGGCCCCCGGGCCGCCAGTTGCCCATGTATGGTCTAATACATAATCACTTAATAGATATGTACACAGTATACATACATCCACCTAGCCATCTGTCTGTCTGTTTGTCTGTCCGTCTACGTACTTACAACCTCACCTACTGTACCTGCCTTAATATATTTTCTTTTTGTTAGGGGCCTGGACAACAACTACTGCCGTAACCCAGACAGTGATACGAAGCCATGGTGCTACACCACTGACCCTGGCACAATGTGGGAGTACTGCAAGATCCCCAAATGTGCAGCTACTACCAAGCTAGGTAGCCGTGACGATCACTTGAATTCATGATAACGATTTTAATGATTACTTTGTTTCTTTCTTCTTTTGTCCTGCCAGGTGGGATCAGTGTTGTTTCATTCTGCCTCTCCTTAAATGCTCAGAATGGAGGGTTGTAGGCCTACTAGAAGTTTGCGGCCCTTCGGGCCGCGTCTAGAGTTCAGGCCGCTGGAAAAAAGGTTTGAAGGTTTTGAAAAAACAAATGGTGATGCGATGACGTGGTGTATACGGATGTTACTGCGATTGAGGTGAAAGAGAAAAGTGGAAAGTTGTGAGCTAACTATTAGCTATTTTTGTGTGTGTGTGTGTGTGTGTGTGTGTGTGTGTGTGTGTGTGTGTGTGTGTGTGTGTGTGTGTGTGTGTGTGTGTGTGTGTGTGTGTGTGTGTTCTGGCTACGCCCCCCTCGGTTGAAATTGGATCCGCCGGTCCCATAGCTGGGAATACGAGCCAATGGACGGCGGTCACCGGTCACCATGGCAACGGGGGGCCAATGATAGAGTTAGGGCGGTATTCCGTGAGTTCTACCGACATACATCTGATCTACATCTGATCTAGCTATGAGTTGAGGTGGATGTGAAGTGGGCGTGAATGGGCTTGGAAGTGGGATGCGGCTCTTAGAGGAATGTATATGTCACGGTTAGATAGAGAAACTGTTAGATCGAGAAACGGAGCGCTCGTCGTGCGGCGCGGGGTGGAACAAGCGGTCGCTTTGAGCAACAACAACGTGGCGTCGGCAGGAATGATAGCCTCACCCCACGGAGGTTAGGGTTAGGGTTAGGGTTAGGGTTAGGGTTAGGCATAGTTTTACTGAGGTTAAAGTTGTACTATGTAACTTTTTTTATAAAACAAATCTTAAAATTCTCCTAACTATTAAATCACAAAAGTTTTAGAAGATCCGCGCCGTGAATTTCAGCCTGTAAAGCCTTCTCTATATAAACTGAGATCCTTGCCGTGGACCGGATCTCGCGCCAAAATTGCGTCATCACACTACCGGCCAATCACAGCGAGGGTTATACAACTGCCGGCCAATCACAGCGCATCTTGAAGTGGGGTCGCTAATACTCGCTATGGCAGCCATATTTGTTGTCGCCCGTTTGTACCATCCCTTCTCTAGGTAATTTCGCCTACCAGGCAGGGTGAAGGAGTCCGTATCTCTGGAATTACTGAACGCACAGGAACAAGGGACCCCTTAAAAGATAGATCTCAGCGAGGTGGAGGCAGACGCGGGGGTCTGAAGGTACGAAAAACGGACGAAAGACGCGGACGCGACCGCGGTTTGCTATAGGGCTAATGACCACTAGTTGGGCAACTTACACAGTATGGCTTTAAGGTTAGGGTTAGGGTTAGAGTAAGGCATAGTAAGCTAATGGCTAAACACAGCCGAGCTGGGCTAGTAAATAAACAAAAGAGAGTCGCAAACGAGTGACGTCAGCGCCTGCACTAGTGAATGGCTGACTGGCTGTTGTCGCCATCTGGTGGTGATTGGTGTGTGGTGAACTACAAAACGAGCGCTCTTACCACAATCTCACTGAGTTACCCAAACTGACTGTAACATATATATAAGATACCTATATTCTCCTTCCGGGCACAAACGTAATATATGGAGAACGCAGCAACTTGCCGTGGGTACTTTGTGGTGGAACATGGGTCTGTTCAAATGGTCATAGCTCAATAAGAAATGACACCTCCTTTTATACCGGCTTGCGCCTTGTGGACTAGCTGAGGTGGTGACGTCACCGAGAACGCTGAATCTAAGGCTGTCATGAATTTTTCCCATTCAAACAGGTGTAGGCTATTGTTATTTTATTTTTATTCTTTTTATTTGAAGTTGAATTCAGCACAGGCCCTTGTTTTTAATCTCTCCATCCATCTCTACCTCTCATTGTCCTGTCCACCTACCATCGTCCCAGAGGTACCCTGCTACTCTTGCAACGGCAGGAACTATCGGGGGACGGTTGCCACGACGGTCTCTGGCAAAACCTGCCAGAGCTGGTCGGCCCAGACGCCTCACCAACACACCCGTACGCCCCAAAACCACCCGCGCAAGTAAGAGCACCCGGCCAAATATCTATCTACAGCAGGGGTGCCCAAAAGGTATGATTAGCATCAAGAAGGGCCTGTCAGCTCCCTCCCAGCGTGACTTCCGCAATGCTTTGTTTTCCAGAGTATTGCACACAAACATCAGTAGCATTTCAAAGTTAAATAAAAACGTGCGAGGCAAAGAACCCGAAAACCCACAAATTGCATACAGAATGGGTGTAAGACCTTTTATCTTTCCCTCTCCCCACTATTTCCCATTAAGTGCGTTTGTCTTATGTTTAGTTATGGCAATAGATCTACATGGTCTACATGTAGATCTATGTAGATTCATATGATCTACATGCTCACAGCTAGCCAATCTACATGCTGAAATTAGCTGATCTACATGCTCACAACGCCTCGCAGCGCGAGGCATTGTGAGCGGTCGAGCTTGTAGATCGGCTATTTTCCCAATTTCTGCCCCTAATATTTGACAATTTGGCCAATGTTTAGTTTGTCATTTTCGAGGTATTAAAAAGTCAATTGTCATGTTAGAAATGTGCAGATACCCTCTATCTATACACTTAAACTTTGTTGGTTTGTTTACTGTTGAGTGAGAAAACAATGTTGCACATTAAGCTAATAATTTGGGGACCCCCCTGGGGGACAGGTCCCAACCCACAGGTTGAGAACCACTGATCTAAAGTATAATATTCATCCATCTAGACATCTGTCTGTCTGTCGGTCTCTAAGCACTTACCTACCTTCTGTATCTACCTGCATATTTCCACCAGAGGCCTGGACAGCAACTACTGCCGTAACCCAGACAATGAGAGGATGCCATGGTGCTACACCACTGACCCAGAGAAGCGCTGGGAGTACTGCCATGTCCCCAAATGTGAGGATACTCCACAACCAGGTAAGCTTGACCACTTGACCCGTTTAGACCTGTGTCCCATTCTAAAAATGCTTTCTAAAACCTAACCTAAGTTCTCTGAAAATCTTCAAATTTGTATTCAAAACAATGTAAAATTGTTACAGTATTATATGTATACAGCAACAACTAATGAGACACAGTGTTCCCGGTGTAGGTTACAAGACAACAGGTCTAACAGGATAATGACCTCATGACAAGCTAGAAAGCATGATGTTTGCTCTACCATATCACATTTCAGGGAAAAAAGAAAAGAAAAGATTAAATGGCATTACAGTAGCCAATGTCTCTTTAGAACAAAAATACATTGAAGAGAGACATTTGAAATGAATTAAACTTTAAAGGTTTGACAAGTTTAACTTGAAAGGGGACAATGAAATAGTGAGAGTGCAAAACAGAGAGCTGTGTACAACTGCTGCAAGAAGTAAATATTAGCAAATCAGGCAGTTGCTATCATCTAACTTGCTGGACTCACAGGCTTACGCACAGAAGTAGTTTGTGACATAGATAAACGTACTACACACATAAGAACCCCACCGATATCATCAAAACAGTGTGCCCATGCAAAGCAAGGGAAAAACACATTTTGACGTATAGAATAATGGATCCATATAATTTAGTAAACATTCTGCATATAGAGACTTCAGCTTCAACATTTTGATGATTTTATCTCGCTCATCTCTATGTTAAATGACATTTTCCCATTCAATGTAAGTTTTATCAATTTAAATATCTCAAAAAGTACAAAAGATATGGAAAACAATGCAAATACAATGTTAGCTGACATCCTGTAGCAACACCGGATGTTGGAGTTTCTAGCTAAAAGTATGAAGGAATAGACGGCGGGTGCCAAAAGGTGATAATGTTAAATGGTGAATAGAGGATAACATTAGTGTGGTTGCCTTAGCTGCGGGCAGCTGCGCAGCGTCGCGCCAGAAGTATTGATGCGCACAAAGTGTTGCATACTTCCATTGTCGCATGCTTCCATTTCCCCTCATGGGGAAAAACATGCGTCAACGCCTAGAAATAGAACAGCGGCGTATCGGAGCGGCGGGCGAGGCGTCAGACCCGCGCGTGCGTGCATCTGACGCCGCCGGTGTGGGTTAGTTCATTGAAAATAATGGGGGCGGCTGTTAGGACAAACGCCTTCCGCGGCCGGTGTTTGTTCCCCTTTATAGCGCCACCATAGGCTGATTTGAGAACTTTGAAGTAGCATTTCTTCCTCTGCCTAGTGGGAACGTGCGTGTCCAATTTCGCCAAGATTGCAGGCTGTGTTCATGATTTGAGGCCTTTCGTTCAAAACGGAGCAATCCTGCAAACTTTGTTTGGAAGCCAATTGTAGCCAATCAGGATGGAATATGGAAAATCTGACAGATCCATGTTGATCACATGACTGTAGAGATACTGTTTATCTATTTGCATGATTTGTGGACAAAATCTGTAGGAGTAGTGTACATGAAATGTGTTTTGCAAACATTTGCCTCATGGTGGCGCTAGAACAGGGCCATGTGAGAAATGTGGGGCAGAGGTTTGGAATTGACATCCAGGGAGTGTGTGTGCACAGTTTGGCTGCGACCGGGCCAATGGCGCCGGAGATTAGCTGTTAACAAACTAATTGGACACACAGACACATGGACGGATGAACGGACAGGGGGCGAAAACATACTCCCCTGACGGAGACAATAAAAAAGTCTATGGGAATTCTGAATGGGGGAAAAAAGCAACCCAGGTAGCATGTGTAAATGCGCCCATGAGGGGATATCTTACTCAGGGAGACTTTGACTCAGGGGCACAAACTGGGGACCTCCTTTTTTTGAGCGGTGCTAACCGCTCTTACAGTACGTCTGGCTTTGTGTGTGTGTATGAGTGTCCGTATGAGAACAGCACGTCCGTATGAGCACAGAACTCCATGTATGGAGATAACTAACGTCATGGACAGAGCGGCCCATACAAGGAGATATGCATGTGTGTCGTGTTTGATACCATTCGAAGTGAGACCAAAAACAACAAAACGTCTTTGTGAAGTTAACTCTCTCCATCCATCTGCTACTTCCTGTCCTGCTGTCCTCCTACCATGGTCCCAGAGCTGAGCTGCTACAGTGGCGACGGCATACACTTCCGGGGGGAGCTCGCCTCGACGGTCACTCGCAGAACCTGCCAGAGCTGGTCGGCCCAGACGCCTCACAAGCACGACCGTACGCCCGAAAACTACCCAAACACGTAAGAACACCGAGCCAAATATCTATCTATCTGTCTATCTGTCTGTCTGTCTGTCTATCTGTCAACATACTACCTACCTACTGTACCTACTGTACCTACCTACATATGTTATTATTATTTATTTGTCAGAGGCCTGGAAAACAACAACTACTGCCGTAATCCAGACGGTGAGAAGATGCCATGGTGCTACACCACTGACCCAGACACACGCTGGGAGTACTGCGCGGTGGACATATGTGAATTTGTTCCCGGTCCAGGTAGCTTAGATAACTTCAATAGACACATACAAAACAGAAAAAGTACAAAACTATGGCACCACCTCTTTAACTTTCTCCATCCATCTATTTCTTCCTGTCCTGTCCTGTCCACCTATATACCATCATCTCAGCGAAACCTTGCTACACCGGTGACGGCAGAAAATATCGGGGGACGGTTGCGAGTACGGCCTCCGGTAAAACCTGCCAGAACTGGGCGGCCCAGAAGCCTCACAAACACGACAACACGCCCAACAACTTCCCGTGCGAGTAAGAACACCTCAGCCAAATACCTACCTATCTTATTCTAGGGTATTGTAATTGATTGATGTTGTTCTGCTTTTGAAATTGCTGTTATCCTAGGTAAAGTACTATGTTCTATCTGTCTGTCGTTCAATGTTATATGAGATACTTAAAGTGGTTCCTGTGTTAAATAGCTGCAAGGCTTTCTAGGATCTCCTTTTAGTTGACCTTGTACCCGTGATTTGTGCTGTCATGAAACTGTACTTTTCTCTATTGCAAACTACTAATAAACTCTTCAATCGATCAATCAATCTATCCATCTCTCTCGCAATCTATCTACCCTGGGTATTCTGGGCCCTGGTTACAACAATTCACTGCGGGCCCCCCATGAACTGGGAACGCATTATTACGCATTATTTTGTGCTTTAACTATTGAAAAATAGCAGACATACAAGCTCACAGCGCGGCACAGAGTGCCACACTGCGAGCTTGTAGACCTGCTATGTTTTAAAAATCTTGAAAATGTCTTTGAATATTTAAAATCCTTCTAAGGTTTTTTGAAAAACCTGTTTCTATGTCAGTGGTGCTCAAACATTTTCATGTGAAGGACCCTCAAAATGATATGTATTTGGCCACAGACCCCTATCTCAAAATATTTAGTTCCAGGGACCCCCCAGAAGCAAAATTTGAGCTACACATGTTCGCTTATAAAAATACATATATTCGAAGATTTGCACACATTTTTACAACTTTTCAAAAATAGCAGATCTACAGATCTACAGATCTGTATCTGCAGTTTTTCAATATCTAAAGTATAAAATAATTAAGGCCCCTCCACCTTGGGCCCTAGTAACCCAGTACCACTTTCCCCCCCCCTTGTGATGCCCCTGCTTCTGCTTCTATCTACTACCGACTGTACCTACAAACATATTTTTTTGTCAGAGGCCTGGATGACAACTACTGCCGTAATCCAGACGGTGAGGAGCGTCCATGGTGCTACACCACTGACTCAGAGTCCCGGTGGGAGTACTGCGATGTCCCAGGATGTAATGATCCGTGAGGTTTGTGATGTCCTAATCTGTCAACGCCACTGCTTTAAACATGTTTCTGTTTCTTTCTTTTTTTTTTTACTAAAGGTAAAAGTATCAATACTGCAATGTAGAAACACAAGTCTGGTGTTAAAATGCATAAAACATATTTTGAAAATATTCATATTCACCAGTTGAAGTTGATGAAACTATAATTATGTTTTTTTTCTCTCTCTCTTTTTTTTCCATGTCTCCCTTAGAACTGCTCAACTGGAATCATGCTAGCAGAAGTGCAGAGGCCCGACCGATGGCAGATTTCTGGGTCTGATCCCGATGTTGGATTTGATTTGATTTGGATCTCTTTTAGCCATCGGCTTATCTTCAAGAGTCCAGCAAACACAATACATTACATCACAGCATACAATAATGATAAAAACAAGAATTACAGCATACATCCTATGGTTTTAACAATATTTTGTCAACAAGTGCAACCTTTTCAAATCAATATCATTCTTTTGTGAACGTTTAGCCCTTTTGCTGACACTCTCGACCGAAGGGATTTAGAACAGTGGTCCAGGGACCCGCACGGTTCCTTGATAGGGTTCCAAAGGACCCTTAAAAGGTCTGAGTTCTTTAAAAATTATAATTTTGAGAACCACCAGCTTACAAAGTGCAAGATACTGTAGGAGTAAATGTCACTCACAACATGATAATGTTCAAGTTGATTAAAAAGAAGAAAAGAAAATAATTATGCAACAAACTAGTATACGAGGTAAACCTAGCCTTTGTCTAAACAACATCAATCATTAGGTCTAAATGTTAGGCCTATATGGGTGTCCTAATTTTGTTTGGGCTTTTCCCCATATTTGAAAATATGAAAATACTGTACCTTAGAGCCGACTGCATCTCCTGTCATACTTATAGGGTTGCCAACTCCCAGAAATTACACATAACACATAATTGTTCCGGCCCAGCGAAAATGGACAGACAATTATGCATTTTGGCACCGTTATAACTGTAGGAGGCTAGGAGCCATTATGAGGTTAGCATATTGGTAGGTTGTAGTTTTAGTTATTGGACACTTGGTGGCGGGCTCTCAGCACTGGGTTAGTTAAGGGTCACAGGTGCAGTAATCAGTAGATTCAGATCAGATCACAGGACAGGAGGTAGGAGCCATCTTGACTTCCATAATCTTACCAAGCAGACACAGTAAAGGACAGAAAACCTCTACAGAAGCCACACTCCAATAATATATCATGGTATGTTCATTCCAAACTGACAAATACACCCCAAACCTGGAATTATCGACTGGTCATTCATCTGTTTATCTATACTGTACTGTGTTCTACTGCCTAGGATCACTCCTAATGCTACATGTGAAGTAATGTGCAACAAAAAGGTGGAAATTGCCATTACAATATTTAATTTACACAATATAAACACAACAGGTCTAACACCTGCATTAGGCTGTACTGCATTAAACTTACTGTAATATGTACTCTAAGTCCTATTCTATGATCACAAGAAAGATTAACTGCAATGTTCATACACCACAGTATTGTGCATGTATGTTTGGCACATTGACATTGGCAGTTATCCAAAATGTGAAAAAGTAAATAATAAAAGTAGGCCTAGATGCTTTGGAAACCACAGGACAGTTGGTATCTGCACTGGCAACAGGCAATAGCATTGCCATTAAACATCATGTTAGAAAGCACTGTATAGTAAGTATACTGTTGTTGTCAACAGAATGGCGGGGTCTATATAAAAGTGGAAAATCCCCGCCATTCCGATGAATAGAAGTCAATCTTCGGAATAGAGGGGTTTCGTAAAGGAGACCCGTCCCCGATTAGATGACCAGGATGCTCAATTGCATGATCAATTTGCTCCTGGGTTTGTCCGGTTCCATAGGTCTATATATTTATTTTGTTGGCAAGATTTGTTGTTGACCTGTTGGCAAGATTTGTTGTTGACCTTGGTCTTTGGATGTTGGTCGTGAAGCCCAGTTGTTTGCTGTGTTTGTGAAATCTATTGGTCTTTCATTTCGAGTGTTCCTGAGATCAGTGCCAAATCATCTCCAAAGTCGAGGTCTTAGTACTTTGATACACCTTGTGAAGTAACCAGGGTCATGGTGCCACCCTTTTCACATTGGCCTGTTATAGCACCACCAGCAGATAAACTTTTGCGAAACACATTTTTGGAACAAAATGCCTCAAATCATGCATGCAGCGCCCTATTGCCGTGAAAGGCCCAAAACACATGGGCACCCTTTTCACATTGACCTATTATAGCGCCACCAGCATGCCACAATAACCTACCTGACCTGGCGGAGACCTGTGCTCGGAAGAGCGTGCCCGGAAGAGCACTGCTTCTAGTTTCTTTTGTTTTCTTGGTATTGAGCTTGAGGGCGATCTTTCTGCACTCCCATTTCTACTGCCAGTATAGTTCCCTAACTTCCCTTCCTTTTGTTATGACTGATGTGAGTTTGACTGATGTGAGTTTGACACAAACGCACAGCAAAGGAGGAGGCAGTAGAATAAGTATTAACACTGGAGCACAGAGTTAAATGCACAAGGAGGGCAAAGCTCAGGACCCGGAAAACTGGGAAGGAGAGAAAAGGCTGCATTAGCAATAAATCCACAAGGTTAAGTAGTGCAGCAAACTACAAGGAGCTAAACGTTAACTCCACTAAACTGGGAAATCTAAGAATGTCTGTCTGCTTTATCAACCACAGACTGGTGAAGATCTGGGCCTATGTGAAATGAGCAGAAATAGCGTTAGCAGAAATAAGGCTTCTGGCACCGATCTCTTCAGAATAAGAGTACGCCTAAAGCCATTGAAAAACGTTGAAAAACTGATAATTTTGCCATAATATGGACGTTAAAAAATATATAGATTAAGTATCTAAACGAACATACAAAATGCAAATTAGGTTTCTGGGTAAAAAAAGAAAGGTTTTAATAACATAAAAACATGATAAATGGATAAATGCTGTTCACTGGAGTGCATAGCCTTTACAAATTTGACTCTGGACAGCAGACGGCTCTTTGTGTCGCCACTTTGGAGACATGCACACGTGCGGGAAAACCTCCTCTATCACACCACACTCTCCGCTAAGCAGGGGAGGCGTCAAATCAATTTCTGTTGGCTTTCCAGTGCAGCCATTTGCTCAAAAAGTGACATTTTCTGACATTTTAGTTGGCGCTGGAGAGCAGACGGGCCTATGTGAAATGAGCAGAAATAGCGTTAGCAGAAATAAGGCTTCCGGCGCCGATCTCTTCAGAATAAGAGTACCCCTAAAGCCATTGCAAAAACATTGAAAACGGATAATTTTGTCATAATATGGACGTTACAAATATAGATTAAGTATCTAAACGAACAAACAAAATGCAAATTAGGTTTCTGGGTATAAAAGAAAGGTTTTAATAACATAAAAACATAATAAATGGATAAATGCTGTTCACTGGAGTGCATAGCCTTTACAAATTTGACTCTGGACAGCAGACGGCTCTTTGTGTCGCCACTTTGGAGACATGCACGCGTGCGGGAAAACCTCCTCTATCACGCCACACTCTCCGCTAAGCGGGGGAGGCGTCCCCTCAATTTCTGTTGGCTTTGCAGTGCAGCCACCCGCTCAAAAAAGGGTAATTTTCGGACATTTTCAGACTCTAGTTGGCGCTGGAGAGCAGACGGCTCTTTGTGTCGCCACTTTGGAGACATGCACGCGTGCGGGAAAACCTCCTCTATCACGCCACACTCTCCGCTAAGCGGGGGAGGCGTCCCCTCAATTTCTGCTGGCTTTGCAGTGCAGCCACCTGCTCAAAAAAGTGACATTTCGGACATTTTCAGACTCTAGTTGGCGCTGGAGAGCAGACGGCTCTTTGTGTCGCCACTTTGGAGACATGCACGCGTGCGGGAAAACCTCTACTATCACGCCACACTCTCCGCTAAGCGGGGGAGGCGTCCCCTCAATTTCTGCTGGCTTTGCAGTGCAGCCACCCGCTCAAAAAAGTGACATTTTCGGACATTTTCAGACTCTAGTTGGCGCTGGAGAGCAGACGGCTCTTTGTGTCGCCACTTTGGAGACATGCACGCGTGCGGGGAAACCTCCTCTATCACGTCACACTCTCCGCTAAGCGGGGGAGGCGTCCCCTCAATTTCTGTTGGCTTTCCAGTGCAGCAACCTGCTCAAAAAAGTCAAATTTTCCGACATTTTCAGACTCTAGTTGGCGCTGGAGAGCAGACGGCTCTTTGTGTCGCCACTTTGGAGACATGCACGCGTGCGGGAAAACCTCCTCTATCACGCCACACTCTCCGCTAAGCGGGGGAGGCGTCCCCTCAATTTCTGCTGGCTTTGCAGTGCAGCCACCTGCTCACAAAAGTGACATTTTCGGACATTTTCAGACTCTAGTTGGCGCTGGAGAGCAGACGGCTCTTTGTGTTGCCACTTTGGAGACATGCACGCGTGCGGGAAAATCTCCTCTATCACGCCACACTCTCCGCTAAGCGGGGGAGGCGTCCCCTCAATTTCTGTTGGCTTTGCAGTGCAGCCACCCGCTCAAAAAAGGGTAATTTTCGGACATTTTCAGACTCTAGTTGGCGCTGGAGAGCAGATGGCTCTTTGTGTCGCCACTTTGGAGACATGCACGCGTGCGGGGAAACCTCTACTATCACGCCACACTCTCCGCTAAGCGGGGGAGGCGTCCCCTCAATTTCTGCTGGCTTTGCAGTGCAGCCACCCGCTCAAAAAAGTGACATTTTCGGACATTTTCAGACTCTAGTTGGCGCTGGAGAGCAGACGGCTCTTTGTGTCGCCACTTTGGAGACATGCACGCGTGCGGGAAAATCTCCTCTATCACGCCACACTCTCCGCTAAGCGGGGGAGGCGTCCCCTCAATTTCTGTTGGCTTTGCAGTGCAGCCACCCGCTCAAAAAAGGGTAATTTTCGGACATTTTCAGACTCTAGTTGGCGCTGGAGAGCAGATGGCTCTTTGTGTCGCCACTTTGGAGACATGCACGCGTGCGGGGAAAGCTCTACTATCACGCCACACTCTCCGCTAAGCGGGGGAGGCGTCCCCTCAATTTCTGCTGGCTTTGCAGTGCAGCCACCCGCTCAAAAAAGTGACATTTTCGGACATTTTCAGACTCTAGTTGGCGCTGGAGAGCAGACGGCTCTTTGTGTCGCCACTTTGGAGACATGCACGCGTGCGGGGAAACCTCCTCTATCACGTCACACTCTCCGCTAAGCGGGGGAGGCGTCCCCTCAATTTCTGTTGGCTTTCCAGTGCAGCAACCTGCTCAAAAAAGTCAAATTTTCCGACATTTTCAGACTCTAGTTGGCGCTGGAGAGCAGACGGCTCTTTGTGTCGCCACTTTGGAGACATGCACGCATGCGGGGAAATCTCCTCTATCATGTCACACTCTCCGCTAAGCGGGGGAGGCGTCCCCTCAATTTCTGCTGGCTTTGCAGTGCAGCCACCCGCTCAAAAAAGTGACATTTTCAGATTCTAGTCATTATTATACACCACGCTTCTTTATACGGCTTAGCCTCACTGATCGCTGTGCTTTTCTTACATTGGTTTATTTGACCAGCATAGTCTGCAGAGAATCTCTGCAAATCACCTGAGAGTAGATCTGACCATACTGGAATACTTGGGAGGAATGTGAACAGTTTGTTTAAAATAGTTTCTGCATGATAGTTATTTATACCTGTGTCATTGGTGTTTTTCATTGCTTGATTGGCTTTAGTCCTTACTTGTTCAAAATGGTCTTTGAAGGGAGATGCACTTAAAGGAATGTGCTTACAGTCAAATACATCATCACCCTCAATGTCATGTGGACTGTCTGGTTGATCATGGTCTTCCTCCCCTCCCGGCATTTTCTGCGTTTCAGACTGGATGCTGACCTGTCACTATTGATCTGAACAGGTGTTGCATTGCAACCAAATATGTCCCTCTCACTGGCCCTCAATTCCGTGAGGATCTCCTCCACAGCGTGCTGTGTATGAGTGTCGCTGATCATAAATGCTACAGGTGTTGAAGCGGATGATGAACTTAGAACAAGCTCATAATACAAAATGCTTTTAGTTGTTATATTGCTCTTAATCATTCCCCCCGTTGCATCCCATGATACTGCATCCTTCGTACACAAGTTGTGCCACATTCTCACTCCTGCTTCATTAAAACATATAATCTTAAGGGGGCTAGCTTTAATACATTGAATGAATCCTGTTAAAACTTTACTTTCTGTGTCTTTCTCTTTATACTGCTTTTGCAGTAGCATCAAAGCCTGAATCTCGTCTTCATGCGGCCTTTTCTTTGGCGCACTTCACTTCTGATCTTTCTCAACACGTCTGTGTTGAGAAAGATTAATAAGTTCCCCCAATATACCATTGTTTGTCTGTTTTATTATTTTTTCTGTTACTACTCCAAGGGAAATGGCAGGTATTTTCAGAATGTGAAAAGCTGAGCTCATCTTACTTAAAATATGCTTCCAACTCCATCTAAACTATAATTTTGCGAATGTCTGAGTGAGTGTCTGTCTGTCTCAGCGTTTCTCCTCGGTGGCTGGAGCAATTGATCTGAAATCGCATCACCATCAGCATATGAACACACCTGACATAACTGTGAAGCCCGTTTGTCACTTTCACAAATCGTTAATTTCCATCATTCTCATTCTCATTTCCACTTATTATCCCTACTCACATCTTTTTGCCTTTGCCAAGTAAAAATGTCACTTTTTTGAGCGGGTGGCTGCACTGGAAAGCCAGCAGAAATTGAGGGGACGCCTCCCCCGCTTGGCGGAGAGTGTGGCGTGATAGAGGAGGTTTCCCCGCACGCGTGCATGTCTCCAAAGTGGCGACACAAAGAGCCGTCTACTCTCCAGCGCCAACTAGAGTCTGAAAATGTCCGAAAATGACCCTTTTTTGAGCAGGTGGCTGCACTGGAAAGCCAGCAGAAATTGAGGGGACGCCTCCCCCGCTTAGCAGAGAGTGTGACGTGATAGAGGAGGTTTCCCCGCACGCGTGCATGTCTCCAAAGTGGCGACACAAAGAGCCGTCTGCTCTCCAGCGCCAACTAGAGTCTGAAAATCTCCGAAAATTACCCTTTTTTGAGCGGGTGGCTGCACTGGAAAGCCAGCAGAAATTGAGGGGACGCCTCCCCCGCTTGGCGGAGAGTGTGGCGTGATAGAGGAGGTTTCCCCGCACGCGTGCATGTCTCCAAAGTGGCGACACAAAGAGCCGTCTACTCTCCAGCGCCAACTAGAGTCTGAAAATGTCCGAAAATGACCCTTTTTTGAGCAGGTGGCTGCACTGGAAAGCCAGCAGAAATTGAGGGGACGCCTCCCCCGCTTAGCGGAGAGTGTGGCGTGATAGAGGAGGTTTCCCCGCACGCGTGCATGTCTCCAAAGTGGCGACACAAAGAGCCGTCTGCTCTCCAGCGCCAACTAGAGTCTGAAAATGTTTGAAAATGTCACTTTTTTGAGCAGGTGGCTGCACTGGAAAGCCAGCAGATATTGAGGGGACGCCTCCCCCGCTTAGCAGAGAGTGTGGTGTGATAGAGGAGGTTTCCCCGCACGCGTGCATCTCTCCAAAGTGGCGACACAAAGAGCCGTCTGCTCTCCAGCGCCAACTAGAGTCTGAAAATGTCCGAAAATGTCCGAAAATGTCAACATAAATTGATTTTACGCCTCTCCCGCTTAGCGGAGAGTGCAGTGTGGCAGAGCAGATCTCCCCGCGTGCATGTGTCCAAAGTGCCGACACAAATAGACGTCTGCTGTCCAGGGCCAACTAGATTCTGAAAACGGCACTTTTTGTACTCAATTTTAATTTGAAAATAACAGATCTACAGGCTCACAATGCGTTGTGATGCAATGCATTGTGAGCTTGTAGATCTGCTATTTTCAAAAGATATTTATTTAAACATTTCAAAACTTGAAATGGGAATTCTGCACAATGAGTAGTCCTACTTTTACTTTTGATACTTTAAGTACATTCTAATGCCAATACTTTTGTACTTTTACTTAAGTATATTTTGAATTCTGTGACTTTTACTTGCAACAGAGTATTTTTATATAGCACTTTTATGGTGAGTTGTTACAGGTATATTTTCATTAATTACATTAATATAGTAGCCTACCATACTTTGCATCTGTCCTGTCAAAATAAACAGATAAACCCCTGCTCTAGCCTATGATAGCTCTTTTATGGGATTACAGTAGAACGAATTGAATTGGAATGGAATTCATTTTGTTAAATGGCCTTTAATAGCTCGCATTCCACGAATTTCAATCTGAAAGAACCTGGAAAATGTGTTAGGACAATTAGAAGTACACTAATATAGAGACATACATCATCATAATACTCATCTTTTAAATACATTTGTGTCTTTTAAATATACATTATTTACCGCACTTTTATTTTGAAGGCTGGAGCCTGGCTTATTTCTGCTAGCGCCCAGACCGGAAACGTTCTTTCTGCTTATTTCACGGACCTAGCAGACGGCGCAGAGCGTCTTCTTCTTCGTGAGGTTTTGTGGCGGTTGGCATCCTTAGTAGTTGTATTACCGCCCTCTTCTGTTTCTCTATTTACCGGTATATTCTATCCCACAACCAGTTTCTTTAATAAATCTAAGCACTCTGCCTCTTCTACTGCACTAATTATCCTTTTAAAAGTGATCTCTTCTATTCCCACCTCCCTCAGCTCTTCCATCATGGTCTCTCTTTCAGCTTGATAAAACCTACAGTTCATCCGGCACCGAGCTGCACGTTGGTTGGGCTTTTAAAGCCTTTGGAGGAGATTGCAGATGGCGACCAGGTGGGGTGATTGGGATTGGAACAGGAGGCACCTGTGTAGAGCTCTGGAGTGCAGAGGTCTGCAGTGGCGTGCTATGTCGATGTTGTGGCCAAGCACAGTGTGGAGATGAAGATGTAACACGTTTCTCTTTGTTTTACCATAGTAAGTAAAACGTTTTTGTATTACTACAGTCACAAATGAGAACCACAGTTCTTTCATGTCAAGTGTAACAAGTGCCAATTGTATTACAAAGTTCATGATGTGCCTTAAGACCTGCAAAATGCAAGTCTTTCTCCCACCTGTGGATGGAGCTCATCAAGTTGACTGATCACTGTCTGTGGCTGCCTTATCAGCCTCATCTGTCTACCAAGGATTTACTGCCCTGTGTTTATATTAACCACTTAAACCCTCCATACTTGGTGAAAGGGACCTGAGTTGGCTCTGTACTTGCAGCCCCCCCCCCTATACCGGCAAAAATTGACGATCTACAAGCTCACATGCATTGTGAGCTTTTAACATGGATGCTTTTGATTGATTGATTGATTGAAGACTCTATTAGAAGTTTGCATAGGAAAAGGTACAGTTTCATGATGGTACAGTTCACTGGTACAAGGTCTACTAAAAGGAGATCCTAGAAAAGACTAAGCTTATTTCCACAGGAAACCATTTAAGTATCTCATATAACATTGAATGACAGACGAATAGAACACAGTAGGCTACTATGCAGTAGATATGTAAATAAAATAAAATGAAAGAACAAAAAAAAATAAACCAGTAAGTCTAAACAAACAGTCAGTAAGTATATACTTGCTGGGGTTCAAGAGGGACTTTTCACATAAATTACATCAAATTTATTCTGCACGTGATCTCACACATGTACCCCAAATTCTGTCTCTTGAGCTATGTTAATTATGAATATTTCCTCCAATTCCATGTTGTTTAAAATGATGATGATGATTAAAATAAATTGATTAAAATGAATTGCTTTAAATTAGCTTGCATTGTAATTAATTACGCTGTGTTTATTACCAAATATAGCTATAATCAAGTCTAGTTAAAGCTCTGCCAGGTACAACTAAGCCTTTGCAATGTTTATTGATTATGGATTATTGTATTGAATTGGAACTATATTTCTTCAACTCCTCCTCAAAGAATCTCAATCAGATGGAAGCTGTTTATAAACATTTATATTTCTGATGCTTTTGCTTTCTATTTTTGATGCTTCTTATGTGTCCTATATGGGTGGGGTTTGCCACCTACAGTATTACTGTAGTACATACAATCCGACTAAGCAAAAGATTAGATAATTCCAGGAAGCATCTCAACGTCAATTTAGAGTATAGACTGATGTTTCTGGGATCTAAATGGGACACATCTCAACAGTTCCTGGTATTCCTTACCTGCCCATGAACTGTTACTGTTAACACATGCCAAGAATTACTTGTAAAACACTTCTCCAGTTCTCGTCCTTGCTTGATTCATTGAAGTTTCTGAATTGCAGTAGTGTGAAACAATTTCACATTTCTGGGTTTATGTGCAAAATGTCATAAATAATCTCAATAATAATAACACATTTGAACTGTTTTGGTACCTGATTGTGCTGTAATAATTAATATAGGTCTACTTAAAGGAGCTATAGTCAACTCTTTTTTTTTAAACGGAAGCTTAAATAAAAATAATGTATCAAATATTTTATAAAAAAAGATTAAGCTTCATATGTGTTTCTATTAAAAAATGACCACTAAAAGTGTAAAATAATGATAAAATAATCGTTTTGGCCATTGTCAGGCCGACTTTGTTTACGTCCCTCCTTTACATCCTTCTATTCTTTTATATGGATTGATAAGGGATGTAAACAAAGTCGGCCTGACAATGGCCAAAGTGATTATTTTATCATTATTTTACGCTTTTTGTGGTCATTTTTGAATAGAAACATATTTATGAAGCTTAATCTTTTTTATAAAATATTTTCAAAACATTATTTTTATTTTAGTATCCGTTTTTCAAGAAAAAGTTGACTATAGCTCCTTTAATATAACACAATATAATACTTGAGTGAACACAAATACTTGGAATTTTCCTCAACAATTAAACGGCATAAGGAGAGCTCCCCATACACACCCTATATAATGTTCTATGTAATTAAGTGTATTGTATGTGCTGTTGTACAGTAGGCCTATGTGCTGTGTGTATGTATGCACTTCCAACAAATGTCCTGTAAAAGATGATGATAAATTTAACCAATCAACCAATGATCTCAAACAGGATATACTTCCTAATGAAGTAAAGACATCCAAGCCAGTTCCCGTTCAAACCCTTTGTGTTCCATGGTGCCGTCCTCAGTTCTTTTGTTTTACCTCTCTTATTGTGAACGGTACCAACCAATGCCTCGGGGCGTTGCAGCCCATTATTGTTGCAGCAGGAGTTGATACATAACGTAGGCCAATATGGGTGTTCCCCTTCTCAGAGGTTTAAGATGTCAGGGGAAAGGACAATATGTGACATGTGCTATTATACTGAGTCCCTAGGGGAGGTGGGAGGAGGGGGGGGGGGGGGGGGTGTGGTTGGCAAAGTGGGGAAACTGAGACACAAGTGTGAGGTGGAAGAAGTGATCCAACCTGGATAAGGAGCGGTACTACGGAGCGCAGGGACACGGGAATTAAGAGACAGGTGACAACGGAGGGACGGTGCAAAGAGACCCACCGTAGTAGGGGAGTCCTCACTCTTCAGCCCCAATGAAAGTCTCCTAGGTCACCAAGTGACTGGGAAATATGCGGTAAGTCGTAACCGGTCGTCTTGGTGTATTGGAATTTAGTCTTTTTTTGGATCTTCTTGGAAATGATGGCCCGTATGTGGCTGAAGAGATTCAGATGAGTTTCTGGTTTGAATTGTGTGCTGTTGTCTTTTTTCTATTCCTTTTTAATAGTTAGTTTGCTATTCCGATTATGGTTCAGGTTAGTAAACATATGTTTCTCCCTGTATTGTATTTCAAATGTTTGATCAAAGGTGTCCTTTGGAGACACAACAATGTGTCTATATAGTAGGCCTACATGTGGGTCAAAGACTGTATGACACATTGTTGTCAAACTATAGGCCTACATTAATAGGTTGGTTGACTGCAAATCTGGACTACAACTTTGCAACCTGTGTAATATTTGTTTTGATTTATTTCATAAAGTATATTTGCACGGGTCACTTTCAATGTTCCTTTCTAACATAATTCTGTTACATATTTAACCTTTTTCCGGTTATATACTTTCCATTATTGGTTAAACTAGGAAAAACATATTACTTGATGGGAGATTTATCACAAGAAATTCACAAAAAGGAAAGGTCAGTTAGACTGAGGATTTATCGGCCTATGGGACAGTCGCTGTCCCTTTCTTTCCAGCCACCAACCCTGCAATTCCAGTGTAGCAGTATAGACCTATTTATTGAAAAGAACTTACCAAGACAAAACATTTTGCAAGACAATAATATTTAATATAATTATGAAAAAGCAAGGACCAAGCATAAAAAATTATATTAATCTCCCATCTCCCTAACAACTATTTTAAACTTGCAGTTTTGGTGCAAAATGACCAGAAAAATCTGTGAATTGAAATTATTATAGGAAACAGTTGTTGTTTCTGTACATTTTAGAGTTCATTGTCCAAATACTTTATTTCACATCCAGAGATTCAGCATAACATTTTATAATTCTTTGTTTATGTCCTGACAGGACACAACATACATTTTTGTTTAGTTGTTTCTCTCCATTTCGATCCATATCACAACCTTAGTTGTTGATTATCCTCAATCGGGATATATTATATTATTATATTTATCCATTCAGGGTTTTGTATTATGGCAGTTCTTGGCAGTGGTGGACAGTAACAGAGTAAATGTACTTGAGGCTACTATACTCTATGGCCACTTGGTTGCAGCCAAACATCTAAAGATATGTTTTTGGCAGGAAACAGGGAGAGAGATGGGGAGTGACGCGGACCAGTAGGCCAGCGGGTGCCCCAGTCTCAAGTTTACTTTAAGAGTATTATAGGCCTGCCCTCAGTGCCCTGACTACCTTCTCATTTTTCCACTGGCAGTTCCACATAGGATGAGGCAGAAGCTTACTTACCTGTCCTTAAGGTGTAATGACTGTCCCTTGGGAGGCCTGACAGGGATTACATGAGACAATACTCCATTATGTAATGCAGTCTTACTCAACAGGCCTTAACGTCCAAATCCCCCTCCTTAGGACACAGACAATAGCCTTGCATGGCCCAGAGGATATTGGCATTTTGTGCGTAATCCAATAATAACCAATAGTGTCTAATCATTATCTATCATATTCCCTTAATCAACTTGACATTGTGCTTCATTTATAGATTTAGTGTGAGTAAAATTGTCGTGGGATCTTTAAACCAAATTAGTTTCTACCCCTTTGTCCACTAAATGGGTGTTTACAAACATCTGGACACCCACAACAGCTTCATGTGTACGCCTAGTCCATGTATATTTCAGACCACACACTTTTGGTTGGCTGATGCTTTGTCTCGTCACAGAGCGGCAAAGTTGAACTTTTCTCAACTTTTTTGCACCCATAGAAAAAAGGATGAAAGTAACGTGACGTCGCCCATTGATTTCTACACCCGTTTTGATGCTTCTGGTTCAGCAAAAAAATGGCTCTGTGTGTGAAGGGGGAGTGATGGGTGGTCAGTAGAACCAACCACAACATAGTATTTTTAAATTAAGCCAAATACCGCTGCTGGAATGCATTCAGCATAAGTCAGAGGAATCCTGTGTGTCTGATTTTTCTTGTGGAGACAGAACATCCAAGCTAAGTTAGTCTGCCATGGACTAGCCATTTGCAGAGCAGTCGTCTCTTCAGGCTATGGGTTTTAGTGAGTGTAGACAGAGGCGGCCTGCAGGGGGGGCTAGCGGGGCACTCGCCCAGGGCGCCACCTTGAGGGGGCGCATGAAGAAAAAAAAAATGAAAAAAAAAAAAAAAAGACTTTCCTCTACAAAACACAGACCTCTATCAGCCAGGATATAGGAACTCTATAGTCTTGTCTCACTGTGCGTGACTGTGAAAGAACCATTTCTCCTGACCAGCCCAAGGTAAGACTAATGCCTCATCCACACTGTAAGCAGCAAAGCTAATGGTTTGCTTGGTAATTCAATGTAATCTCAATGGAAACCAGCTTTAAAGCTTTCCAAGCTTTGTTCTCAGCATCTCCAGCATCTTAAAGCTGGTTTCCATTGAGATTACATTGAATTACCAAGCAAACCATTAGCTTTGCTGCTTACAGTGTGAATGAGGCATAAGACAGTCAGATCATGCTTTTATAAACATTTTTGGGCTAAATAAAATTATATTAAGCCCAAAATGGTTCTGCCGCCGTGTAGAACCGAACCGCTTTTAACTTTAAAAAAATTCATATTTCTTTTTTTTTATTAAAAAAAAAAAAAAATCCGGCCGCACTTCGCGCGGCCATAGGGCGGCGCTATACTACCTCGCCCAGGGCGCAATATAGGTACCAACCGCCACTGAGTGTAGATCACGTCTGGTGCTAGTAAAGCGTCCATGATGCGTAGGGTGACCATATCTTCAACACCCTAAACTGGGACCTGTTAAATGAATGTGAGCATACCCGTTTCCTGTCCTGGTTATAGGCTATAGCAGCCATATACATCCTTCAAATGTGTTACCATACCAATGCCACTAATGAAGGCTCTTTTCCATTTCATGTAGCACAGTGGTTCGCAAACCTTTTATTTGAAGGATCCCCATAACTCTGAGAGCGTACAAATGGACGCTGGGTCCATTTGGTTCCATTTGTACACTCTCAGAATTACACACATTTTAAGGGGTCATTTGGAACCCCCAATGAACCACGAGGGTCCCTGGAACACTTTGAGACCCACTGGTGTAGCAGAGCGTTTCCAGTGAGCCAAACCAACATGCACAATATCAGCACCCTTTGACTCCGTTTTGCCAGACAAGAGCCATCATAGTGTTAACACCTGTGAAGGAGAAAAGACCCAACTTCACTCCAAAATGGCTGCTGTGCATATAGCCTATTTCTCCATAGCTTTGTTTGATTTGACATGACATGTGAGTGTCAAATTGACACTCACATGACAGCTTTATATGCTATCAAAGGGGAAACACAGCAAGACAATGATATTAGATATCTAGAGTATGTCGAGTACCTACGAGTATATAGATAGATACCTTTATTATCCCAAGGGGGAAATTCAGTAATATAGGCTACTAAAGGTTGAATGAGAGAAAAACCGGAAACATGCTCAAGTCTGTAGTATCATGGTGTCATATACCTAAATGAGCAGAGCAGGCCTACAGCACAACACATTGTAAACTTGTAGATCTATTCATAGCTTGTAGATAAATTATTATACACTCATCTGTCTTGAGTACCTTTTGTTCTTTTTGGCAAGTGACACCTGAATCAGAATCAACAGGTTTACAGGTGTACATTTCCCGTGTACGCTCCATTATTTGTAGTTCTTTTTGGATTGAGGGAGGAGAGAGATAATCTCAAAACAGATTACATTATTATTAATGCGAAAAGGTTCCCAGATTGAAATGAAGACCCACAAACACACAAATGTGTTATTAACTGTACTACTGTACTAGTAAAACCTCAGGGCGACAAGCGAGGTACACACCATCTCTTAGCTATCTGGCCAGTGATGTATATCGGACCAGTTAGTACCCATATATGGAGACTCCAGTTACCCATATATGGAGATCCATTTACTGTATATGGAGATATGCTGTGAGACCCCAAACATGCTTACTCAGTTATTCGCATTATGTGAAAATCCTATGATGTCTATCACATCTGACATATCCCTTTTATGCCCATACATGGAGATCCCTGTCTGAACCAGCCACACAGATATTGGCTGTCTTCCTCCATATGGGCATTCCCATATGAAGTCCTGTTAGATATGGGCTTAATATTGATGACATCAGGGATCTCCAATTCTCCAATATGGGCATAAAAGGGATTCTGTTTGAGTGGTTCCCTTGACATCACAACCTACAAGTCATGTTTGCGACCTTCTGGTCGCAAGTTACTATGAAAAGCTCCATTGGCTGTCCGTCCGTCTGTCCGTCGCGTCACAATTTTGTCCCTACTCTTATCTCCGCCACCGTTGCCCCTATCCATGGCAAAACACACTCCCCTTGGCAGGCAAACCACAACCTCCAGCCCTGATTTTCTCACATGGCCCTTTTCTAGCGCCACCATGAGGCAGAATTTTGCAAAACACATTTTGGACACTGCTCCTACAGATTTTGCCCCAAAATCACGCAAAGTGGTACACAGTATCTCTAAAGTCATGTCATCAACATGGATCTGTCCCATTTCACATATTCCCTCTTGATTGGCTATGATTGCCCTCTAATGTTTGTGTATGCGACCTGACGGACGCTTATCTCCTGATTAGGGAGTCTTACTGTTAGATATGGGCTTAATATTGATGACATCAGGGATCTCCATATATGGGCATAAAATGGATTATTTTAGACATCACAACATACAATCCCTTTTATGCCCATACATGGAGATCCATGTCTGAATCAGCCACACCACTTTGATGTCACCTGTTTATGCCCATATATGGAGATCCCTGCTCTGAGTATCTGACATCACTGTGATGTCACCTGTGATGTCACAGTGATGTGTCAGGGGAACCACAGTGTCAGGCGTTTTCCCTGCTTTGAGTATCTGACATTACTGTGATGTCACCTGTGATGTCACCTGTGGTGTCACAGTGATACATGTGTCAGGGGAACCGTCAATAAGTGATGTTTCTGACGGTAAACTGCGATCTACGGTTGCAATTAACCATTCAAGTAGTTTAGAGTAGGCTAATGTACAGTATGAGCCAGAATCTCACATACCTGTCTTTAAGGTGTAATGACTGTCCCTTGGGAGGCCTGACAGGCATTACAGTCGCAACTCGATGCGTTGTGAGCTTGTACAGTAGATTGGCTAGTTTCAGTGGAGAGATTTGGTGTAGGTCTATAATAAAGGAGTGAACCAAAGGTAGACCCCTGAGGGCCCCCAAGGGTTTGTGTGGTTAAGACAAGTGATAGCGTGTACAGTCATACTGACAAAGTGAATTACAGCACTGCTTTTATGATTTGATTGGGTCACTGGAAAGGTGAAGTACAGTGCTGCTTTTTAAGAAGTGATTGTGTCACAGTTATACCGGAAAGCTGAAGTACAATCACCTGTCTTAAGCAGCACTAGCCTGTACTTCAGATTTCCGGTGTAACTGTGACACAATCAATTCTTAAAAAGCAGCACTGTACTTCACCTTTTCCAGTGACCCAATCACATCATAAAAGCAGTACTGTAGTGGCACAGTTATACTGGAAAGGTGACGTATTGCTTTTGATACAGGCGATAGGGTCACATATTTACTGTAAAGGGGAAATTCAGTACTGCTGTTAAGGCAGGTGATGGTGTCACAGTTATACTGGACAGGTGAGGTATACTTGTTCTGCTTTTAAGTTCCATGGTTTATGCAAATACAGTACACAGTTAGTGACTGCAAAGGGTGACAATATTATTCACTGGTCAATTGCATTCATATAGACACATAGCAAGCCGGATGCATGAAATGTATTTCTCAATTGTTCTTTTTACGGCCAACCACGAGAGAGTGAAAGTGAAGGTTTTTATTTGTAATATACAGTAGTTGTATCTATAGAATAGACTATTTGCCAGAAGAAATGAGCTGTACTGTCAGTTAAGCAACAAGACAATGACATTGACTGCTTGCTGACCTCCTTGGGTGTTGACTGAGTCAGCCTAAGAGAATGGGCCTTTATGTTAAGGATTCCATAACAATAGGCCATATGCCATTGTTCAAAGTGTCCAAGTAGGCTATGGAAACAAAAGGCTGGCAGAAAATGTAACTCACACTCTACCATTAAGTATAATCAGGTCTCGTACCTACTTTCCCCATTCAAGACTCAAGAGTATGAGCTTGCTGACATTTGGAGACCCATTTGATACAATACTACAGGGCCCTTAGAATTGAGGTCACTATTTGATTGTTTCTGAAAGTTAATGGATGGATTCAATTAAAATAGTGTGCTACCCTACCCCCTTGTGTTTCTAAAGTCCCTTTTCCACTGACATGGCCCAAACACCACAGGAGCGTTTCGCTGTTTCTATGTGTCATCTTTTCGACACCCAAACCTAACCCTTACCCTAACCCTAACCTCCGTGAGGTGAGTCACTATAACCCTCCTGACGCTCCGTAGTCTAAAAATGATGGTCGTTCGAAGCGAGATTTCCCCAACACCACACCACTCCACTCCGCCCACTTGTGCCAGGTTTTCCACTACAAGGACCAGGGTAGAGTGGTGTGAAAGTGGTACTAAACATGGTAACAAAACAAATTAACTAGCTTGATTTCTACACAGATGCTAATGAAATATCCTGTCGGGACTGGGATTCTAAATTATTGTGAACCTAAACTATCATCATTGCTTTGCTAATGTGGCTGTGTCAATATCCCTTCCACTGTGCACGTTTGATTAATGACAACTATATTTAACCGGCGACCAACTCTCTATTACAATGTCTCTCTGTTATGTCCTTCCATGTTACTTCCTCTGTTACCTCCAGCCTATATATAGCTGAATAAACCATAGAGCCTAGGCCAGAGGTGGTCTAACATACATAAATACTATACATGCACAGACGACAGACAGACTGTTTTATGGCCATGCTGTACAAAAGATAAACATCTAGTAGAGAGCACTGCCTGTCATTCTTCCTGAGGGAAAAAAGGTTAGCCTGGCTTAGCCAGACAATATCCACCCTGCGTATCTGATTAGCTGCGCTAGGCTAGAAAAAGGTAGCATCAGGAGACCACAAGGGGAGGTAAACTCAATTTCCCCTTAGAAAGTTGGTGTCATTCTTCTTTCTCCTTTGTACATTTAATATTTTGTATTTGTTGATGATATGTATTTTTGCCTTATTTTGTTTAGGAATTGAATAGACCACAATGGACCCTAACCCAAGTCCCTTAGACGTTTTTGTGCTATCCTTTTAGCCTAAATGTCTGACTGTACCTGTTTACATTTCTGGTTAATAAAGAATTCAATCAATCAAAAAAGCATTTCTAACTAGCTGTTCCTTGTTCACTAACCTTTCCCCTTCTTATTTTCCCTAGGTTTGCACTACTGTGGTTGGTGTGTCTATGTGCAGTGCAGAAATACTGCTATGCAGGTAATGCATCATGTAATCTCTCTGACGATGGGTTCCCACTTCCCAGATTGTGCATCATGTGGCTAAAAGAAATAGTGACTGTCCTCTCAAGATGTCGCCCATGGGCCTGGGTGGTCCAGGCACCTAGGCTGCAAATGCCTCACAGCGTGTCGCGAGTTGGAATCCCAAACCCGACGAACTTTGCTGCATGTCACTCCCCAGCTCTCTCCCCCAGACTACACTATCACTATCAATAAAGGAATATATATATATATATATATACTATATACTATATGTATGTATGGACGGGGGAGTCATTTTGAGAGGACCGTTATTATTACTATCAGTGTGACGTCACATTCACTTTGTCACTTTTTCTCACTTTTTCAGGACCCTCACATTCTCTATATACAGTATGTCAGTGATTTTTTTTTATTAACCACATTCCTATCTTTTATTTTCCAGACGCTAACCTGGAGGAGTGCGAGGCAGCGGGCACCAAGTGCCACGCGTCGCACGCCAAATGTCTGAAAACCAGCGACGACTATGTCTGCATGTGTAACAGGGGCTTCCAGGGTGACGGCACGTCCTGCGAGGACAAGGACGAATGCATCACAGGCCTGCACGACTGCCACGAGAAGGCCCTTTGCAACAATACCCTGGGCGGCTTCATCTGTGCCTGCCATCATGGCTACAACGGGGACGGCCGCCACTGCAATGACATCAACGAGTGTGAGACCAATAACGGAGGCTGCGATGCCCATGCACAGTGCACCAACAATGAGGGTGGGCGACACTGCGCCTGTAAGGCTGGCTTTGAAGGCAACGGGTTCCAGTGCACTGATAAAAACGAGTGTGTCGATGCATCGATCTGCCACTGGAATGCCACGTGCACCAACAACCCAGGATCCTATGTGTGTACCTGTAATACCGGATACAAGGGCAATGGAAACTACCTGTGTCTGGATATAGATGAGTGTTCAGAGACTCCCGGCGTGTGTGCCGCCTCATTCGGCTATAAAGGATGCCAAAACCTTCCTGGCTCATACCGCTGCACGTGCAGCAGTGGCTATGCAAGCAATGGCCAGACTTGTGAGGACATTGACGAGTGTTCTAAAAATATCTGCAGCGCATATGCAGAATGCACAAACACTATAGGCTCTTACCTATGTGCCTGTCGTGCCGGGTTCGTAGGGAATGGACAGACGTGTGTAGATGTCAATGAATGTAACTCAGAGAATAGGTGCCACCGCGACGCAATTTGTATCAACAAGATGGGCACTTATGCATGCTCTTGTCGGGGTGGTTTCTTAGACTTAGGAGACGGTGAAAATTGTGCAGATATCGACGAGTGTGGGATGCCTGAAATCTGCCCCGCTAGCTCCACCTGCGTTAACACTCCCGGGGCATACTACTGTGATTGTGGCAGTGGCTACGTCTACAACAACTCCAAGTGCCACGATGAGGATGAGTGTGCCACGGGCCGCTGTAGTCCCTACGCTGTGTGTGCTAATTTCGCTGGCTCTTTCAGCTGCGAGTGCGGGACTGGGTACAGGGGCGATGGAATCACTTGTGTGGATGTAGATGAGTGCTCACTGGCCCAGAAGTGTCACTCCAATGCTCTCTGCACCAACCTCCTCGGCAGCTTCAACTGCAGCTGTCAGGTGGGCTACTCTGGAGATGGGGTGTTGCAGTGTAATGATATAAATGAGTGTCTAGTGGACAACGGAGGGTGCAGAAACAAGGCGACATGTGTCAATAACGAGGGCTCCTTCACCTGCCTGTGCCAACAAGGCTTCAACTTGATCAATGAAACCATTTGCCAAGACATAGATGAATGCCTGACCCTGGATGATCCGTGTGATGTCAACGAGGTGTGCACCAACACAGAGGGCTCGCACGAGTGCCCTTGCGATGTGGGGTTTTCCCGCCCAACTGACACAATGCAGTGTATAGATGTGGACGAGTGCAAAGATAAACCGTGCCACACCAACGCCACATGTCTCAACTCCATCGGCTCCCACTCTTGCACGTGCAAGCGAGGCTTCACTGGCAACGGCTCACATTGCACGGACATAGACGAGTGCTCCGAAGTGGGTGCGTGCGACACCGATGCACTCTGCTCCAACACCATGGGAGATTATTCTTGCGCCTGTCTGCAAGGCTTCACAGGTGACGGCTTCACCTGCGACGACGTGGACGAGTGTGCCCTCTCGAATCCCACCTGCCCGTCCATCTCCACGTGCGTCAATTCTCCCGGCGCCTACGTTTGCTCGTGTCTGAATGGCACACTGGTACACAATACCACCTGTGTGCCACCCAGCACGGAGTGTTCTCCCGAATGCCATCCTCACGGCCTTTGCCACACTTCACCTAACGGGTTCCAGTGTGTGTGTGACCTGGGCTATGTGGGAGATGGGGTAACCTGCTCAGATATAGATGAGTGCCAGATGGAAGACGTTTGCACCCAAAATGAGACGGTCTGCATGAACATCCCTGGATCCTTCAACTGTGTCTGCAAACATGGCTATGAGCGGAACAGGACCGAGTGTGTCGGTAAAATTGAGCGAATTTATTTTCCTGAATAAATCTCTATAATACATTGAACATAATAACATTCATAGACATGTCTGAACTTTGAATGCACTCTTTGCAAAAAAATCACACCCGTGTGAACTGAGCGGTGGTTTACCCACCCCCCCCCCCCCCCCCCTTCCCCCCTGTGTGTGTGTGCGTGCGTGTGTGTGTGTGTGTGTGTGTGCCTGGTCTGGCCTGGCCTGAACAACAGCGCCCCTCCCTTAACATGTGTGGTCATAAAAGGTACTGCAGGCCTGCAGGCTACATACAGACACACACGCACACACACACACACACACGCACGCATACACACACGGCCACGTATAGGAGACGGTGTAACCACCGCTCAAAAAGGGGGTTTAACCCTTTTTGGTTTAAAAAACAACACTAATATAAATTTTAACTTAACAAATCATCATCATACATTGACTTTGTCTCAATTCCAAACAATTCATTTGATATATATTGTAAATGTTTGCATTTATGCTTTGCTATATCACATTAAACACTGAAAGAGCTAGGCGTTTTTTACTGATAGCTGGAACTCATGTAAAATAAGAGCTGAACACACGTGAACATGGGAACACACATTAATGTCACATACTGTATGAATATACACTTGGAAGCACACAAACACGGACTGCATGTGAGGCACATATGAGCTTCTTGCACCTCCTGCAAGCAGTCTGTCTTCCTGTTTGCTGTTGTAGGACACACTGAACACTGAACAGTGCTTTCTCTTGCCAGATGCTTCAACTTTAAGTTCACTGTTTATTTTACCATTTCTATCATTTGGATTGTTTTGTATTGAGACAAAGTCAATAGGCCTATATGATGATGTTTAGTATTGTTTTTGTGTGTGTGTGTGTGTGTGTGTGTGTGTGTGTGTGTGTGTGTGTGTGTGTGTGTGTGTGTGTGTGTGTGTGTGTGTGTGTGTGTGTGTGTGTGTGTGTGTGTGTGTGTGTGTGTGTGTGTGTGTGTGTGTGTGTGTGTGTGTGTGTGACTTCTACCTTTTTCTTTCAAATGAAAATGTATAACGGCTCAAAATGACCCAAACAGAATTTAAGGGTTAATCAATTCAATTAAATTCAAATGAGCTTTATTGGCATGAGAAATCATACGTTTACCATGCCAAAGCAAGTCAAAATATAATAAACAATAATAGCAGTTAATCATAGTGATATAAACAAAGCCATTAGTTCTGGCTTTAGTGCCCGGTTTCAGACATGGTTCCAGGAACCTTTTTTAGGTCCCGCTCCTGAGGTAGAACTAAACTTGAGTTCTGCAGCAGCGTTGCTGCTCTGGACCTTCCCGGTTAGGTCTGGTTATATAGCACTAAAGCCAGAACTTCACTCAAAGTTCATCATAGCCTTTTTTGTGTCGAGTGAAAATTAGAAGCATTGATACTTGATAACCTATTTGTCCTATAGGTGTACTGTCAAAGTCTAATTTTATTTCTCTTCTCTACCCTCTATAACGTTTCTGTTCCCCTATCATCACCCTCTCCCAACCTCTATCGCTCTCCTACCATGTATCTCTCTGCAGATGTTGATGAGTGTGAAACAGGGAAGCACGCATGCAGTGAGTTTGCCCACTGTTTGAACACTGTGGGTAGTCACCTCTGCTCCTGTCTCAGTGGCTTCACCGGTGATGGGATAAACTGTACTGGTAAGCATCCATGCCTTATCATACACATACACAGAAACTATCATTTTGCTCATTTGCCTCCATGTGTGGCCTGTCTTCTGAGATTTCTTTTAGCACCATTTGGGGCATGGTTTCCCTGACACCGTTTTCCGTTTTGGATGAATTATAGACATTGATGAGTGCCAACTTGAAAATGGAGGCTGCCATCCCGCCGCAAGCTGCATTAACACACCTGGATCCCACGCCTGTGCCTGCCCACCCGGCATGGAGGGCACAGGGTTTGAGTGCCAGGATGTGGACGAGTGTGCCCAGAACTCCACTCGGCCCCACAACTGCAGTGCCCAGGCATTCTGCAACAACACAGAGGGGTCCTACAGCTGCCAGTGCCAGGATGGCTACCAGGGGGACGGGTTCGTTTGCGGTGATGTGGACGAGTGCCAAATAACCAGCAGCTGCAGCGGAAACATGACCTGCATCAACTCCCCTGGCTCCTACACCTGCACCTGCATCTTAGGCCTGGCTTACGACGAGGGCACGTGCGTGACGGAAGAGCGCTGCCTGAATGCCAGCAGTGTCTGCCATCCCTACGCAGAGTGCAACATGGATCGCAGCTCCTTCTACTGCAGCTGCCAGGATGGCTACCAAGGCAATGGCACATACTGCCAGGACGTGGACGAGTGCAACCAGACGGCCCAGGTCTGCCCGCACAACTCCCTCTGCATCAACACAGACGGCTCTTACCTCTGCGTCTGCTTCCAGGGTTACCTCAGCAACGGAACTGGCTGCCAGGACGTGGACGAGTGCATGACGGGGAACTTCACCTGCCCTGACAACAGCACCTGCATTAACGTAGACGGGGACTACCGCTGTCCCTGTGCCCTGGGCTTTGTGGCCAACGGGTCCCTGTGTTTGGATGTGGATGAGTGCTCCCAGGACCCATGCTCTGAAGTCTCAGAATGTCTGAACACAGCAGGATCATTCATCTGCCAGTGTTGGGATGGTTATAGAGGGATCAACACCACAGATTGCGAGGACATCAACGAATGCCTCGATAACTCCACCTGCCCTGCCCACAGCGTGTGCGTCAACACCAATGGCAGCTACCAGTGTAACTGTGACTTGGGGTTCTACAAAGTTGATGACCTGTGTGAGGACGTTGATGAATGCGACGGGGGAGTTGAGCTGGGGGAGCTCTGCATCAACGGGACATGCATGAATACCATCGGCTCGTATTATTGCGACTGCAACCCGGGCTTCTGGAGTAACGACACAGAGTGTGTGGATGTGGACGAGTGCGCCGAGGCCTCTCCTGACTCCCCAGTGTGTCAGCCCCATTCCACATGCGTCAACTTCATCGGGTCCCACGGCTGCCCCTGCAATGACGGTTTCACTCTCAACGGGACAGAGTGCCAGGATGTGGATGAGTGCAAAGACCCGGAGGGCACTACCCCGTGCCCTGAGCACGCACTGTGCAACAACACAGTAGGCTCTTTCTTGTGCCCCTGTATGTCCGGGTACATGGCTGTGGGCCCCGGCTGTGAAGATATTGATGAGTGCGCGGTCAACACCACCTGCCGCTTGGACCAGGTGTGCACCAACCAACCTGGAGCGTACCTCTGTTCCTGTCCACTGGGCTTTCGGGAGGACGACGGGGCGTGCGTGGACATCGACGAATGTGGCGACACGCCATGCCACCCGCTGGCGCGCTGCTGGAACACTCCCGGGTCCTTTTCCTGCCACTGTCCACTCGGCCACAAAGGCAACGGCACGTGGTGCGAAGATGTGGACGAGTGCTCCCTGTCTCCGTGCCACCCTCAAGCTCGCTGCCACAACACCCCAGGGTCCTTTGTGTGCGTGTGCAAGCCAGGCTACATGGCCATCGGGACGCTCTGTGTAGACCTGGATGAGTGTCAACAGAACTACGGAGGATGCCACCCTGCAGCCACATGCTCTAATGATGTAGGGGGGTTCCGGTGTCTGTGCGGTCAGGGCTGGGAGGCCGGGGAGGACAAGGGTTACAGTCAGGGAGGGTGTGAGGACCGTGACGAGTGCACGTCACCCGTGGCATGCCCTGGGCGTACAGTGTGTTCCAACCTGCCCGGGTCTTTCAGTTGTTCCTGTGCTGTGAATGACACAACGTGTAGAAATACGGTTAAAAAGGGTGGGCTATAACCTCTATAAGTTTCAACTCTTTTCTGTTCTCTGTTAGATCATGACTTTTACTTTTCCATTCAATGTGTCAACATTCTATAATTGATCACCATGAAAAGAAAATGATTTTGGTCCCCAATGACCAACACTAATAATTAATCATGATGAATACTTTTTCTTGTCTCTTTACACATTCTTAACTATAGGACCAAAGATTGTTACATGCAAAGATTAATGTAAACTCTTCATCAGTAAAACAAGAAAGGAGAGCTATGTATGATTTTTTTTTAAATCATGATTATTTGGCATTAAGCCCCACATGCAAGCCCCTGATTGGTTGATTCAAACTTTTTCGTACGACGGTGCCGTGAAGAGCCGATCTAAAATCTCACAATGCGTTGTGATGCAATGTGTCGTGAATTTATAGATTAGCTCTTGCCAGCAAGCGACACGGCAACACCATCATATGACAGAGTATGAATTCAGCTTAAAGGAGGACTTTGCCACTTTTCAACCTATCTTCATATAATAGGTCCTCTCTGATGTTCATAATAAAATTGCACAAAAGAAAAAGAAAAAAAATCTACTCTGTCCAAGTCTCTTAGGAGAGCTGTGGGAGGTTCAGAAATCCAGTCTTGTGGCATCATCGTTTGACAAATTTGTATTATCGCAAGAACAATAGCTTCCACTTTAACATTGCAACTTTTCAGGAATAGAAAGCTTGCCTTTTCTATTAGCTTGGATTCTCCATCGATGATTGCAATTTTATTATGAAGGACCTATTATATGAATATAGGTTGAAAAGTGGTGAAGTAATCCTTTAAGTAGAATGCAAACAAACTACATAAAAGTGTTTGCAAATGCTTTTTCACCAAAGCCTGACACAAATCTGTTTAAAGTCACTTGAAAACTATATAACATTTAACTGTCCCTAGCTTATTCACTGTATAGTGCTGTCTGTATGTCTGAGTCTGACAAACGGAATGGTGTCTATCTCCAGAGAGCGACCTGTATCCCTATGGCGATGATGTGGGAGATAGAGAAGTGGAGGTGTCTACAGCAGATGGAAACTCACCCTACATCACTCCTCCGATGGACTTCCCCTTCATGGGCAAACTATATGACAGGGTCTTTGTGAGTATTCTTTGTGGCACATTCATTTTTTATAAATCAGTGCTATTGAACACCCTTTACGTCTGTGTGTTGGTTGAAAAAATATTGAACCAATGAAAAGTAGTAAAAAGCGCTTTGGCCAAAACCTAACTCCACTTGAGCTGGATGTTTTGTCATTTTCTGGAAAATTTACATTTTGGAGTTTTTGGCTCCCGATTTTGGCCCGACAGCAGAGATATATAGAAAAACAAAAATATGTAAATACATGTCTGAATATTATATTTGATCTTGGTGTTCAGATGATGTGATAATTACCTGGAAATGTAGGGACCCTGCCCACCTTTCCTGACAATTTCCTGTACATTATGTACAGTTGTGTTCCTTTAAAAGTTGCAAACTGAGAAACCAGATGGAATACAACACCCCTCCTCCCTGTGAGAGGTGTGGTTTTGGCCTGCTTTTTGAACTAGTCATTAGATATTAGCTGATATAATACACATGCCTTGTTTACTGATTATGTTACATTTTTATTTATCTCACCTTTATTTGAGCAAAGTCCCATTGTAGTTACCTGACAACAAACACTATATCAAATTACAAAGAGCTGGCTAAAAACAGATGCCAAAACCATGAAACAAGATAAAATGATCCATAGTAAAAAGAATAGAAACTGTAGCTTTCAATAGCATCAGCCTCAGAGCAGAGTTTAAATGCATATCACAACATGTTATGTTACAGGTATTCTCAGTGTTGGTGCATTTGTTATATGTTTATGAAGACCCAAATAGCCAAGTAGACAATGGTGGAAAACATATTCAAATATTAAGTAAAAGTATCGATACTGCATTGTAGAAATAGGCTACTCTGTTACAAGTAAAAGTTCAAAATGTACTGGAGTAAAAGTACAAAAGTGTTATCAAAATATACTGAAAGTACCAAAAGCCGAAAGTACTCATTATGCAGACTGTCCCATTTCAAGTTTTCAAATGTTTACAAATGTTTTGAAAAGTTCATAAATGTTTATATGGCTGAAGTGATTAATGAATGTTTTGAAATAATAATCGAAACCTATAAGTAACTAGTAACTAAAGTTTTCAAATAAATGTAGTGGTGTAAAAGTACAATATTGGATCAGAGATGTAGTGGAATAGAAGTAAAAGTATTGGAAATTGGAAACATTCAGGTAAAGTACAAATACATTGTATTGAAGTACAGTACTTCTCTCTCTCTCTCTCTCAGTTCTCAGACAATGGTCTGGTCCAGTTCCAGTCTGTGGCAGAGAACGAGCAGCTCCTGCTTCCTGAGCCTTTCCCTGAGGGTTTCCGTGGCAATGAGAGCCTGTCCCTGCTGGCAGTGTTCTGGGACGATGCTGACCTCACCCGGGGCGAGGGACGACTGCTCTATCAGGTTAGAGCATGGGTCTTCAACAGGGGGTTTTTATTTTATTTTTTTAAATAACCACTTGAACCCTAGCGTCCATATTCTGAGAACTTAAGCCAAAAATAGCAGATCTACAAGCTCACAGTGCCTCGCACTGCGAGGCGTTGTGAGCTTGTAGATCGACTATTTTTGGCAAAGAGGTTTGGTGTACAGGGGAAAAAGAGGAGACTAAATACAGAGTGAAAGGTCAAGTTTATTAAGTATTGACGGTTCAAATGGTTAAATATCTGAAAACACAAATTGACATGAATCCAAAATACACTGATGGTGATGCTGTCAAATGATGAAACTGTATGGAATCTATGAACAGGTTTTGGGGGTCCCTGCTTCATCTCTCTCTCTCAACTAAGGGGTCCTTGACCTGAAAATGTTGAAGACCCCTGGGTTAGAGTCAAAGGAGACTTGTATCAGAAAATGACAAAAGGAAAACATTGTAATTACATTTTCACTGGCTCGAGGCAGTCAGTTATGAACTAGTTTGTTCCAACACACACCTTCCTTGTCTTATTTTTGCCCGTCCCTGGGGCCGGCTTAGAGTAGTGCATAATGGCAAGTTCAAAATCGAACGTCAAAATCAAGACATTTGGGCCATCAAACTGAAAAGACAGTAGCAAAGTTACTATTCAGGGAATGTGGACACGTGGTCCTATTTTGCATTTTGTTTGATCAAAAATATCAGTAAACATATCAGTAAATGTTAAATTACATTGTTGCCGCTGTATTTGCTAAGATGCTTGCTCTTTTGGTCCATGTTTTCAAAGTATAAATTCAGTAAAGTTCAACATGGAAAGTCCATTGTTAGTTCACACCGTAGTTGGCAAGATAAATGCATCCACGTCAGAATGTAACATTTGATTCATTTTTGCAAGAATGACCCAATTTCCAGTCCATCAGTCCTGCCCCCAGAATAGCACAGCGATTTGATCACAAAAGAGAATAAGTCATTGGTTTCAGTGTCCCAGATGTCGTGCCAAATTGTCCCCATCTGAATCTTTTTCCACTTCATTGGCGCGAAATAACTCAGTAGACACATTGTAAGTAGAGAGACTGAAAAGCAGGTTGTGTTTTTCTACATCTATAGTATCATATGAATTCCAAAGGGCTCAATAGTTAAACTGATACTGCATTGCATTTCAACTGATGTTGTTTTGTTCCAGTTTATAAATGCCCATAGGCTATAAATGCCCCTCAGAAAAGCCTGCTCAGGTATTGTGTGTACGTTATGTCCCTTCTAGTGTAACATTCGACATACATACAGCAACGTCTAATCGATGGCATTGCTTTCAGTGAGTCTATGTAAATAACTTAAGGGTAAACCCATCCAGGCTCTGGCTGAACTACAGTAGGCTCACCTTGTCTTGTTCCTTTTAAAGGACAACTTTGTTTTTTTACAACAAGCAAGGGTTCATATTTTAGATTGTAACTAGAGAAAAGAAAAGATAAGTGTTAAAATGTTTTCATTTTCTTCTATCTAGAGCGATTTTAATTACTTTGATTTCAGTGGTTGGGGGCATGCATGCAAGTGGCTAAATATCTATTTTTGGGCTTATTCTAATATCAGTGTTATTACATGCAGCTTAAAACATATAATAATTATTTAAAAGAAATGAAAGACAAAAATACAGGTAAGTGTTTATCATTCTCCTCTCCTCAATCTTTCAGGAATATCATCAGCTGAACATGTCGGATATCTACTCTCAAATTGTCTTCAACCGCACAGCAAAGGACGTCACAGAGTTCGAGCAGTCCAGGAACAGGCCCGCCTTCACCCCCACCTGGATCCTGAAGATCACCTGGGACCATGTGATGCCTGTCTCCTACCAGGAGGTCAACAAGTCAGAGGTAGGCCTACTACAGGCAGTTCTCAAACCTTTTTGCCTCAGGGGATGTCACGGCACCCACTCTGAGAAACCCTGTCATATACATTTATATTCTGCATTCTTTTTCCTTCACTCTCTTTCTTCATCTCTACGTTTATGAAATATTCTTTGAGGCTAGTCTGAGAGTCTTCTTCACTTTTGACAGTCATAGTCTGTATTCAAGCAACTTTTATTTGTCCTCTTCTTACTAAATCTGCCTTCCCCAACACAGTCATCATGTCTGAAATGATTAATACTCAAGTGTGGGGTCAATTTTACTTATGGTGGCACTAAATCCATAAAGAAATCAGTTGTGGGTGAGGAAGAGCGTTCATATGCGTTCAACCTGGCGGAATTTATGAACTCCATCTCTGATCATTTCCTAAAAAGGATTAAAACCTTCAGCTATTTCATAGTTTTTCCAAGTTTCACAAGATACAACCTTTGAACTTTGGCAAGTAAATTCAACTAAGGTTTAAAAATCACACCTGTGTGAACTGAGCGGTGGTCGTGGGGAGGTGTGTGTGTGTGTGTGTGTGTGTGTGTGTGTGTGTGTGTGTGTGTGTGTGTGTGTGTGTGTGTGTGTGTGTGTGTGTGTGTGTGTGTGTGTGTGTGTGTGTGTGTGTGTGTGTGTGTGTGTGTGTGTGTGTGTGTGTGTGTGTGTATTGCAGTTGATGCTCAGGGCAGGCTAGACTCAACAGCACCTCTCTGGTCACCCAGGGTACTCAGGCTACACCAGAGGCTACATACAGACAGACCCACACACACCGCCACGTATAGGAGCGTTGTGACCACCGCTCAAAAATAAAATTAGAAATGTATGAATGTAAATGCTACTGTTCACATTTTCCATTATAAATCAATGTACTTCGGGCAAAGTTTTCATAATTATTTCATAGTAATAATAATCCTTTACAGCGCACGTTCAAAACTGTTAAATAGAAAGATCTACACCACTTAGTGTGAAAGTGAATGTTTTCAGACTTGTTTAGCAAATACTGGTTTTGATAAATCCTTAAAGGTATTTTTTTATTTTCTAAATGCTCACTGCTATTGCTGCAAAGCACCATAGCTTAGGCTTAATGAATTGCATTCAATCCCTTGATCAATGGGTGTGTAGCCTAACCTACTGAATAATACCATAGTCTAGTGTAAACGGCTAAAGGTACCGTATATCACTTGTGATGCACTATTAGTAAGTTGAAGAAATGTTTTACATTTATATTTTAAGATATACAGGCTGTAGGCTAAATATTCACTTTATTCTAATCCACAGTAGCCTACTATGTAGCTTTGAAACTATTTGCATATCACACTAACCCAATGGGAAGGATGAAGGAAAGCTCTGTTACACAACAGTAAGCTGAAGTAACATTTTAAGATGTAGGGTAAAGCATCTGCATGTTAGCACATGATTGGTGATGTGTAGGCATTGTTCAAGATATAGCTATACATAGAGCTTCCGTTTTGATCACCACCTTGATATCCATAGATTGCACAGATAAGCCACGTCATTCTTTCTTTCTTTCTTTCTTTCTCTTTCCTTTATTTATTCAGGGAAGCCCAGTGATAGTAAGCTCTCTTTGTCGAGGACACCCTGGCTTGATCACAGCATATAAAACACAATAAAAATAAAATAAAAAAACACATTACAACTTAACAGATGCAAATATTTTGTTGCGATCACCATGTAGTGGGCCCTCAAGAAGCACCCTAAATAAGTGTCTCTATTGAGACCTATTGATCCAGTTTCCTAGAGATCCTGAAGTTTATTGTTCCATTTGTGCTATTGGACACGTCTATGGAATGTATGTAGGCCTATGGAACTTGTGTTTTTCCGCGAGGGGAGAGCATTTATCTGCGTGATCTCAAGGGACTACTCTGGGAATGAGAGACTGTAACATTATCAGTGTTTCCTCCCTACCAAAAGAACGCATCACGTCTGTACAGACTGGTACATTAAAGGTTTGCTGAAGATGAGGAAGTATTGGCTTGTCACTGGAAAGTTGTATCATGGGAGTTTATTTACAGATCGTTATCTGATTCCTAATCTCTCTGTCTAATCACAGTGTTATCTTTTGGGTGTGTATTGAAGTCATAGTAAGTAACTTAGCCCTGAGGCTGTTTTTACATAACAAAACAATATAGCCTATATATACTTTTTTTTTTGGTACCGATTATTTCTCTCTATACCAGCCGTTATAGGCACTGGAGTAGCGCGGTGGTGTATACCTGCAGAAACACACTGTCCTTTCGCTGTATTTTGGTGTTTGGGACGGGGATGTTTTTGGGCGACTAAAACAAACAGTGAAAACACCAAAATACTGCAGGTGAACACCATCAAACTACAGTGACTGATAAGTCCTTTCCATTTGCACACTATCTGAGTTACTTATGAAATTGATAATTGAACACAGAGGATTTGACTGTGTACCATCCAACAGCTCCCATAATGTTAAGAAACCATTCAGCTCTGTCCTGAACTCTACCTCCCCTTGAAGCTTCCCCCCACTATAACATCCTGACTCCTGACGTGTTAGTTTAACTTTGAGAGCATAAGGATGGACGTGTAAAGGTCAGTGTTATGTAGTGTACATGGTTGCAAATGGGTTACAGAGAGGTGGACAGGGGCAGGGTGTGCCGCGTGGTGTGTTCTTGGCCTAGTTTAGATTCCATTGTTGTGTGTAACGTGAGCCCTTCAAGTGTTAGCCGGAAGAATGCTGAAATTAACTGAAAATGCCTTCAGGTTGACAGGTATTTCATGATTTATATTTTCGTCCTTTGGTGCCACCTAGGGGCTGCTTCATACAGAACATGTCTAAGCTAGTATCTACATGTGGGCCTTTATGCAGTAGATGGACAGGGGTCTTCAACACGTCCGTACATGGACAAACGTGTCCGTGGCAAGACCTGGCCATTATAATGTTCTTATTTTGATCATAAGATGCAGTTACTGAATGTCAGTCTCCAGGTTTTCTTCAGAAGATGTATGACACTGTGGTTCTGAAGCATTTTATTTCCAATAATCTTATTTCCGGCCCCTTAACTCTGCGTGTGTGTACACATGGAACCAGAATTACAGACATGTAATGGTCATTTAGGGCTATGTTTGTCTGTCCAGGCCTGGAAGATCTTACATTTTGTAGACTATCTAGATTATGGTCTTTATAATCTGATCCATGCTCAGCCTTGCACAATCAAAGATACTGGATTGGTTTAAAAATGGAGACTGGTGTCTACATATTGACAAGAAAGAGACAGTGCTATTAAGGCCACTGTGGCCTCACGACATGCAATGTTTTGGAGGGGCACAAGGCCAAACGGAGGTCTTCATGGCCTCCCTGAAATTCCTGCCCTGCATATGTCAGTATTTTTCTTTAAAAAAATTGATGTATGTACCGATGTCATGTGTGTTTGGAAATGAAAAATAACCCTGACTGTAATCTTCAGACGAACACCTTCCAGTGCATCCTGACTACAGACGGAGCGCGGTCCTTCGCCCTGCTGCGCTACGGGGAGATGAACTGGGGTCCCGGCCAGAGGGTGCATCACAACGCGCTCATCGGCTACACCGACGGAGCGGAACACTTCCACAACGAGACCACGGTGCCCCCGGACAACCTGTTTGGCCCTGCGGGCCGCTACAGGCCCCAGCAGGCCAACGGGACCATGGGGCAGCCCGGCCAGCTGGTCTACGACCTGACGGGCCCGGACGAGGGCGACAACCCCGCTTTGAAGTGCCAGACGTGGGCGGTGAAGGAGCCCGACCCTAAGGAGTGGGCGGCCGACGTGCCCTCTTGTCCCTGCACCCGCGCCCAGGCTCTGGAGGACCTGTCGTTCGGGCCGGAGACCACTCCCGCCGGGCAGAGGGTGAGGCCAGGGCCCTGGGTACAAGGATTCACTGCGGGCCCCCCATGAATGTTCGTCATAGGGGGAGGGGGAGGGGGTTTAACCCATTTAGACTGGGAACGCATTATTTTGTGCTTTAGCTATTGAAAAATAGCGGTATTGAAAAATAGCAGATCTAAGATTGCTAATTTAGAAAAATCGTGAAAATCTCAAATACTTATACTTCTACTTCTGTTTCTATGTCAGTGGTGCTCAAACTTTTTCATGTGAAGGACCCACAAAATGATGATGTATTTGGCCACGGACCCCCATCTCAAAATATTTAGTTCCAGGGACCCCCCAGAAGCAAAATTTTAGTTACAAATGTTCGCTTAAAAAATACATATACTCAAAGCTTTGTACGCATTTTCACGACTAAATTAAATCTCTGCAATACGATTATTGTGAGTGTTTTTTTATCAGGAAAAACAATAACAAGGGGATTATGGTCCCATCCCTAGGTGAGGCAGCTGAGGAACCTGCGCTGGGGGGCCATCGGGGGCCACGTCTTCCAGTCCATCCTGAGCAACAGGCACGGCTCTGGGAAGCAGTGTGTGTACGACCCCCAGGGGCCGCTGCAGGCCGGCTACACAGAACGCTACTTCACCGGACACTCCGCCCAGGAGCACATCGGTAACACATTGGGAATTGTCAATCAAATCAGTTTAGTTAGGGGACAAATGCGGAAAATCAACCTCTGATTATTACATTCTGATTCTGCACATTATAATTATCTCTGAAAAGAGTTTAAGCTGCCCTATGTAACTTTCCTCTTTCCTCTTGTCTCCGTATTTGAACCAAAGTCACTTTACAAAACAAAACAGAATTCTAACTCCTAATTCTTTGCTCTCTCTCTCTCTCTCTCTCTCTCTCTAGATGGGGACCTGCTGCCATTCCAGTGGTGTTGTATTAAGTCATCTTTATGTCAATTGTACCTAGACAAGAGACCCCTGGACCGTTGCCAAGGTTACGGCTGGGTCAGCCCAGACCACTGTATCCCAGCCAAGAAGGCAACTCAGGGTCTCGGTGAGGGACCTTACACAAAACATTACACTGAACAAACTGATAAATATATTCTTTTTAAACAACAACACCTTCTTATTCCCCTATGAGATACAATAATCCATCACAAAGAAATAAGACAGGAGAGTGATTCAGAGTGAGAATGGAATGTTTACTATGGAGAGAGAGAATTCAAGACAGGTACAGTACAGAAATAATGGATCAATGGTTCGTGCTCTCTCTGACAAATGATGTTTTGACATGAGTGTAAGTATGGTCATTTGGTCAGTCAATGGATGACGTTTCAACAGTTCATAGGATGTTTCCACAAATGACAAGACAAAGAGTTCATAGGTTCCTGAAGAGATGTCCTTCGCTGGTGTCTGCATGACACCAGGCTGAGCCTTATAAACCAAAACAATTATCATTGTTTTAGATACAGGCTCCATGGCTGTAGTAGATAAGGCCTCATTTCTATCAGACAGAGACTTTGTGGGTATGGTACATGACATTAAAGCATGGCACAGTCACACGCTGTGCCTAAGGGTCAGGTGGTCAGTTGGTCATCAATATGAATTGATAAAAAGATGATATAAACCACAACAAAATACCTAACACAAACGTTTCATTATTTATGTAGATGACAGTGTCATGACAATTTCATGCAGTGTAAATATAATACAGTTTTGGACATTATAAGGACTTTTAATACCTTTTTAACACCTCAAAATGTGCCAAATTGTCAAATAATGTAAGAAAGAGGTGTTGTGAGTTTGTTGATCAGCTATTTTCACAATATTTATCTGTTGAACCAAGTCAAACAAAATGTAATGCGTCAACTCCTACAATGGGGGGTCCCCAGTTCAAATGTGATTATTTTGGGGGGCTGCGGCCTGAAAGGTTCGAGAACCACTGTATTATATTTAGATCTTCTAATGCATCATCTTCTTGCTACTGTGTGTCATCCATTGCAGCGATGGTGTTCGGGAGCCTCCATTTCATCACGTTTGATGGGACAGAGTACTCGTTCAAGACCGTGGGAGAGTTTGTGATTGTGCGGCTGTCCTCTAATACTGGATCCAATATCTTCACCCTGCAAGGAGAGACCAAGAGGCTGCAGAACACCGCCCAGAACGCCCAGGTTCCTGTGGTTGTGCGCATGGCTGCCTTCCACCAGGGAATTGGCAAGGTCAGTTTGCGTGTGCAGTATACCTATGTGTGTGTTTTACAAGTCCATTTCAATAGTCTGTAACAGTATAGAAACAGGGATCTTCAACAGGGGGTCCGGGACCCCTAGAGTTACTACAGGGGATCCTCCAGATCTTTGAGTGATAGAAACTTTTTTATATTAACCACTGAACCCTAGTGTCCATATTCTGAGAACTTTAGCCGAAAATAGCCGATCTACAAGCTCACAACGCCTCGCAAAAAAGAGCTTTGGTGTAGAGGGGAAGAAGAGCAGACTAAGCACAGGGTGATAGGTCAAGTTCATTAAGTATTGACGGTTCAAGTGGTTAAATATCTGAAAACACAAATTGACATGAATCTAAAATACACTGATGATTGTGCTGTCAAATGATGACGCTATATGGAATCTATGAAAAGGTAGTGGGGGTCCCTGCTTCATCTCTCTCAACTAAGTGGTCCTTGGCCTGAAAACGTTGAAGACCCCTGGAATAGAAAATAAGAGCATATAATTTCCAAGGACAATCTTACTTGTCTTTAAGCGTCTGTGATTAAAGTTAGATCTATTCTTCAGAACGATACGAATGGCACTAGGCGGGGTGTCTGACCAAATTCTGGGCCCTGGCCGGCCTGGGTACTTTAACTATTGAAAAATAACAGATATACAAGCTCACAGCGCGGCGCTGCAAGCTTGTAGATCTGTTATTTTTTTCAAATCGTGAAAATTTGTCCTAGTCTTTGAATATTTCAAATCTTTCTAAGGTTTTTTGAAGAAAAAATAAATGTTTCTATGTCAGTGATGCGCAAGCGTTTTCATGTGAAGGAGCCCCAAAAAGATATGTATTTGGCCACAAACCCCCCAAGATATTTAGTTCCAGGTGTAACGGAGGTGATCCAAACCTCCCCACCTGGCTTCGAACCCGGGTCTCCCGTGTGAAAGTCCAATATCTTAACCATTACTCCAAAGGGATATCCCTATGGAACGAGGGCAGATACTAGACTTTTGAGGCTTCAGGCTGGGGCTGCCTGCGACTCTCTCCGCCACACTCACCCCCCTTTGACCTCCTCCTACGGGGAAGCCCGGATCCAAGTCACGGCACAAATGTAACGGAGGTGATCCGATCCTCCCCTCTCGGCTTCGAACCCGGGTCTCCCGCGTGAAAGTCCAATATCTTAACCATTACTTCAAAGGGATATCCTTATGGAATGAGGACAGATACTAGACTTTTGAGGCTTCAGGCGGGGGCTGCGACTCTCTCCGCCACACAGGGAACCCCCAGACGCAAAATTTGAGTTACAAATTGTACAAGCTCGCAGCGCCGCACTCGGTGCCGCGCTGTGAGCTTGTAGGCCTATATCTGCTATGTTTCAACGGCTAAAGAATAAAATAATTCCAGGTCCCTCCACCTTGGGCCCTAGTAACTCAGTCCCACTTTTCCCCAACCTTGTGACGCCCCTGGCACTAGGTGTCACATGGACGGACCACATCAGAAATGTGGACCTCTATGAGGAACTACCATTTTATTTGTGTTTGTGTTTTTCAGGTGGAGTGGAGGTGTGCTGATGATGCACTGCAGGGACTGCAGCTCCTGGTTGACGATGTTAATGTTCCCGTCTTTGTTGGTAATTAGCATGTAGCTAATCGTTGCTGTCGGGTGGAAATCTTGTTTGTCAGGGGGATGTCCACAAAGAGCATAATGGTCAGGTGCACTAGCTGGCTGAACCACCAGGAGCCACCCCTCTAGTCAGTATTCAACCTATAGAACTCACAGCCTTCTTCAAGGCCCTGAATGGCACTGCAAGTTGAAACGCATAACCTATGCCGTTTTATTAAAGGCTTTCTAATTATTATTACAAAGCAGTGTGCCTTGGTATTTTGGGGTCATGACTTATTGATCACAAAGCAAATTCTGTCTAGTTTTCTTTTATGATATGGCTGTATTTCTTTTAGATAGATAGATAGATAGATAGATAGATAGATAGATAGATAGATAGATAGCACCTGCAAATAGAAGCCCCCACCACTACCTTGCCATTAAATCACATTTCATATTGGCAGACGAGAAGAATATAGCACTGGAGCATCTCAGAATGTTAACTAACGTTTCAATGCAGAGGGTATATCTTCAGCAGGGTCTCTGGTGAAGATGCAACTCGGCATCGAAACATCAGTGAGAGCGTTCATCCTCCACTATTATTCCTGGGACACTGTGGGTTCATTTAGGGGGGTCTAAATTGACCCATACAAGTCTATAACTCGTACAAATGGAACCAAATTTGGTTCCATTCCATTTGTACGCTGTCAGAGTTAAGGGAACCTTGAAATTTGAAAGTTTGAGAAACACTGCTCTATAGAGCATCGCAGTTGAAGCCCCACCCCGTCCTCACTCTGGTGTCGGAAGCGTTTTCCGCATTCATTTCTTCCATAGACATTTCATAAAGTATTTATTTAAACGTTTTTAAGCCTTGGACAATGCCACCTCGGCTGGAGAGGGATCGTGTCAATATTCACATTTTTTTGAATGCAAAGATTAATTAGAAAGCTGAAAAAAAGGGCAGGGTACAAGACTGTGTACATCATTATTTTTAAAATTGCGGAAACTACACTCCCAGAATGCATAGCGAATGTTGTTGTTGTTTCCTGAAATAAAGCCCTTATATCACGCTCAGTTTAGTTATCCAGGCCAGCATATGGCCTGAAATGTAGTCATTGTCATCTCTGTGGACGCCCTTATCGTTATCCTTAACATAGTGCATCATATTTGTAAAAGAAAGACGATCGCTCACGCAGTTCTGCTGACGTGCAATAATCCGCCGGGAAGACAGGGGGCAGTAGCTACTTCCGCGGTAACCGCAAGATACATGAAAGAAGAAGAAGCTAGACCAATCACATACGTCGATTTCACCGGATGTACATGTTTAGCAGTATGGGAAATGCAGTTCTTCTCTGTGCGATCTTGATTAAAACGTGTTTTTACTAAAACTAGAGTGATTGCATACATACTCTGGGGTTCTACAGGAGCATATAGAACCATTTTACAACCACCAGCCTAGTGGTAAGTGTACATTGAATTGCTACGACTTTGTGGCTGATAATGAAAAACGCTATGGTGAAAATGAATGGGTTGTTTACTTCCGACACCGCACTGCGATGCTCTATGGTATCTATCACTGCTCTAACGCTGCCCCCTGCTGTCCTTGCAGGTGTAGTGCACATGGGCGAGGAGGGATTTGCGATGCGCTGTACCTCTCACAGACGTTGCGCCGCAGTGTACGCCGGCGGCCTGCAGGTGGTGGTGTGGCGGGCGGAGGGCAGCGGCCAGCTGGCTGCCATGGTGGAGGTGCCCCAGACCTTCTACAACCGCACCGTGGGCCTGCTGGGCCTCTGGAGCGCCAACCGCACCGACGACTTTGTCATGTCAGACAGCCGGCTCGTCCCCTGGGCGGGCCTCAACCTCCCCTCTGAGGAGAACCTGTATCGCTTCGGCATGTCCTGTGAGTTTTTCCACCACAACCACGCGTACCGTATGGGCCGTGCCCCCCCCCCCCCCCCCCCCCCCAAAAAAAAATCATATTTGAATTGAATTGAATTGAATTGGGGCCCCCTCACCCTGACAAGCACTTGGAATGTAGGGGTTGGGGCATTCAATTCAGTTTGACTCGGTTCCACAGATATTGAGAAAATAGCAGATCTACAAGCTCACAACACCTCGCGTTGCATAGCGCTGTGAGCTTGTAAATCGGCTATTTTCAAAAGAGAATTGCCTCTTTCTTATAATAGGCTATTTGACAATGTTTGACCAGTTTGGTCCTTTTCTTTCTTTTCTTTTGGTATTAAAAAGGTCTTAAAATTCCCCTCTGAGGAGAACCTGTATCGCTTCGGCATGTCCTGTGAGTTTTTCCACCACAACCACGCGTACCGTATGGGCCGTGCCCCCCCCCCCCCCCCCCCAAAAAGAAAAAAAAAATCATATTTGAATTGAATTGAATTGAATTGGGGCCCCCTCACCCTGACAAGCACTTGGAATGTAGGGGTTGGGGCATTCAATTCAGTTTGACTCGGTTCCACAGATATTGAGAAAATAGCAGATCTACAAGCTCACAACACCTCGCGTTGCATAGCGCTGTGAGCTTGTAAATCGGCTATTTTCAAAAGAGAATTGCCTCTTTCTTATAATAGGCTATTTGACAATGTTTGACCAGTTTGGTCCTTTTCTTTCTTTTCTTTTGGTATTAAAAAGGTCTTAAAATTCCTTAAATTGTCACTTCACTCACTGTCATCTGGGACCGGGACCCCCTCAAAATCATATGAGGACCCCCCCCTGGGGTCCCGACCCACAGGTTGAGAACCACTGCTGTCAGGATGGGCTTTTGGACAGTGTGACTCAGTGTGTCATATCTCATAAGCCCATTTCTGTACACATTAAAAAGACCTGCATCCCCTCCACCCCTCAATACAATTCATTAATTTATATCTCACATTTCTGAGTTTGTTTTTCCTTGCAATTACCTATCCCACATTTGTGAGATAGCTGATCTACAAACTCAAATCGACATGTTGTGGGATTGTAGATCTGCTATTTTCTTTTTTTTTTGTAAACATTTCTGCGTTATGAATACTTTTACTTTTGGTACTTTAAGTATATTTTGATGCCTGTACTTTTGCACTTTTACTCAAGTAAAATGTTGAATACAGGACTTTTACTTGTAACAGAGCATTTCCACGTGCTGTATTAATACTTGGTATACTTTAGTACTTTTTACACGGTATTATGTCTATATGTCTGTGTGTGTCCCTACAGGGTCGGTCCCCGTCCCGGAGAGCCTGCTGTTCTCTCTCCCCTCCTTGGTGCCGTTCAACCCCACCTCCACGGCGGCGCTGCGGTTGGGGGTGAGCCCAGCGGAGCTGGCCCACCTGAGGACCAGCTGCCAGAACAGCATGCAGTGTGTCCACGACACCCTGGCCTCAGGCAGCACTGACCTGGGCCTGCAGAGCCTGGAGGCCCACCGGCAGTACCACAACCTGGCTCTCATCTATGGTATGAGAAAGCTGCACAGTCTGTGGAATCCTCAGTGTTCTGTTTGAACCCCATTTAGGCCTGAAAAATACCTAAAATATTTACAATACCAACTGCGCACGGAGGCGCAGTTGGTAGCGCTGTTGCCTCACAGCTAGAAGGTCCTGGGTTCGATTCCCCCCGGGGGACGCTGTGAGTGCTGGGGGCGTGTTTCCTCCTCCGCGTCATCAGCACCCACACCTTAGGTGGGGTTGGCGAAAGGGCCTTTCTGTGTGGAGTTTGCATGTTCTCCCCGTGTCTCCTAGTGAAGATACCCTCATAAAAACATGCAGTAATCCTACCTCCCCCTGGCCAGCCGGTGCTCCCCAGGCGTGGCAGAGGGAGAGCAGAAACCAGGGTTACAGGTTAGGCAATTGGCCATGGGTGAAAAAATGGGTTACAAAATCGTGGGATAAAAAGAGAAAGAAAGTCTAAATCTGCTATGCTTTTTTGGTTTTAATGGGTTTTAAAAACAATTTCAGCTGAAATGTTGGGGGTGCGTTTAGGCCCTTCCTCAGGCTCCTTTCTGGATTTACAGAGATTTACAAGTGCAATGCATTTCTATGATGGAGGGCAATCCAAGACAAGTGCAACAATCCAATAACTGGCAGTGGGGTTTCAAGTCACAACTTTAATGCTAATAACAAACGAACGATCAAGACGATCATGTCCCTGTGGTGTCAGAATAATTGTGTGAGAATAATAAATGAGATTGACTCACACACATTGCCTTGAGGCAGTAGTATTGTATTGTATTGAATTACATTCAGTTAATTATATATTTGATAGAAAAATATTAAATGAACTCTCGGTTGCCCAGCAAAAATGAATTACAATTTACAATTTAGGCATTTAGCAGACGCTCTTAATCCCGAGCGATTTACAATAAGCAAGGTAATACGTCAGTACATCAACATCAATACATCAAATGCATAGAATAGTAATCTAAGAAAAATAACGTATGTAGACCAAGCACCTATTCAGTAAAAAACGATTTTTTTATAAAACCTAAAAAAGAAATGCTATCTAACTTTCATGTATGTTCATTGAGGGTAGGCGAGTAGCCTACTATGGTAATTGCTATGGGCTAAGGTGGAGTCTGAAGAGGTGAGTCCACGGCGGAAGCTAGGGAGTGACTGAGTCTGTTGTTGTTCTAAGTGCGACAGGGAGTATATACCACAGTTTGGGGGCCAGGAGGGAGAATTGTCTAGGATGAGTGGATTTTTGTCCTGGGGTTTCTAGCGAGGGTTCTGTCAGCACCCCTGCGTTAGCTGATCTGAGTGAACAAGTGGGGTTGTAGGAATCGATCAAGCTTTGGAGGTATGGCGGTGCCATACCTTTGGCGGCTTTGAAGGCCAGGTGGTAAAAGGATAGCCCCTCTGCCCCGTACCTGGGGGAGCGGAGAGATATTACCTTACCCAAACGACAGAGAGTGTTTTGTATTCTGTGTGGGCAGCAACTGGGAGCCAGTGGAGAGAGCGGAGAAGTGGGGAGACATGTGAACATTTTGGTTGGTTGAAGACCAAACGTGCCACGGCATTTTGGATTAGTGCACATGCCGGGAGGCCTGTGAGGAGAGTGTTACAGTAGTCAAGTTTTGATATGATGGCTGGATGAGGAACTGGGCTGACTCCAGGGTGAGGAAGGGTGACTGATCCTATGGATGTTATATAGTGTGAACCGAAGTCACCAATGTGTTTTCTATGGAAACAGTGAGATCTTGCTTGGGGCAAGATCTCACTGAGAAGCCGAGATGAAACGTGCTGAGCTGTTGTTTTAATATAGTGCACATGTGGTGGTTCTCAACCTGTGGTTTGGGACCCCCCAGGAGGGTCCCCACATGATTTTGGGGGGTCCCCAGATCACATGACCGTGAAGTGACAATTTAAAAACTTTTAAGACCTTTTTAAAAACTCAAAAAGAAAGAAAAGACCATTATTGCATCAGAAGTAATCACAAACTATAGGCTACTATAAACATTGGTCAAACATTAACCAAATTGTCAAATAATATAAGAAAAGATTAAATAAACCTGAAAAGGTTGAGAACCATTGCACTAGTGATCCATTTTAAAGCAGATGTTTCTGTTCTGTCCAGGCAACATGCCCCCCATAGTGACAGAGCCCATGGTGATCCTAGGTAAGGTCAACTCCACCGTCAATGTCCAGATCATCGCTAAGGACACCAACAAAGACCCGGTCACCTACTCACTACTCTTCCCCAGACCACCACAGACCTCCATTGGCAATGGTGAGAAAAACACATCACTGATAATGATGATGATAATAATAATAATAATAATAATAATTATACATTTTATCTATAATGCACTTTACATTAATGCAAACCTCAAAGTGCAAAATACTGATGCACACACAAATGTGCGGACGCGGGCGCGTGTGTGTGTGTGCGCAAGTGTTCATGTGCTTATGTGCGTGTATATACCGGTATATGTACAGAGGCAATTCTTTGTCTTATTCACCAGAATCAAATTAGCATTTCAAAACAAATATATAAAGCAGAGGGGACAACCTTCCTCTCTAGTGCTTTACTCTAAAGTGGAGTAAAAATGCAATTGCAATTTGAGCATGCAATGCCATCCAGCAATATAAGTGTTAGAGTTAAATGAACGCTGAATGAAGTCTCTGTTGAGTACCATGGCCACGTGTGTATGCTACAGGTGATGGCTACTTCACGTGGACACCACTCAGCACCCAGCCAGTCCACCTCACCATCAAGGTCAACGACCAGCTCTTCAGTTCCCTGTTCACCCCCATCCTGAAGGTGTGCAACTGTCACAACGGGGGAACCTGCCAGTACGACAGCGTCACAGAGAACCACATGCAGGGGAAGTTTCAGGTACAACAAAAGAGCAGGGAGGATGGTATCATCTTTTGCGTACATGTATTTAACAGCTTAAAAAGTGTGAAATGGACCCGAGGTGCAACTGTACTTGGATCATTTTTTCCTGTGTACACCAAATCTATGAGGCCAGAAATTGCCAATCTACAAGCTCACAACGCATTGCAAGCGCATCGCAAAGCGTTGTGAGCTATGAGTTGTGAGCTCTGCTATGTTTGGCAAAAGTTCCCCCAGAATAGGGTTGCTTGGGTTCAAGTGGTCTTTGTTTGATGTAAGCCATTTACCATGAGAGGGAGTGGGTTGTTGGCTGATTTACCAATGTTTCAGGGTTGTGGCGACCCTCGAATGGTAAATTGCTTTTCTACCACTTCTACCATATAAATGAAAGAAAACACAGTTGTAACTTGCAAGATTATTTAGTTATACAACTGCAACACAACAGTGGGCAGGGTCCATGAGCCAACTCAAGGTTGTTGACTGATTTACCACTGTTTTAAGCCAATCAGAATCCAGTATCTGAACATGTGACCACAAAAAGTGGTAGAAATTACATTTTACAATAGTGTTCTTAATTCCTTCCTTCCTTCCTTCCTTCCTTCCTTCCTTCCTTCCTTCCTTCCTTCCTTCCTTCCTTCCTTTCTTTCTTCCATACTACGGTATTACATACTATACAAGTAAGACGCCCTAAGGGCGAGAAGCGACCTCGCTGCGTTGCCATGGCTGACGTCATGGCCATGGTACCAGGGCAACGGCCGTATAAGGAGATATGTGTCATGGGACGTGTCATGCCACATGTCTAACTCGGGCAATATAATCGACTCTGACTTATCTGGGTCTGACCTTATGGACTCCATATTTGGACAAGGACTTTTAGCTCCATATATGGAGCCGGCAAAGACATCTAGTGCTGGCATCAGTCTAATGTAGAGCTCCATATATGACATAGCTGACATATCGTGACATCAGTGAGATGTCACGAGCACACAGCCAAGCACTATATAGAGGGTGAGTGATTTTGAGTGACGGACAGGATCTGGTGGCTTTCATACTAAGTAGCGACCTACGGTTGCAATAATATATATTTATCCATCTCTCCTCTCCATCTCCAGGTGGTGGGGTGCCTGTGTCCCAAGGGTTTCCGGGGAAGGTTCTGCGAGAACGCCACTGACGTGTGTCGAGGGAAGCCCTGTTTCCCCGGGGTGGAGTGCCAGTCAGAGCCGGAGCCAGAGCAGTTCTCCTGCGGAGAGTGTCCTCCTGCAACCATCTTCCACGACAAACAAGGATACAAATGCTTTGAGAACGGTGAGTGGGCCTTGGGAGGCAACATGTACGGACATTTAGGAGCCCCTGGCTCACAGCATTACAGTATATACCAGGGGTCTTCAACGTTTTCAGGCTGAGGACCCCTTAGTTGAGAGAGAGATGAAGCAGGGACCCCCACAACCTTTCCATAGATTCCATATAGTTTGATTGTTTGACAGCACAATCATCAGTGTATTTTGGATTCATGTCAATTTGTGTTTTCAGATATTTAACCACACCACTTGAACCGTCAATACTTAAAAACATTTTTACCTTTCATTCTGTACTTAGTCTGCTCTTTTTCCCCTCTACACCAAAGCTCTTTGCCGAAAATAGCTGATCTACAAGCTCACAACGCCTCCCACCACAAGGTGTTGTGAGCTTGTAGAGCTGCTATTTTTGGCTAAAGTTCTCCAAATATGGACGCTAGGGTCCAAATGGTTAATATAAAAAAGGAGAAAAAAAGTTTATATCACACAAAGATTTGGAGGACCCCCTGTAGTAACTCTGAGGACCCCCTTGGGGTCCCGGACCCCCTGTTGAAGACTCCTGATCTAGGGTGAAACCTGTGATCTCCAACCACCGGGTCACCCTGCCGTTACGAGAGCAACATGTAGGTCACACACAGCAAAAAAAGACTTCGAGTGTTAATTTAACTGAGTTTAAAAATGGACCCGCAAAGGGGTGAACTAGGGTGTCCTACTTTATAAGATAGGCCCAGTGACTTTCTGAGCCATGGAAGCTAAGACTAAACAAGGACAGCAGCAACAACATCAATACCCATTACTGTGAATGTGCCAGAATTAGCCCTGATATCTACTTTATTCCGTGGTCATTAGGGAATGATTTATCTCCACACCAGGACAATTGCCCCGTCACATTACCGAGCCTAGGGAAAACACTGTTAATCCTGTTTATCTTACTTGTCCTTGTCCCCCCCCCTCCTCTTCCCTCCCGTCACAGACTTCTGTCAGCCTCCCTTCACCTTCCCCTGCCACAAAATGGCCATCTGCAACAGCACAGCCTACAACTACACCTGCACGTGCATGCCTGGCTACACTGGCAATGGAGTCAACTGCACAGGTACTGAACAATGCAGACACACTGCTATCGATGTGAACTGCACAGCGTCTAGTCATTTGTTTTGCTTACTATACCATTATTACTGGTACTACTGCTATTCATTGTGGGCTCGCTGAAAGGCAAGACCAGTATGTTATACCGGAACTTTATAGACCAAGGTTATTCTCCTAAAAAAAAGAAGAAAAAAAAAGAATAATTAGTACAAAGGCAGGGCCAATGAGGAGCAACGTTCTTGGTGACATCACCACCAACAAGTGCGACCTGATATAAATAACAACAACACACACATTAAATCGTATGTAGTATGTTCTCCCAAATCTTTATACAGTATAGGGGATCTCATCTGAGGGATTGAATGTAGAAGTTATGTTGGAGTGCCCGTTGGGTAGATCTTTGTGCAAATACGTGTTGTTCCATGCGAGCCCACACTGTTTCGTAAGAACAGTATTTCTAGTTCCAATACTACTATGAGGACTGGTAATAAGCTAACAGGGCAAACTAGAGGTGTGCACGGTTGAGCTGTATGGCTCATCAACTCTCATTTGGGGTCTGGTAATGGATTTCAGTTATTTTGTGTTTTCAGCACCCTCCGGTGGACAAAGAGACAAACACACTAATCTGAGACCATACTTTGAAAGCCACTGAACAAAACCAGTGGTCCTCAACCTTTTCAGGCCGCGACCCCCAAAATAATCATATATTAACTGGGGACCCCCCACCCTGACAAGCACTAAGAGTTACATTTTGTATAACGCGGTTCTATTGTGAAAATAGCAGATCGGCTATTTTCACAATTTCTGCCTCTAATATTTGACAATTTGGCCAATGTTTAATTTGTCATTTTAGAGGCATTCAACAGTCCTTAAATTCTCACTTCAGAAATGTGCAGATACCCTCTATACACTTAAACTGTGTTATTTGGTTTACAGTTAAGTGAGAAAACAATGTTGCACATTAAGTTAATAATTTGAGGACCACCCAAAATATCATCTGGGGACCCCCCTGGGGTTGAGAACCACTGAACAAAACCACTGCTTGTCCACGTCAGGTCCAGGGACCACCAGCAGTGCACATTCTTTTTGGTTTAGTTTATTGTATTGTTTCTCATGTAATGTCTGACCTGTTTACAAATAGAAATAGAAATACTAACACACACACACACACACACACACACACACACACACACACACACACACACACACACACACACACACACACACACACACGCAAGCATGCACTTCACACTGTACTAAGGATGTAAATAATGTAGATGTATTTCTCTGTGTATTGTAGATAAAGATGAGTGCCTGCATCCAGAAGCGTGTCCCAACGCCAAGTATGAGTGTGTCAACACCGCAGGCGGACACCACTGCTCCTGCAGGTACCAGAGCACCAAGGATGATCATGGATGTGGTATGTATACTATGCTTCTTCTTTTTCATTAATATTTGTATTAAAGTTAAGCACCATCATCCACACAGGAACGTTTGTCTTGCCAACTTCCTTAAATTATTTCACTTTTTTAAACAGACTTCATAAATGTAAGAAATAATTATGTAAATGGCACATAATCTCGCTTTTGGAAACAAAGCATATACCGTAAAAGCAAAGACCAAATAGAAAGAGAAAAGAAAGTAGAGAAGGAAAGATCAGTTTAGTTGGAGATCCCTTGAATGGCTATGCCGCTATGTACTCTACAAAGGTTAGTTTTTTATATACATTTTAGGTTTAGTTTTAGTTTTTTTGTTGTAGTAGTTGGGGGCTAAACTTCCTAAAAAATGCTAGAAATTGGCCAAACAAAACTGCAACACGATGCAGTGTGTTGTGAGCTTGAACAGTAGATCTGCTGTTTTTGAAGTAATAAGAGTCCACATAGAAATCCACATACTCAAGTTAATTACAGATTAGAACAGAACAGACTCTCTGATGCTACGCAACAGATGAAAATGAAAAGGAACAAAACAGAGTGGGCGTTCCCTTTTATTTGATGATGGTTAGCCAGATTGAGTACAGATAGATATACACTTCTACACAGATATACAGATCTACACATACATGCACTTGAGTACAGTACTCAAGTACTATATGCCTCTGTTTCTGATGCATGCACAGTGAAGTGAACTCTGCTGTGCTTGTGTGTGTTCACAGGTGACTCTGCCAATCCTCCAGGTGAGATGTCCCCCACGGCCTCCCCCTCTCTCCCTTTCCTCAGTAGTGCATGGTAGCGATGGTGCGGCTTCCGCTGTCGCTATGGCGAACATGCCCAAATATGGTAACGTGAGGTCATCACTGAGGCAGTTGCTATTTGTTTTTGTCTCCGCAGGGTTTAATGTCTTCAATGTTTCCATGGGCTGGAGCGACAACAGTCAAACACTCAAACAGGTGTGTGTGTGTGTGTGTGTGTGTGTGTGTGTGTGTGTGTGTGTGTGTGTGTGTGTGCGTGTGCGCGTGTGCGTGTGTGTGTGCGCTTGTGTGCGTGCATGCATGTGTATCTCCTATCAGTTAGAGTTTAGAGTTTAGGCATTTAGCAGACACTTTTAATCCAAAGCGACATACAATAAGCAAGCAGGTAATACATCAATATATTAAGCAAGATAACATGTCAGTAAATCAACAACAAGTCAAGTCTTCAGTCCACGGTGGAAGCTAGGGAGTGAGACTGTAGTTCTAAGTGCGACAGGGAGTCAGTAACTATGATGTAATGAGTGATTAAAAGCGAGTGACTTTATGTGTGCGTGTGCGTGTGTGTGTGCATGTGTCCAGCTGGAGAAGATTCTGTCCACAGGCTTCCAGAACAAGTTCTACAGTGCCAAAGTAAAAGGCCGGGGCTCCAGTTTGGGTCTTACTGAGTACCGCATCAACGTGTCCAGCGACACGCCACACTGGTACATCAGAGACTACCTGAACAGGGTCAGCGGCTACTATGGCATCAAAGCAGCACATGTTGGAGGTAAAGATACTATGGCATCAAAGCTGCACATGTTGGAGGTAAAGATACTATGGCATCAAAGCTGCACATGTTGGAGGTAAAGATGTCACCTTGTAAAACCTCGTTGTTCCGGCCATCAGTGTTGGAAAAACATACTCAAATGTTTTACTTAAAGGACGACTTCACCACTAATATTCATGATAAAATAGCAAACACAATTTCTGTGTCTCTTAGGAGAGCTGTGGGCAGTTCAGAAACCCATCATCCAGTAACAACGTCGGTTGACAGATTCTTTTTTCCATAAATATTTAGATTTTTATTATCGTGAGAACAGTGGTGCATTGGTGATTCAATGTTTGGGGGGTCGCTTATCTAGAGACGCCACGCGCATGTCGCTACTCGCTCAACACCTACTGTACAGGTCTATTGATATGCATACAGGCTTGTTTCTTTGTTAAAACACCCTGTTGTGACACTAAAGCGTTGGCGAGGTGTGAACTTGGGGAGTTTGGGCATAATGCATGTCCGTTCGCGTGAGAGGCGTGCTCAGAAAAGATATTGGGCGACCCAAGACTAATTCAACTCTGCCCCTGATGACAGAGAGACGGTGAGGGCTAGTATAGGGAAAGGTGATGGCGGGAGGTTGCGTGTGACGTCACATCAGACCAGAGCACACTCAGAGAGAGAGAGAGAGAGAGAGAGAGAGAGAGAGAGAGAGAGAGAGAGGGGGAAGGTGATGGATAGATGAACTACTATTGATCCTGCAGTGAAATTCAGTCACCAGAGGGAGGGAGAGAGAGAGTGAGGGGGGGAGGAGGGAGGGAGGGAGGGAGGGAGAGTCTATTTCACCCACGCAATAACCCGGCCAATGCGGAATCTGAACATGCTGATCAATTCATGCAATGTCAGCACAATGACCGCGGGCGGCATCGCCAGGCAAGCTCGGCATCACGTTTTTCTGCTTGTTTATTATATGACCATATTTATTTATTTATTTACTTTTATTTGTTCAAAGCGGGTTTGGTTTAAGTTATGCCTGGCCGGCCCCGGCGGTCCCCCTAGTAAACCAATTTTAATATAGGGTTTATGTTCATTGTGATATGCTATACCTAAAGATATATATATATATTTTTTTTGTTGTAATTTTATGAAAACATTCCCGCACAGAACGGGAGGGGAATGACAATTCATTATAGTACATTTTCAGAGTGTCGAGTTTCATCTATAGGATAATAAGGATATCCACTTCAATCCTCTTGAGCCTCTCAAAGTATTGCCGCTGAAAGCGATAGGGGTGGTTTGCGTGAGGTTGGCTGGATATTGTGCTGGCTGTTATATTCTTTTGGCTGGATATTCTGCATGGTCGACAAGTGCTGGCGAGGCAGCGTCTCTATCAGGGGTGTCGCACCAAATTCTGGGCCCTGGGTCCAAGGATTCACTGCGGGCCCCCCATGAATGTTCTTCATAGGGGGAGGGAGACTGGGAACTCATTATTTTGGGCTTTAACTATTGAAAAATAGCAGATATACAAGCTCACAGCGCGGCACCGAGTCCCACGCTGCAAGCTTGTAGATCTGCTATTTCTGAAATATATTCATATATTTCATGTTTCTATGTCAGTGGTGCTCAAACCTTTTCATGTGAAGGACCCCCAAAATGATATGTATTTGGCCACGGACCCCCATCTCAAAATATTTAGTTCCAGGGACCCCCAGAAGCAAAATTTGAGTTACAAATGTTCGCTTAAAAGATATATATATATTCAAAGATTTGCACACATTCTCACAACTTTTCAAAAATTGCAAAATAGCAGCACAAGCTCGCAGCTTGTACATCTGCTATTTTTCAATAGCTAAAATATAAAATAATCAAGGCCCCTCCACCTTGGGCCCTAGTAACTCAGTCCCACTTTTCCCCCTTTGTGACGCCCATGAGCGTCTCTAGCTCTCTCTCTCTCTCTCTCTCCCACTTTGACTCTGTGTGGACTGTTCTCTCTCCCACAGATCTGGATGAGTGCAAGGCCAAGGAGGCCCGCTGTGTTCCCCCCGCTCTCTGTGCCAACACCTACGGAGGCTACAGGTGTGTGTGCAACGGCACCACAGACGTGGACAATGCCCAGTCCTGCATATTAGGTGAGGAATCCAGGCACTGTGGCAGGAACGCACTGTTGTTGGAAAGGTTAATAAATACATGTTTTCACGTGATCAGCAAACACAGGGATGCTACAGAACCCTCGCTAAAAACCCCAGGACAAAAATCCACTCTTCCTAGACAATTTGCCCTCCTGCCCCCCAAACTGTGGAATAAACTCCCTGTCGCACTTAGAACTACAGACTCACTCCATAGCTTCCGCCGTGGACTGAAGACTCACCTCTTCGTACTCCACCTAAACCAATAGCACTACTGTAACACTCCCCTTCCCTCGAAGACCACACATGAAGCTAGATAGCATTTTCTTTTTTTTACTGATTAGGTGCGTGGTCTACCTATGTTATTGTTTTCTAGATTGATATTCCTATGCATTTGTTGTATTGTTGTTGATGTACTGACATATTATCTTGCTTATCATATCGATAAAAGCGTCTGCTAATGCCTAAATTGTAAATTGTAAATGAGTCATCTCTGAGTGAAAAAGCCAAGAAACAATTATGAATTTACAATTATCGTCTCACTGATGCTGTTTCAGTGACCTTGTTTGAGCATTGCGGCAATTTTGTTTGTTTGCCCTCGTCACAAATGAACTTTTTACCTCTTCCCCCCCTTTTTCTACCAAATTTAGCATATTTTGCATAATTCACTGATCTTTTAAAAGAATGCAATGAACGTCGTTAAAAAAAATCACTTCCACAAATGAACGCCTGCCCAAGATCAGTGGAGAAACAGACGATGGCTTGAACAGAATCTAATTCTTGTCGTTCTTGCCAAGATGCCAGGGCCGAATTCTCATGTCCCAGTCCATCGCTGCCCCCTCCGGTCAGAGCTAACATGTGCTAGAAATTAACTTGTTTATTTCTCTCGACTCTCGGATTACGGTAAAAGATCACTTAAAATGAACACAGAGGGTTTTACTGTGGTGCTTTTGGTTTTATGCAGGCAAGCAAAGTCCCAACACGACGGTGGTGTTGACGCCGAGAGCAGAGAACAAGACTCCCCTGATCCTGGGCCTGGTCCTGGGCATCGGCATCCCCCTGCTCCTGCTGCTGCTGGCTGCCCTGTTCTGCTGCTGCTGCTGTCGCAAGAAGAGGGTCACCGGAGAGTGAGTACCATCCTACCACCGGCAGGCACCATTATGAAACTTCACTTCAATCGCGATTTAATTGTGTGGAAATAGAGCAGGGATTCCCAAACTTTTTTTGTCTCGGGGCACCCCATGAATATTTGTTTTAATCCGAGGCACCCCTACATTATAATTTTCACTCCCAGCACCTTATATTTGTAGCATATCGTCGTTGTCGGGTGGAAACCTTGTATGTCCAAAACCGTTCATTTTGTATTTATCATCTATAAAATGTACTAAACTAGTGAAAACAGCAGATCTACAAGCACACAACGCCTCGCATCTAGTTTTGTGCGACGGTCTTGTATGATGAAGCAGGGCTTTGCTTTATCAAAAGACCTACACATTTGAAACTTGGAGATACGAGGTTTCTGCCCGACAGTGACGATATTTTAGTGATTATGTTGCAAGGAAAATGTTGAGATAATTGCCATTTTGAACTGACTGAAAATAACTTTGTACTTCAAGTTTAAAATGATACAAAAATAAATCAAATATTATCAAATTATCTCGCGGCACCCCTGGACTGCCGTCACGGCAGTCCAGGGTGCCCCGTTACCCACTTTGAAAACCCCTGAAATAGAGCACCGAAGTCGGACATCATTTACACATCCTACCTGGGTCCCGTTTTCTTTTTACCCATTCTGAATTCCCATTGACTTTTTTCATATCGTAACATATAAGACCTGTGTTCCAAAAATAAACATTTAGTCAGGAACTTTCACACAAATGTAACCATTTATTGCATAAATGGAATACAGTTAATCTTGGCGTTAAAGGGCTCCGCGTTTTGGATTTTTTGTGCATGCTTTTTGAGCATGCTAAGCAAAACCAGGGAGCAATACCTCCCATATAGGGATACAATTGCAGAACAATAGCAATACATTGACATGTAACTTCGTCAGGCAAAATCACAGTATTTGAGCTTAGCCAGACTGATCGTGAAGGTGGAGGCTGGGGTGAAGGAGGAGGCAGCTAGCTGCGAATGTTCCGAAGCTTCAGAAACCAAGCATAGGTAGAGAAAGCAAGCCGTATTTAAAGGAGCCTTCCATACTGATTGAGAGCTTTGATTGGAGTATGGCAGTCATGTGACGTAATGACCAGCAGATATGAGAATGAGGAATGAGAACGGAGCTGACTGACAGCTGACTACAGCTGGGCGGGGATGACTCCCGTGTCCTGCATAAACTAACGCGTTGCTTCAAAATGATCTCTGCTGTTTGACTCATATGGACATGAAGAATCACGTCGAGAAAACGGTAATGTTACGGTCGCCAAATTAGTTACATTTTAACCAGAAACGGTATAAATTATAAGTGACTGACTAATGTAAACGGTACAGAGCCACCTCCCCGACAATATCGCCAAGACAGTTATTTTTGGACCACCATTCTTAAATGAGACGATTTTAAGATGACCCAATGTCTCAAAAGAGAAATTACTTCTGGTAACCGGTTACACATCTCTATTCAGAAACATTGCTATTCAGAAGATTGACTTCCATTATTCTAAATGGAGGGTATTTCTGAATAGGGATGTTTCTAAGTAGGGGTGTTATGCCAGGACTTCACCTACTCTATAGCTAATCTACCGTAGATCTGCTATTTCAACTATTTTTGAAAATGTTTGAAAATAATTGCAATTATTATAGATATTTCAACATGGAAACAATTAAGACAATTATGCAAAAATATTTGCGATTATCTCAAATCATTGTGCATGTTGCCATGAGGCGTCTTACTAGTGTAATAACTGTGACAGGCCTATCCTATACGCATGCATAACGTGTGCATACTACGGTATATGCACACACGCAATACTATATGTAGCACCACAAGTGATTAAGGCTCTATCTGAACACACTGAATTAGGCATTTCACGCATTCCAGACGTCATGAGCGGTCTGGTGTGAAATGACTCAAGGACCCATGCTGTTGCGCTAATGCACGGCGAGTATGTGATGTCTCAGCGTAGTCCGGGCTCACCACCTCTCCGTAACATCAGCACAACGGGTCTGAATCATGTCCTCCAGCGCAGCGTGCTGTAACAGCAGAACGCTGTGCTGTCTTGTATTTCATTTCTCTGTCAGAGAGGGTGGATGGACTGCCCACTCTCTTACTATATTAAAACAACGCAGCTACCTACTAACAGATATTTGATCTGGGTTATGAAACTGTACTCGTGTCTTGCAGAGGAATGTTTGTAAATAGAATACACAGTAGGCCACGGTTTATGATGAGGGCAGCAGCATCATCCCCGAAGTTGGGAGTGAACTTTCAATCAGAATACCGCATGCATAATTCAGATAATAGGCGGTACTCGTGCTTACAGTAAAATGTATGAGTGCACTGCATACTAGTGACACACACACACACACACACACACACACACACACACACACACACACACACACACACACACACACACAGTGAGCCTTATATGCAGTACAGCATATCCTATGCTGCATATCGTTGCTGTCGGGCAGAAACCCTGTTCCTCCATATATTCATTTGTTTTTGAGCGGTGGTTACACCGTCTCCTATACGTGGCCGTGTGTGTATGCGTGCGTGTGTGCGTGTCTGTATGTAGCCTGAAGTACATTTTTTGACCACACATGTTAAGGGAGGGGCGCTGTTGTTCAGGCCAGGCCAGACACACACACACACACACACACACACACACACACACACACACACACACCCACCCCACACACACAGGCACCCCCCCCCCCCCCCCCCCCCCCACGACCACCGCTCAGTTCACACGGGTGTGATTTTTATATAAACCAGGTCTTTGCACACTGCTGCGTTTTTCGGGCCGAATATCGGAGTGAATTTCGGAGCGTGCAAATAAAAGAATCTACCTCACGTCATGTCAGTCACGTTTGCACACTGCCGCCCGTTTCGCGCACCACTCGGTCCCTTGCTCTCTCTATCTCTCTCTCTCTCTCCTTGCCCTGAAAAACGCATTTCGCAACGAAAAAACGCAGCAGTGTGCAAAGACCTTTACTTTGCCATACTCAGTGATGGGCAAGCTACTTGGAAAATGTAGTTACCTAAGCTACAAGTTACACTCGATTAAATATAGCTAAAGCTACAGCGAAGCTATCCCCAAAGAAATGTACTTATCTAAGCTACAAGCTACATGGCAAAAGTAGCTAGCCAAATCAACACTACTTTTTATTTTATTTTTCTGTATTAAAATGTCTTAAGTCCTTAAATTGACATTTCACTGTCATCTGGGGATCCCCCTGGGGGGGGGGGGGGTCAGACGTCTTGAATGTCCCCTAACTCTTGGGGACACTATTGCAATTGACTGGTCTATTTATTTATTTATATATTTTTCCCCAAACGTGATGGGCAAGCTATTTGGAGAATGTAGTAAGCTACATTACTAGTTACTCTGATTACATATAGCTAAACTACACTACAAGTAGTAAAGTAACACCCAGAGAAATTTAGCAAATCAACGTTACGCTACTTAGAAATGTAGTTAAGCTATGTAGCTTAGCTACTTGTAGCTAGTTACTGCCCATCACTGGCCCTACTACAGCGTCACACAAAAGTAGCAAAAATAGCCGGTCTACAAGCTCACAATGTGTGTCGATGCAACGCTTTGTGATGTTGTAGACTGTTGTTCATATGACACAATATAATACAATACAATACAGTCCATATGAACTGTGGCACAGTGGCAGACAGCGTGCTTGCAGCTGTAGAGACTCGAGAACAGATTGTCTCATTTTGGATTTAGCTACAGTAGCCAATACCGACAGACTGATATGTCGCATACAAACATTACAAAGTGGAATTATTTAATGCATTTTATAACGTGTGTAGCCATATTACATCACTTCACTGACTACGGTATAGAACTCGCCATGTTGAAGGGAAATCCCATTTGACCTAGGCAAATCCCCTTTGGCTTATATATCTGCTCTGTATGAATCCCCCTGTGTGTGTGTTTGTGTGCGCGTGCTGTGCATGCGTGTGGGCAGATGCACGGCACGCATATGCCAGCATACTTTCATGTGATATAGTGTTGCTGTCGGAGCAGCAACCCTGCATCTCCATATATGTATATTTTATGTTTTATTTTCGTAACGTAATGCATCACACAAGAGTGTAAATGGTAAATGGTGCATTACATTCAGCCATTCATACACATTCATACACCGTTGGCAGAGGAAGCCATGCAAGCCGGCACTCATCGGGAGCAAATAGGGGTTCAGAGTCTTGCTCAAGGACACTTCGACACCAACTCTGGGGGAGCCCAGGATCGCACTGGGAACCTTCCAGTTGCCACATGGCCACTCTACCCCTGATCCACTGCCGCCCCAAACAAATGTAGTGAAAATAGCAGATCTACAAGCTCACACCGTGTGGCACGTTGAAAAGGGAACGGTTATGGACATACAAGGTTTCCAACCTGCAGCAACGATAAGCAAGGGTCCCTGCACACTGTGCTTTAGTCTGCTTGGGCAGACGTGCACATTCCCATGAGGATGATAATGATGCATGCGTGTCCTTGGGTCGGGCACGTGTGTGCAGATGCATGCGCATCTGGACCAGGTGCTGGAGGACCTTAGAGATGTATAATCCCCCCCGGAGGCCTGGCCTGCTTTTTATCGGCCTGGCTGTAACCTATACCCTATGGATATAATGGCTTTGGTCGTCATCACCAGGATAGTGGGATTAGGTTGTTAGATTAAACAGAGCTAAACCACTGTCATTCATGAAGGAGGAGGGTTGTTGGGATGCCGTTGTCTTTCCAACCAGACGGCTGATTTGGGATTATGTGCTATAATGGAGCGCCTGCTGCTCACATACTTTATGTCCCAGATGTAAGGGATATGACAGATAGGCAATTGTTGGAGGCAATGCAACGGCGCAGGTTTATTTATTTTTTTGTTGCCAGGAATCGTTTGCCAATGTTTTTCTTTGTTTGTGATTAATGTACGGTGTAATTCTCGGTGCGCCAGGTGGCGTGTCACTGTGCCTCGTTTATCAAAGGAGATACACAAATATTAGTACAGAGAGCAGGGGCCTAATGGCTTGTACTGTAATTCAAAACGCTGCAAGCGCAAATGAGACAAGGGTTTAGGAACTACGTGACATGCAAATGTCATGCTTTTAATCAGCTTCAGTCGTAGATTTCAACACTCCAAAGATCTAGGCTTATAGATATTCACGAACTACTTTCAACCTGTTGTCCCTATTTTGTGCATGCGTTATAGGCAAAACATAAAGAAATTGAACGTTTCAGACTTTTCATTGTGACATACATTCTGAAAGAACAACAGGCTCAGGCTAATGATGCAAGCTGCTCCATTGATAGTACTTAATAGAAAAGATTTATTATCCCTCATGGTGGAATTCGACTGTCAGCATCATTCATAAGTGAAAAAACAGCAATACTTTTGAACAATACACTTGATGCACACAGCAGTGATACAGGCAGCTGCACGAGACAATTAAAGTGCGTTGGTAAAGAAGACCAATGGTGGTTCTGTATCTCAGACTAAAGCACTTAACAGTTTTATTGAGCAATATTATAGCTCTGGTGGGCACCATAGATTTCTCAAATCATTTTTATTTACCTTCTTTGGACAGCAGAACCTCTTCCCAGATTGGAGGAGAGTAAACTCTGTGCCGAGAGGGGAATTGGGGTCCATTAGTTAAAGAGCCCTTCTGCCTTCTTCACCGCTATCACGCCATAAAGAGTGCTTAGACTTGACTGAGGGGGCCAAAGTATAATATATCGAAAATGTATCATCATCACAATTCCAAGCATGCGCAATATACTTATCGCAAAAGCAATATACATGTCGCATTTCAACCATGCAGGTTATAAAGGATGTTTTGTTTTGTTTGGATTTAAATAGGATATTTTAAGGGGAGCAGTGAGAAACTGTATTGCTAAGTTGGTGCTATTTATTCATCGTCAACAGTGGTAGTCAGGTGTAATGTTTTCAGTAAAACAATGTTGTTGGAATGGAAATATACAGCAGTCCATTTCCTTCTTCTTTTTATGCAATATGCATGCATACAGTAGGCTATTCATTGTCTGGGTTCTATGTTAGAGGCAAGCCTAAGGCACAAGTACGTTCAAATGTATAATTCAACATGTGTTTCCTTATCGCACAAGTCGTCAACGCAATATTCAACAAGTAATAACACTGTTACTGCATGTTTTCCTAATATTGTGCAGCCGTGGGCCAAAGCAGTATCATTGTATACTGAACATACATTCTGCATTTTAACAGCAGCGCGGACTGCTGCACTGCTCTAATTGCGTTGTTGTCGTTTTACAGCATACCCCACTTGATACCAGAGTACATGCAGGCGGAGCAGCAGTACAACGGCGTCGGCAACCCTCCACCCTTCAACTTCTCGGACCCTGCTCTCCACTATGCCAGCCACGTCAGCCCCCGCATCATAGACCAGTATATACCCAGGAGACACCGCCTCAGATAACGGCCACCAGGCATTCATAAGTATTCACATTGAAATCACACACAATATGCAGTGTGTGATTGAATGCGCAAATGGCATCAAATTTGGTTCCATTTGCGCACTCTCCGAGTTAAACTAGCACTAATAAATTGTATTGTGCACGGACTCTAACCAGTCGCACACACACAAACTCTCTCACGCGCACACACACACACACACACACACACACACACACACACACACACACACACACACACACAAGGTTCGACACTCACATGTACACGCAAGCACGCACGCACACCGTCACAATCACACTGCAAATAATTATGTGGTTTGTGAGCTGTTGTATGTATTGTATAATGACAAGAACAAATGGCGCTTATTTATACTGTAACGATTGAGTAATTAAGCTTGAGTGACTTTTAAGGGCAATTATTTCCCATCCCCTAATGCTGAGCAATGGACCTGCCAAATTGGATTTTATTTAAGTCTGGACAACTGTATGCACTTGTGACTCAGCAAAAAAAAAAAAAAAAAAAAAAAAAAAGGAAAAGAAAAGACCATGCAACAACTCTCTTGGCTGAAGTAGTTGATGAAAAGTAAAACCACTGCAGAGGTCTTTGGCTTCCAATTGACATTGGGCCAACAGCGTCTTGATAGCACCATTATTGTTAGCTAGGCATTACCTGACCCGCAAGTACATCGTCTCTATTCATTACCCAGGGTGCTATTGCAGAATAATCAAAGAGTTCTATGCCACATTGCCGGTTATGTATTTTAGTAACTTGGACATTTTGGTCCAGTCTCTGAAGTTTTGTTGAGTGTTCACATTGTTGTAAACTACATTATTCTACAAGTATGTACCGTACAATGCTTTTAAAAGTGCAAATATTTGTTTAAATTTGGTCCTTTTAGATATATTCAAATGGTGGTTTTCTCATTTTGGAATGGAACTCTCCAGTCGTTAATTACAATTAAACTTTCTGCCCATTACTTTCCCTTTGAATTTACTTTTAATGTAACAAACAAAGTTATTCATTGTTTCAAATGACAAGCTGTTGTTTATTTTTGCAAACCTGCTGATGTTGTTCTGTAAATACTTCTTCATGTAAGTAAAAGTTGCACCTAAAATACACTGTGTCGTGGCAGGGTTGTATAAAGTTCCAAACAGGGCTAAAGCATTTAGTGAAAGTATTTTGAACTCAACACTGTCATGTTGCTAACTGCCTGCAATTTAAACTCTAACCACTGAGTGTCATTGCCGAGTCCTCCACACACAGCCCCTGATCAGTCATGTTTGTTTGCAAGTAGGTTTTAAGGCACGGTGCAGTATGCCAACCCCCACCCGCTCAAACTCACTCACAGACAGACACCTGCTCTGCAGCCTTCATCTGGAAGTGGCCGCAGCATGCGGTGAAGCCTGGTGCCCCCTGCAAGATGAGATCATCTGAGAAGGGGAGCCGAGGCGAGCAAAGCAAAGCCCTGCAGGTCCCTGCCACTGCAGAGACAGACCTGGCCCACACCACGGCGCGGGTCAAGGGCAGGGCTCTGCAACACATTCTCCCCGGCCTGCCCACTTCCTGATTGTGCACACACGCACGCACACACAGACAGACAGACACACACACACACACACACACACACACACACACACACACACACACACTGTACCCCTGCATAACCTCTGCAGTGCCGCTCCATTCCTCTGGTTGGTTTCCCCTCGCTAGACACTTGATTGATGGCACAAACGGATAATAATGCCCAGACTGTTGCGAGCAAAAACTTCTGCGCTCACACAAGCAATCGAATGTACACACTACACAGCCAAAGAAACCTGCCCCTGACACCTGTGAAAGACAAAAGGCACATCTGACTGAGAGCGAGAGAGACAGAGAGAGAGAGGGCGAAGAGGAGCAAAAAGGCAGCTTACTGAGGATAAAAAGGCACAAGACACGGTAGCTTTATGGTGCTTCTGGAAGGTTCCAAAGGAGTGCTGTTTCATATGCCGCTGAAAGCTGCAGCAGTGTTTGAACCGGAGTTCCACAGTGACTGCAGCAGACACCTGGAGGAGAGCCAGAGAGGGGAGGAGAGAGGAAGGCAAAGAGGGAAGAGGGGGAGGGTGTACTTGCGTGCGTGTGTGCGTGCGTGCGTGTGTGTGGTTGTCACACCAAATTCTGGGTACAAGGATTCACTCACATTTTGTGCTTTAACTATTGAAAAATAGCAGATATACAAGCTCACAGCGCGGCACCGAGTGTTTGTGCTCAAACTTTTTCATGTGAAGGACCCCCAAAATGATATGTATTTGGCCACGGACCCCCATCTCAAAATATTTAGTTCCAGGGACCCCCCAGAAGCAAACTTTGAGTTACAAATGTTCGCTTTAAAAATACATATATTCAAAGATTTGCACACATTTTCACGACTTTTAAAAAATAGCAGATCTACAAGCTCGCAGCACTCAGGCTGGGCCCTAGTAACTAGGTCCCCCCCCATCCCCCCCCCCCCCTATAGTGACGTGTGTGTGTGTGTGTGTGGGGGGGGGGGTAAAAACAAGTGAGCAAGCGAAGAACAACAAGCAAGGATTCTATTTGACAGCTGGGTTTCGTCCTTCACATCGCATCAAATAAACGGACTGATGAGTGTCAGTCACCGACAGTGGAAGACCTGAGGCCAGACAAAACAAACAGGAAAGCCGTAGTGGGGTTAGAAACCTAAGTGCATGCTTAAACACTATATCCATTTCACTGCAACTTTAATTGAAAGAGACAGGGAATAGCCAGACTCGCCAAATCCTCTTATAAGATTTGAGACCATTATGATGTAGTTTTTGGGGAAACTAGTTATTTGTCAGCAGCAGCTAGGTACAGTAGATACTGTAGTAGGCCATTGAGCTGCATGGCGGGATTGGCTCACACACACAGCTGGCCTGGTTGATGTTGGACGTTCCGCAGATAATGCTTTTATCGCACGCCTGTAAAACCATAAAGAGTTATAGTGCCACCATTCATATTCATTGGCGGTGGGATTGGCTGTTTGTGCGTCACCTTTGTGCATTGACCGAGGCAGACCTTTGAACAGCCTATGATGGGAAATGGCTAATGGCAATCCAGAATCCTCAGAGGAGATTGGTTAGATCTGACCAAAATTGCTTGTGGGTGATAAAAAAGAAAATACATGCGCTAACACACCCCTTTCTACTTGCATTTATCATCAGTATGCAAGCGTTTGTGAGACACACACACACACACACACACACACACACACACACACACACACACACACACACACACACACACACACACACACACACACACACACACACACAAAATAAAATAAACTATACATTAAATAAACGCATACACACCCACCCACACAGCTGCACAATGTAATGGCCTTTTCGTTGGGAGTAACTTCCCTTGACCAGCAAACAAACAAACAACAGCCGTTGTGTCCCATGAAAGGTGAGCCTCTCGGCCAGCAGGTGCATTACAAAGGCTCATTCATTAATGATGGCCACGTCTTCCAGTTACAGAACACCCTCTCATATTTGTCACCTGCCTTTGCCTCTGGAAGGCCTCACATGCCGGTTATGCGCATAAATTGGCCCCTCTGTAAAGCCGGTACGTCTTAAAGCCGCTTTATTTTAGATCAGGCTTGGGCAATTGCATTCCTTACATCACTTTCCTGCTGCCTATTTTTTAATGGGTGCTATACTAGGCAGAGGCATGTTGGTTACTTGTTCACGTATTATGTTCAGGGGCGTCACAAGGGGTAGGAAAGTGGGACTGAGTTACTGGGGCCCAAGGTGGAGGGGCCCTAATAACTTTATCTATTCAAAAATAGCAGATCTACAAGCTCGCAGCGCGGCACTCGGTGCCGCGCTGTGAGCTTGTATATCTGCTATTTTTCAATAGTTAAAGCACAGGGGCCCCACAGTGAATCCTTGTACCCGGGGCCCAGAATTTGGTGCGACACCCCTGATTATGTTTATATATGACTTGCTTGTACGGAAATTCTAAGAATGTTATTTGGATAGTTTAGCATGGTGTTCAGACAGGTGTAAGGTTTGATGTTTACCTGGTATCCTGATGACTTTAGTTTGAAGCACTTCATTGTTTTATTTGCACTGACTATGTGTCATGCTACAAAAGCCATCGGTCTTAATTTAACTCCCAATTGTGTAAAATGAAACCAACCGGACCCTTAATGGGCCCTTACAGGCCTATTTGGTTTCGTCTCACTCTCGGAGTTAACGCCGAAGATTTTACTGCGCAATTATTTCGATCTCACACTTTGTTAACCACACCTGGATAAGAGCATCTGATACATGCCTAAATTGTACATAAATAATTGGAATTGGAATAACCAAATGTCACACTCTTAGTGGTCCCCCTCACCTCACTCTCACACACACACCACACACAAACACCCTACCCCCAACTCACACACAATCCTATTGATCCGCATGACGCCCTTTCTGCCTGGTGAACAATACCGCCTGTTATCAGTGGAAGTGATGTTGGAGGCTATAGAGCGCTGACGTTAATGAAGATGGAGAGGTGAGCTCCATGACTGCATCCTAGCCTCCGCTAAACTGGCGTGAACTCTGACCCCACAGTATGCAGCTGAAAGCAGCTCTATTCTATATGACACGGTTCTGGGCTGGGCCGCATGCGATAAGGACCCATTCCATGGGCGAGTTACACTTACACATACACTAATGCAGATAAGAGATGGGGCGACTTAGTAGGTGAGAACGGTAGCATAGGTATAATGCTTTATAAACACAGGTAGCACGCATCCACATATTTACACATGGTACCTGAGATAAAATATAAAATAAGGGTGGGTGAGCATAGCAGCAGATGTATACTTATACATGATATACTTATACTTACTTATACTGTATGCTTATGCATAGCAGCAAAACACACACACACACACACACACACACACACACACACACACACACACACACACACACACACACATGCAAGAATACTTAACCACTTAGACCCTATATACTTTGTTGACCGGGTCACCCAGGGGTCTACACTGTATACCTTCCCTTTATCCCTCTCCAACAAATGTCTTATGACATGTCCACAATAGGGATGCTGGACTGTACACGTCTCTGTACAGTACAAATGCTCTGGCTCCTTCTCGTTAGCGAATCCCACTCTGCGGCTCACATCCTGCAGATTGGTTTTTAGGTTTTATAGACCATGAAGTAATTTCTCCTGGGGTCCAATCTGTCCCCATCCATATTTAACCTCTAACCCACAGTAACCTTTGACCTCTGGGAGTAGGTCCCCCGAGAGACCCAGGGAGCGTTTGAGGGCATGTCATCAGCCAGCCCCAAACAGCTGATTCTGCATAATAGATGAATGGCCCTGGTAATGGAGCAGGGGAACAAACCCACCGGCTGTGTTCCTTTTGTGTTCCGTTTATGACCTATCACTAAAAACTCTGTCCCTGTATTGAAGTTTATAGTGCAACATAGCATAGTAGACACATTTAATCATAAAATCGAAGGGGTGTGTGTGTGTGTGTGTGTGTGTGTGTGTGTGTGTGTGTGTGTGTGTGTGTGTGTGTGTGTGTGTGTGTGTGTGTGTGTGTGTGTGTGTGTGTGTGTGTGCGTGCGTGCGTGCGTGCGTGTGTGTGTGTGTTTGCGTGCGTGTGAGAGAGAGTGTGGGTGTGCGTGTGCGCATGCACATGCCAGAAGACATACAGTACATAGCAATAATAACAGCATTTGGCAAAATAACATGTATATGCCAATCTTGCAGGCAGAGAAGGGACACTCCAAACATACATGCACCAACATGCTCTCTTTCAAGCAGCTTATCTTGTTCTTGTGACAGATTTAGGCCTTTGTGCCGTCTCCTTTGGCGTTACGTAATCTGTAGAGTGAGAGAAATCCTGGAGCAGAAAAACAGATTTAAGTGAATAGGCTCCAGTGTGTTCCAGATTATGGTTTTGTGGGGGGGAAAGGAAACTGGGAGAGAGCTCTGAGTTTTGAGGCTAGCGAGCAGTGGCAGAACACAGCCATGTCTAAGGAAGAGAGTACAGTACACACAGTAACCGGAAAAGTTATCACTGTAATGCATGAACTGAAGAACATTGCAAATGTACTATTGCCCTATTTCCAGCTTTCCAGGATGCTGCTGTGCCGTTCTCTCAGCGGATAAGAGAAGGCAGTGGACTAGATGGAGGTGTGTGTGTGTGTGTGTGTGTGTGTGTGTGTGTGTGTGTGTGTGTGTGTGTGTGAGTGTGTGTGCGTGCGTGCATGTGTGTGTGTGTGTGTGTGTGTGTGTGTGTGTGTGTGTGTGCGTGCGTGTGTGTGGCGTGCGGGGGGATTTGGGTTCATGAGAGAGAGATTCTGGTACATTCTCTCAGTGGCTCTTCAAAATCGTCCGCACACACATGTCTCACCACCATACCCTCCTCCGCATCTCCCGCGGGACATGGCCAGAGACAGGTGGCCAGGGGGAGACTAGGGGAGCGGTGGAGCATAAGAAATCAGGCTATCAGATACTGCCTTCCACACCACCAGCGCAATTAGACCTGAGAATCTACAGTCATCTGACAGCACGCCTGCTACAGGCCCAGTCACATATCACACATCAGCACATGCACTCACCATGCTCTGACACACACACGCACGCACACATGCACGCACGCACGCACGCACACACACACACACACACACACACACACACACACACACACACACACACACACTATTCTGTTCCCTCCTTCCTTGTCAGTCCAGACAATGCATGTCATTGTACACAAAACATAATACGCTGCAGAGCAGACGCGCAACCTACAGGTCACCAGAACTTTTCATTCAGAGAGCCACAGTCAGCTGTACATTATGTTAGCCTATGGGGTCATATATGCTAGCATAGTGGATGACAACATTCGAAAATGAATGATTCAGCTATTCAGCTTTCATGTTAAAAAATGTAGGGGGAAAAAAATATTATTCATGAGAATGCTGCAGCAGTCAGAGAATAGATGAATCCATGTCGACCCAAACTGGGTCAGTAGTATTGGGGTCCTATAAGTGATGCAACATAACCCCTTGTAACCACATGCTTATCAAAACTATCTCCTTGGGTGTCCCTTAAAGATGATGCCCATATGTATACACGATGCAACAAGCCTGTCTGCTGTGCCTGTGGCTGCACTGACTGGGATGTCTATGGACTAGAACTAGATGCAGCGGCAGAGCGCAGACCAAGGGAGTGACGCATTGCAGGTACAAACACACCAATCAGAGAGCGCTATTTCATCCGGCTACGTCTTGCGCCCCATCACGGACTAGCAGAAAGTATTCATACGCCGTCGTCTAGGCCGCCGGCGACGGCCGAGTTACTTTCCAATTAAAATGCAAATGCCCACGATAAAAATATGTCCACGCAATCGATTTCGCACTTTCTTTTATCGAGCATCGCAACTCTTTCAGAAATCCCCCTTTCGCTCGTTCGGTAAATAGAGAAATGGGAAGTCGGCGGATGGATCTGGTGAAGGAGGAGGGGTTTAATGGTAGCCGTTAAAGGCGCGTCCAGTTGCCTTCCTCTCAGTGCATTCATACGGTTGAGAGTGAGTCTGTGTGCGTCAGCTTTGGTTTTCCTTTCGGACTTTTTCGTCGTTGAACCGGCTGCTACATCTACACGAAAATGGTAAGAAAGAAATACCTCGTTTTACTTTACTTCCCCTCTGTTTTAGTCGATGATTCGGAGACCCACCACGACAAGCGCCGTGTCGTCGGTTCTTCTTCTTCTCACGTTGTGTTCATAACCCCAGCAGAGCAGCGCAGCAACGTCTCCTCTTGCCGAGGCTGGAGCTACGGTTGAGCTGCTGCTGCAGTGCAGACCGACTGCTATCTAGTGGACTAGCGCTGGACCATAGCGTGTTAGAACAGTGTTTCTCAACTTTCAAGATTTCAAGGTCTTCCCCTTAACTCTGACTCTGGTACAAATGTGTACACTAGTCAGAGTTACAGACTTGTAATGGGTCAATTTAGACCCCTCCTAAAGGAACCCACAGAGTCCCTGGAATCCACTTTGAGAACCACAGTGTTTAGAATGAGTTTTCCTTATAACGCTATGTCACAGACGAGCCCTTGCGCCAGCAGGAAAGGCTGCGCACCCTCTCGTCTCTGTAGTAATAAAATATGGGTTCGCTACTCGCCAAAAACCAAGACTGCTGTGGGGATAGAGTGGAAGCCTACTTTCTTTAGTGGGAACACTTGAGTCCCCCACTTAACGTCTAAAATGCACTTTTTGACCAGAAAAGAGAATTATTTAACCGGAAGGCAAAATCTGGTCAATGGCATTTCCTATTGACAAGATCTAGTCTAGAGGGCGCTGTGGAGTAGCTAAAACCTCTGTGAAATATTTCCTTTTCTGGGCAAAAAGTGTATTTTAGACGTGAGGTGGGGGGTCTTTGTTTTGGTTAGTAGCGAAAGATTATTTTTTTTAATTTTTACTACAGACCAGAGGCTGTGAGCACAAGGGCTCATTGGTGACATAGCGTTAAGGAGAACTCCTAGTTGACGTGTTCTACTTAATGCTATCTGATTACACCAGGCTAATGTTAGCCTAGCCCAGCTTCCTTCTAAATCGATGCCTCGTCGCAGCAACTGCAGTAGTTTGATTTGTAATGGTACATTGCTCCCCCCACCCCCAGAAGTAATGCGTAACAATTTTAATTTCGGTTGGTTTAAAGTATTTGTGCTTTTGTGAAGCTCATTGTTGAAATGGCGAGATTTCCCCCATTTGAAAGCCACTTCCCATATCGTACTTGCTTGGGTATTAATCAAACTGACGCTGTGTTGGTTAGTAATTGGCTGTTTTCCGACTTGAATCGACGCCACACGTTTTATTAATTGAGCTTTTGAGAATACAGAATACAGTCCCGTCATTATGGTGACTAGTAGCCTGACAGGCTGACGGCTAGCTAATGTCGGCGCCCAATGGCCAGTTATTTACCGCCAAATTGTATGCAGTGAAGTAACGCCTGGCAACATGTCTGACTGTGTCTGAGCCTGAGCCATGTTGTCCGTCTGGACATTCCTGTTGGCACTCATTGTGTATTGATTTGAGGCCTTTGCCTCAACAACTGATGTCTAGTATTTTCCCAAACCCATAGTTGCCTTGATTATTGGGTTGTATGGTTCTATAATGTAATAACCATGTGTCATACCCGTTATGCTCCTGCATTATTCTTAGATATCGCTGAAATGATTCCGTATAGTACATTTCCAGTCATTTTAATGTGGCTGGATATATTGAGGGGAAGTTTCATATGGTGGAATATCTGTGCTCTATTTTAAAAGCTTGTGTGGCATATGAGTTTTGATTGTTAATTGCCTCATCTCCTCCTTCTCCCTCTAGGCTGATCAGCTGACAGAGGAACAGATTGCCGGTAAGACATCGATGCATTGAGCTACTTCTGTTCTCCCTGCCCTGGCACGTGGCCATGCCGTGGATCCTGACATCCCTTGCATTGGATTTATACTTTTGCCTTTTAAGGCTTTCCATGGGACAGCCTACTGGTCATAAAAGAGGAATGAATGAACAGGCTGTCAGTCGACTCTGTAGCCTTCAAGGACTCCCGATGGAAACCGCTTTTGCATTTTCATGGTTGCCATGTAATAAATTATGTAATCTCCAAGGGCTGTGTTCTAGTGAGGCATTGTGGCCAGTGTTTTACATCCTGCGTCTGATGTGGCCTTTGGCCTGGGTGTGTTTTCTGCTGAATGGAATCTTGGCAAGTTCAAGGAAGGAAAAGGCAGTTGAAACATGAGTCTGTATAGCCAAATGTTGCGATGGAATGCAATTGTCGTAGTATGAGGCATGCAGCTGTGCACGGCTCGATGACTGTATTGCGCGCACGCCTTAGTCTAATAAGAATTCACTTATGTCTACAATGGTCAGGGCAATCCCCCTAAGCACTACCTCTGAGTGGATGCTTGTCTTACCAGATCTTCTGCTTGCCTGCTGCTTTAGTTAACATAATTCACTTAAAGTCCTCAGGTTTCACAATATGCTGACCACTGTCCAGACTGTGTGTTTCATGGCATCAGCTTTCATTTGGTAAACCCTTGCTCAGTCAGTGGTTCGCTGACCTCAACAGGGCGTCTTTTCACGAGTGGTGTCAGTTTGTATATACAACACGGTATTCCCATACACAGCCTTGTTTGGCATTAATCGTCATAACTGAGGCGGGAGTGCCTGTGGTTGTTTTCTGTTTATGGTGCATGACGGATGGGTTGGATTTAGCTGACTTCCTGTTGAGGGTGCAGCCTGCAGCCTGTCACAGGCCAGTTTCTCGTAACAATGGCGTTTTCCCTTCCACGTTCAGTGACCCTAGAAACTGCAGCGTATGTGTCGCTTACCTCATAATGACTGGCTGCAAGTTGCCACTGCACATTGGCCTTGTCATGCCCCTACAGCCCCCCCCCCCCCCCAACTCTGAGCTAGGTCATTACATCCTCATTTAGCCTGACTTAACCCTGCTTGTTGCTCAGCCTCACAGTTTGAGCCACCTGTGTAGTTGAAATTAGATCCTCAAAGTTATAAATTAGTCTCATCAAAATGATATGGCTGCTCTCTTGCTGAGATGGATTGATCTAATGTCCTTGAGCCATGAGTTGGTTCAAGGCTTATTTAATGAGATGGCTTTGAAGAAGCCATTGGCTTAGTAATACAATTTTATTAATGCATTGACTGATGGCATTGTATTGCTAATATGGCAAGTGTTTCTTGGGGTTTGCATTCCAAGCTGTGACTTAAGCTCACAGCTTTTCTTTTCTGTCGACAGAGTTCAAGGAGGCCTTTTCACTCTTTGACAAGGACGGCGATGGCACCATCACCACCAAAGAGCTTGGCACTGTAATGCGCTCTCTGGGTCAGAACCCCACAGAGGCAGAGCTGCAGGACATGATCAACGAAGTGGATGCAGATGGTGAGGGAACAACACCACTCACTTGAATATTCATAAAGCCACATGGAATTGAAACCCGCTGACCCCTCCTTTCGCTTTTCTCTCTGCCAGGCAATGGAACGATAGACTTCCCAGAGTTCCTGACCATGATGGCCAGGAAGATGAAGGACACAGACAGCGAGGAGGAGATCAGAGAAGCATTCCGTGTCTTTGACAAGGTAAAGCTCAACTTAATATTCCGCGACTGTGGCCTGTCGAAAGTGACTGATTTTGTGAAGGCGGTCCAGTGCCCTCCATCTTTTTCCAGCTGTTGTATGTAACCAATGGTGTTCTGCAGGATGGTAATGGATACATCAGTGCTGCTGAGTTGCGCCACGTGATGACAAACCTGGGAGAGAAGCTGACTGATGAGGAGGTCGACGAGATGATCAGAGAAGCAGACATTGACGGCGACGGACAGGTCAACTATGAAGGTGGGTACAGAATTTGGGCTTGTAGGTTTTGGGACACTTGTTTGACATGATGGGGGGAAATATGCATTAACTATAACCACGCCCCTCCCTCTCTTCACAGAGTTCGTACAAATGATGACAGCGAAGTGAAGGCCTTGTACAGATTTTCTTATATAAATAATTTGCCTTTTTTTTCTTTGTGTAATTTATCTGTAAAATCTTAATAGCCCCTTCCTTCGTCCCTGCCCTACTTCCCTGCTGTCCAAAGGAACTGCATGTAAACTGCATAGGCTCTTGTCCCCATGTCCCTCTTTATTTTTTTCTTTTGCTGTCATGGTGTTTTGGAGTGACGGAGCAGTCATACAACCTGATGCCCGTGGAGGCCCGTAGGGGGCCGGAGAACTTGGAACCTTCCTGTCATGTGGGCTCAGGCCCCCTCCACGCATGGCAACATTGGAAACCCTGTCGGCTGGTTGTCACTTGGCAACAGCGTTGGCATGGAAACAGTGTAGAGGAGTTTAACTCTGCATGGACTACGGACAAAGTATATGGGAAAAAAAATCTCTCAGCATTGCACTACTGCAAAAAAAATGACACGGGTGTATCTCCTAGGTACTCGTACAAACTCTTTTTGTATCTGCTGTTCTATATTACCAGAAAACAACTTTGTTTTAATCTGCTTTTTAATGTTTTACTCACAACTTTAACTTTTCTTTCTTTTTTCTTTTTTTTATGGTCTCTGGCCATGCCTCAAAATCCATTCCAAGTTGTATATTTTTGTTTTCCAATAAAATTAACAATCTACCCAGATTTGAAAATTGTCTTGTTTTCTCGGTTATAATGGATCCTTGAGTTTGTATACGCTGTAATAATTCCCATTTTTGTATTGACAGGATGCTCCTTTTTTGATAGAGAATTATTTTATTTTCTTTTTGTTGCTCTTAGACTACACATGAAACAATGTTTACCATTTGAACCATCCCCTGTATTAAATCCCTGCCCCCCTCCCCCAGGCACTGAGAGGAGCATCAGCCAATGCCTCTTAATGTTCAGCTAAGCTCATATCAAATCTGTATCGTCATTAAAATAAAAGCACTGAGTGGGATCAAAGGCTTCTATTTTGAAGTGTGCACACAATGGTACTCAACATTAGATTAGCTGTGTACTGTCCAATCCCCCCACTGACTATAGATGGGGGGCCATGTGTTGTCTGCTGTTGTTGGCACAGCACCACCTAGAGAAGCTGACGGCCTCATGTCTTACTTGGCAAATGCCCCCCGAATTGCAAGGTACAGGTGATTGAGCGAGCGTACATCAGAAACCATGGTGTAAATAGAGTTGTACCCGGTTTTGTTTTTTTGTTTAACTTTCTGAATATTGAGTTTGTTACAGTAGCTTGCAGAGATACTGAGTTTGTTATTTTGATGAATGACGAAATAAAGCTCTATCGTGGACCTCTGCCCTGCCTCCTGTGTGTTTTGTACCAGCAGGTGATGTTGCCTAGTTGGCTTGATCATATATCGTAAATGGACACTTGCTTGGATACTTTGGAGAAGTAGTATTGGCAATTTGGCATATAATTTTGACATACTAGTGGCTCAACCGATTGTACGATTTTTCCCTCCTGCCTCATTTTGGTAGGCAACTTGTCCTTACTGTGTTAGTGGAGTACTTGGTTAGCATTTACTAGGCTAAATAGAGACTAGACTCTGAATCATGACCACAACCCAACATTTCCAGGTAGACTGCCAGCTGCAACACTGCTTTGGAGCAGTATTCTTTACCTTATTTCTGGAAGAACAGAACACTTAGATTGATTTTGACTATTAGAAACATTATTTTGTTATAAATATACCCAGGTTGACAAACTAGACATCATTTCTTGACTGTAAAAACGCCCATAGACCTGTTTGTTTACAAACATCCAAGCAATCTGACCCTATACTGTAGCTTTCATGTTTTAAATTATGTTGGTTTTGGTTCAGTTCATGGAGGAGTAAAAGCTGGGGCTGTTGTAGGCTTGGCTAGTCATGCATGTTTAATAGTCCCTTGGGGTGAATGTTTAAACGTATTGAGCACCACATAAAAAGGCCCTGGACAGGCGGCAAGCAATATATCATGTATGTCACTAGGATAAGCATAATTCAAAGGCATACAGTAGTTCACTGAAAGTACCTTTGATATGATTTTGTCAGAATTAATCTTTGCTTCCCAAGAGGTGTGCAGAAACAGTGGGGGGAGTTACCAGCACTGCAAGGTGTGAATCAATGACACCACCGGCATTCATCTTGTCAGAACCAATTAACACCAATTAACAAGAGCTTTTTAAAAATGCTTTCTCAGTAAAAGTGGCATACTTAAAATAGCCTACTTATTAAAATCTGTGAATGACACGCATCTTGAAACTATTGCTGTGGTCGCCCAAGTTATACTAATAAGAGATTGCACCGATGGCAGTGAAAAGATATGTAATTTAGATATTTGAACTCTATGATCCACATAGGGTACATCCACATCACTACACTGCAGTGTGGAGGTCCTCTGGGTGAATAATGCAGCAACCCAGATGCCCCACCACACACACACACACACACACAATTTAATATAATGTATCAAATTATTATCAATCTTAACTTGAAACTTTGGCAAAATTGATAATGATATTGTTAACTTTGATCCAATTTAATTCCAATTGAAGCTGTTGTTAAAAATGTTTGATTGATATGTAACCTCAACGAGACATCACTGTGTGTCTTCATATGCACTCTATAGTGTCACACATGGGGGTTCCTTGACAAGCAATGTAAACATGAAATCTTGGCTCATCCGAATCATATGTTCCATGTAGCCTAGCAACAGGGCTGAATGTTGATTTGGCTCCCAGAGAGAGATTTTAGCAGGTTTATATGCCTGAATTATACTTGGTTGTGCGCAGTGTCGAGCACAGAAAACAGCAGATCTACTACAGTAGCTCAAGCTGATGCATTGTGAACTTATAGATCGACTATTTTTGGTGTGAGACACCAGCAGCACAGAACTAAGTGTAAATCATTCTTTAGGTGATGGTCCTCTGTTGCTGTGCTGAAACTGTGTGCAATGTGTTCTTGCGTGCGCATGTGCGTGCATGCATGTGTGTGCACATGCGTGTGTATGTGTATGCTATACTGTATGTGTGTATGTCTTTTTGTGCATGACTGCATACAGCACTCAAGAGCCTTCTGAGAGACTACAGTAGGTATGCCACAAGAGGTAGGAGGAGTGGGTTCTCTTGGCAAGAACCTGTCCAGACATGGCAGTCATACAGTATATCGGCAGGGAAGGTGGTGTGGTGATATAAATTATAGACCATATATGACCTACATTTGTGACAGTAGTTGTCTACCTTACACAATGCATTGCTACAGACTACAATGCATTGCTATGCATTCCCTGTGCTACAACCCAATACATTGTGTGGTGCACCATGAGACAAACTATGTGAGATCCACAGCATTAATTATCTACTGTAGTGCAGTGGTTCTCAACCTGTGGGTCGGCAGTCTCGGGACCCACATTATTTTGGGGGGGTCCCCAGATGTATAGATAATGTTAACATTGTTTTCTCACTCAACAGTAAACAGACCAACATACAGTACAGTATAAGTATAACAATTCCAAGTGCTTGTGCAGGGTCCCCAGTTCAAATATGATTATTTTGGGGGACACGGCCTGAAAAAGTTGAGAACCACTGCTGTAGTGTACCTTGATACCCACAATAGTAACTTCCTCAAAATCACCTTCCTAAACCTCACACTGGTTGGTGAGTCTAAATTTAGCCCTCTTTCCAGGCCAGCTTGTTGAAAAATTGATCGATAGTGGAGTCGCTACTATAGTAACAGTCACAGTTTATTGGTGGTGGTCAGGTGTCACTGGATCTGCCCTGTCGAGCACGGTGGACAGCAGATTGCAGCGGTGCGAGGATAGCCGCCACATGGAAAAACAAAGACACCTCTAAGTCACTGACATGTCCAGGAATGCAGATAGAACAGAGAAGGTAAGGGGATCTACGAAGATAAACCAGCAGAACCTTTATAAGCATGTGTCCACACGTTGTGAACAACCTGAAATTTGAGGACATAGCCTAGTAGTGTCTCATCTTTGTCCCATAACAACAAGTAAGGCTATCTGAATGTCTATGAAAAGTGAATTATAACCACACACTGGACATAATGTGAACTCATCGAATATCTTGATTGTATTTTTTTTATTTTTTTGTACAGGAGGCCAGTCAGAAAGCAGACCTTTGTGGCCGAGGAAGATGGTGGCTGGCGACGTTAAAAGTAGGTTTTTGTATTACTGGATTGGACACAGAGGATTGGATAGAGGCACTGTACTCTTCCCTTATATAAGGAAATAACATCCTGTGTGCATCTGCAAATAATTATTGTATTAGGAGCTGTTGTCCTCATCGAGCCTCCACTTCCTCCGTTAAAAATTATATTATAGATGAGACTATCTGGGTCCCTGATAAACAGTGTTTCAAGCAGAGTAACGTAGTTGCATCATGCCTTTTATCATCATCATCACCTCTCTCTAGCTCTCTCTCTGGCTCTGTCTCTGTCTCTCTCTCTCTCTCTCTCTCTCTCTCTCTCTCTCTCTCTCTCACTCACACACACACACACACACACTGTCTCATGCCTTGCCATTGTATACCGGTAGAAAAACTAAAACGGCAACCTTTTAAAAAAAAAGAATACAGTATCTCACTCCAGTACAAGGTGATGTGGTAACACATTACTCACTGCTCATTTGTCCTCCTCTCGCCTGTTCTTCCAGGACACCCCCATCCCAGGTCAATACCACATCCGAGACTTTATTGAGGAGGACAGCCTGAACCCAGTGAAGAAGACCTATGGCTTTAAGGGCCTGGGCAGGACAGCCCCGGCTCATGGCACGCGAAAGGGGGACCTACTGTTGCCCGGCGCGTACGGCTACACCGACTCCATCCAGGAGGTCCTAAGGCGCCGGGCCTCTTACTCCTTCAAGACCCAACCCCGCCCTGACCTCTTCACCCTGGGCGTCAGGGACAAGGTGACTGGTGCCGCATTAATTGGTGGTTATTTGTTTCTTTTTAGTTTTTCACTTCACTTCAACAATTTATAGCCCAACCAGTCAGGTCAAACACTTAATACTTCATCGTACAAGTGGTGTCCAGCAAATATAGCAACAATCAAACCATCAGTTCGAAGTGGCGCGGTGAATTTGAGCAGCTATACCGGGTGTGTCTAGGCAGTACAGTTGTGTGTCTAGGCCCCGCAACAGTGCCCTCTTCTGGTCACCCAGCGGTAATGCAGCTATTTATGCTGAACAGGACAGGGGAACAGTAGGCCTGGGACGAAATATCGATATGGCGATATATCGCGGTATTACCTCCCGCGATATTGACTTTTCATAACACCAGGGATTTCCCATTTAACCTACTGTATGGTGCAGTACTATGGTGCAATACAGCCAGCCGCCTGCACTGTTTGTAGTGGGGGCGCTAGTGAGATAAATGAGACTAGAGTGGCCAGCCGCCTGCACTGTTTGTAGTGGGGGCGCTAGTGAGATAAATGAGACTAGGGTGGCCAGCCGCCTGCACTGTTTGTAGTGGGGGTGCTAGTGAGATAAATGAGACTGGAGTGGCAGTATTATGCACATGTGAGGAAGAGAGTGTGAAAGTTATGTTGTTGTTCAGACCAGAGTCCAGACGCAGACTGTCAGCTGCGCTCTCTGACCATCAGAGGGGCGGAGAGGAGGATACATTGCATCTTATTTTCAATATACAACAAGGTGAAGTTAATTTGAGCAACACAACTCTGTTTGTGTTTAGTCAGTGGACACACACACATAGGCTACTGTACTGTACACATGCAGCCACCATTACAATACACAAATGCACGATATACACACCCACGTTAATATTATTGTATTTACGTGTTAAGACAAGAGGAGACACTTTGCATGCATGCACATTTTTTACATGTGTCAATCTTATTTTAGGCTGTGTGTTTCTTGACAATTAGGCTACATTTTCACTAAATGCTTTTTAGTTATGGATTGATTAGTTAGTAGGCCTACCCATTGTGGGCAGGTTACAAAGTTGCAGTGTTTGTTGTTTGAGGAGGCAAGATTCATTTACTTATTAGCCAATTTATAAAATAATAACAATAAAAGTAAGATTAATGGAATACATGTATAATTCCAGAGTTTTGCCTTTTATGGTTATTTTTCATTTTCAGTTACAAATATCGTGATATATCGTTGATGACATTTCTTGCAATATATCGAATATCGCAATATATCGAATATCGTGATATTATTGTTATCGAGAGCCTAATATTGTGATAGATATCGTATCGTGAGATAGCAATATCGTCCCACCTAGCCGCAAATTGCAACACTAGATTATTTTTATAATCGGATGAATCTAGGGTTGCAATACCTCCCATAGGCAGCCAATGCATCAAAACGTTTTTTTTTTTTTTTTTTTTTTTTTGCTATCTGATCGTATTAAACGACGTCAAACTCACCAATATTGCGGAAAAGCTTGGAAAGCTTGGAATTTACTCTTGCTATCTGCAAAGTGTTTGTTTCAGAAAAATCCACCGTAGACATGTTATGAGCCAGTTTCTATCAAGAAATTGGCTTTAGGTGATTATTTTTTCTAAGTCCTGGAGTTTGGAAGCGCTTGTGGAAAATCGCTCAACGGTCCTGTGACCACCTGGTTCAACATGTCACATAATGCAGGAGGCAGCGGGACGTTGCGTTATAGAAGACGAGCGCTTCCAAAGTTCAACACTTAGAAAATAAACCATGTCTGCTCGGATGTCTTGACCGAAGATAAATCATAACATGTTTACGGTGGATTTTTCTGAAACAAACACTGCAGATAGAAAGAGTAAATTCCAAGCTTTCCATAGAGCCGCAATATTGGTGAGTTCGACGTCGTTTAATACAATCAGATAGCAAAATAACGTTTTGATGCATTGGCTGCCTATGGGAGGTATTGCAACCCTACAGTAGATTCATCCGATTATAAAAAAATCTAGTGTTGCAATTTGCGGCTACGTCCCACCCCTAGGGAACAGGGGGACTGGGCATGACAGAGACACACAAACCTATCCATTGGGAGCGCTGTTCCACCAGTCCAAAAATACCTAACCCAGTTGTGACACGTTCTGCTATTTCTGCTATTTCCTCTATTTTGAAAGATGTGTGCCTCTGATGACTTGCCCAACATAGGGATATGCCAGATTAAAAGTGTTAAAGCAGGATTGCTTATACTGTAGCTTACTGTGTCCTCTCTTGTAACAGAAAATTGTTCAGAGCATAAAGGGTGTAATTAGTGTTGGCACTGTTCATTGAAATGTTATGTTTTGATTGTGCTTTTGACCCCGTAATGACATGTTTTGTGGCACCTCCACAAGAGACCTCTACATGCTCACAATTCTGTTTCAGGCAGGCTTATAAACGGCTGAGGAAACCACTGGCTGAGGAAAAAAAAGAAACAAAACTAAAAACAAAATGTATGCTGCAGTTGTTGGAAACACATTACATGTGGACAAATTGATCACGATCCCCTGACAATGCTCCCCTTTTTTGTTCATGTTCTACGTGTAGGATGTAAACATTTCACCGTGTGAGTACAACGTGACAGAAAAACCAGTGGAAAAGACCCACTGCAAGTAAGCCTTCAACATCCATCCATCCATCCCACACTCACTCTCAGACCATCTTGAATCCCAGCCTCGCAGGCGGCCTGTGAATCATCCCTTGATCACAGTCGTCCCTCTTCATACCACACACACACACACATACACACACACACACACACACACACACACACACACACACACACACACACACACACACACACACAATCCTGAGGTTATATTTGTACAGTCTCATTTCCTTTTTTTTTTTTTTACAAATGAATACATTTATTCATTTTTTACAAATGAATAAATTAACACTGTTCTTTCATTTTCTCTATCTCTGATTACGCTTTCTCTCTCTCTCTCTCTCTCTCTCTCTCTCTCTCTCTCTCTCACTGTTCTTCTATGCTATTGACGGCACCATCCCTCCCTCCCTCTCTCTTCCCCTCTTTTCTCTCCTTGCAGGCATGTGATGTTTCGGTCTGTCGTACCACGGCGTATCAGCTTTCTGCCGGTGAGTATCTAGTCACCGGCGGTTATTATGACCATTCTTTCCATTGCCCACAGAAGAAAAGAGTTAATTACAATGTTCGTTCAGATAGGGTTTTGGTTACAAGCCCCCAATAACCTCTGAAAATAACTTAACCTAGTACTCTACAATGAAACAGCAAAGTTGCTACTCAGCGAGAAGTACTACTTCAAAATTTAGCCAATGACATTGAAGCTACTAAACTACAAAAGTTAGCTGTATGAAATCAGAACTTCCTACTTGCACATGAACAGACAGACTTTAGTATCTATAATTTCAATCTGGCATGCCACTTAAGTCTGGAGGCAGGCAATACAATTTCCTACACATTTATAAAAACAGCAACCGTTTATTTTCTGCACATTTCCTGCACTTCCGAAGTACAGACTGTTAGGCGGAAGCATTTGCACATTGGGTGAGCCAATAGTCTGTCACGAGAGACTACCCTTCCAGTATCTTTGGACAGAGAATGATGCCATGGTGCAACAGTTATGTAACGTGAATAGCTGTTATATTGAGAAAATGCACTGATTTCCTTATTATCTTGTGGATCGTCTATTTTCACAATGTATGTGTCTTTCTTACGTAGTATTTGACAAGTTGGCCAATTTGGTATTAAAAAGTAATTAAATTGTCACTTTAGAAATGTGCATTTACCCTGTACACTTACTGTATGTTGGTTTGTCTACTGTTGAGTGAGAAAACAATGCTGCACATCAAAGGTGTAGTTCACCCCCAAAATGACTTCTTTTTCTTTTCTATTGATTACTCACGCCATGGAGACTTCACTAATATCTTTTGTTTTTTGTCGCATTCCTAAGACAAAAAATTGATTATAGTAAATTTACCCTGATGCTTTCCCCATCCAGTGCCATGCATTTGGGTCCCCATTCAGGGTCATTCATTTGGGTTCCCATCCGGAATCAATGGGGCAAAATTTACTATAATCACATTTGTGTCTTAGGAATGCGACAAATACAAAAACATATTATTGAAGTCTCTATGGCATGAGTAATCAATAGAAAAAAAGTCATTTTGGGGGTGAACTACTCCTTTAAGCTAATCACCTCCCAAATTATTTGGGGACCCCCCGGTTTGGGAACCGCTGGTATAGAAAACCATGTGACTCTTCCTATGCACATCCCCAGATGCTTCTTCTCACCTGACAGGTGAGGAGTTTCATCAGGATGCAAATTAACTTTAAGTACATTAACTCAAATACTGTACTTCACCCATTTTCAACAATGAACTATGTCATTAATATACCTATGAGTTGTTATGTGGAAATATAACCTCCCCCCCTTCTGTGTTGCCTAAAACTGGAGGATTGATTTTGGGGTTGAAAATGGGTGGTTCTCCCCTTTAAGTATAATTTTTAGGTATCTTCTACTTTACTGGAGTATTCCCAATTTTTTTCTTCTTTCACTTCTACTCCACTACATCTCACGGAGGTATTGTACCTTTACTCCGCTACAATTATTTAACTTTAGTTAACATGAAGATTTGAATTATTATTACAAATAAGTAACCACTTCAGCCCTATAATTCTTCTATTTGGAAATAGCCGATCTACAAGCTCACAACCCGTCGCGATCTGACACGTTGTGAGCTTGAAGATCTGCTTTTTTCAAAAGATTTTTTTTATACATTTTGAAAACTTGAAATGGGACATTCTGCATAATGAATACGTTTACATTGTGGTACTGCTACTTTTGCTTTAGCAAGAAGCGATTACTTATTCCATCACTATAGTCAATTGTGTTGGTTGGCGTGCCGTGTGCATGGAGGAATCGAACCCCTATCTCCTCGATGGTGGGTCAGAACATTACCCCTGTGCCACCCGGATGCCCCCTTTGTACTTTGTACTTTGATGACAGAGGAAGCCGACCCGTTTTCAGTTGGCTATTCATGCATAAGATGGCAGTTTTTCCCCAGACGTCTGTGTCATGGCAGATTATAGTTACCAGTCCAGGGCCAGACTAACGTTGATGCACCTTGACCTTGTGGGCTTAGTAAATGTAGTCAGAAGCTTTGGTCCAAGCTCCCCAGATGTTGATGATGTAAATAAAAAACTGAACTGAGCATAAAAAGCTTCTAGATTTAACCCTACTGGAAATGGTAGTTAAACTAGTTGTTCATTAACACTGCCAATGACATCCCAGCTGGCTCTCATTCAAATAGAGGGGGGAAATTGCCAACTCCAATATATAATGTTGAACATCTCTCTTTATTTTGAAGATTACTTTTTGGGGTGTTTATTTTTATTGATAGTGCAGTAAGTAGGTTGACAGGGAATGGGGAGAGAGATGGGGAGTGACACACAGCAAAGGCCTTCGGGATCGGGACTCGAATCCATGACTTGCTGTCAGGCTATATTGAGCCTACAGTGGGTGCCCGGATCGCTATAGGCCAGCAGTCCGGGCCATATTGAATATCTCTAACATGGATGTGTTATAACCTGCTTTACGATGCTTCCAATTATTATTCTGCCATTTTCTAAGTATGGATATACATTATGTCACCTGGGGGTTCTATGCTTATTTGCATTATGGGACGCATTCAAGTGAACTCGAAAACAACATTGATTTTGACAGCAAATTTTGATTTAGTTTTACTCATCTTTAGTCATCTCTTGAATACTATTTAATTTCGTTTTAGTAATACTTTAGTTACCTGAAAAGTTTTAGTTTTAGTCTAGTTTTAGTCGACTACATCTACAGTTGATTTTGTCGACAAAAATGTATTTTGGCAGGCCTTGAGGGCGTTATAATGGTTGATTTTACACTTGGTCGCATGCTGAAAATAGCTACCAAATAATCTACAAGTGCACAACTCGTCGCAGTGTGTAGAGAGCTTGTAGATCTGCTATTTTCAGAGCGCAACACCGGAGGGCCACCAAACATAAAATGACTTGTCTTTTAGTTCTGCTGTGGATCTCTGGAACGTTTTAGTCTAGTTTTTATTTGTTGACAAAATTGCCAATATGTTTAGTCTTCTTAGTTTTAGTCATCATAGCTTAGTTTTTATTTAGTTCTTAATTATTTGGTTTTCGTCAGTGAAAAAAGTTTTACGTCATAGTTTTAGTCGACAAAATCAACACTGCTGGAAAAGTATGGGGCGCAGACAGTAGCCCTACAATCCCTGGTGACAACTGTTACTGTCGAAGAAAAGAGCACCCCAGAGGTTATTGGATTACATCATCTGCCCGGCCGAGCGCCTATTATGGCACTGCACTGACTGACAAGTCATGTTTGTGTCGCATTGCACGGTGTGGTTTGCAGCCAGGGGCGTCACAAGGGGTAGGAAAGTGGGACTGAGTTACTGGGGCCCAAGGTGGAGGGGCCCTAATAACTTTTTCTATTGAAAAATAGCAGATATACAAGCTCACAGCGCGGCACCGAGTGCCGCGCTGCGAGCTTGCAGATCTGCTATTTTTGAAAAGTTGTGAAAATGTGTGAAAATCTTTGAATATATGTATTTTTTAAGCGAACATTTCTAACTCAAATTTAGCTTCTGGTCGGGTCCCTGGAACTAAATATTTTGAGATCGGGGTCCGTGGCCAAACACATATCATCTTGGGGGTCCTTGACATAGGTTTCTTGCACACATTTTCACGATTTTTCAAAAATAGAAGATATACAAGCTCGCAGCGCGGCACTCGGTGCCGCGCTGTGAGCTTGTATATCTGCTATTGTTCAATAGTTAACATTCATGGGGGGCCCGCAGTGAATCCTTGTACCCAGGGCCCATAATTTGGTGTGACGCCCCTGTTTGCAGCCTTACCCCCCTCTGTGTGTCCGTGGAAGCTGACGGACATTTGAGCCGTGCCTGCAGCTGCTGGGTGTTGACAGAGAAGGAAAAGTGCTAAGAAATCCCAAGGGTGTTATCACCGCAGAGTTGGGAGCAGTTTTCTCCTTTCCTACTGGTGTCGCGATGAGTCCGACACAGGTTTATTGTCAAAGGTTAAGTGGCTAAACAAATCCCTGTAGTGATCGTACTGAGGGGCTGCCGAACGAGCCCCTTAGACAGCTGACGTGACCTGATGTTAAGAGGGCAGGTTGGACAGACACAAGTAGGTCAAAGGTGGAGACAGTCTTTAATGGTTTTGTACTTGGACTAGTTAGGCTGTCCTTATAAAGCCACGCCGATGGGAAAGGTCTATGGGTTGTATATGCTCTCTGAACTCATAATATTATGAAATTGATTTTCACATTTCAAAAGAGAACTATCGAGAGGACTGAAGGCATTTGAAAACGCAACAAAGAGAATCTTTTTTTCAAATGTATTTATTCAGATATGACTTAATTTTTCTATCCTAAGGCCACCATATGTCCTAGATTTGTGCATTGTGCTTGGAAGGAACACATTATGCCTTCAATTCAAACTTCTGAATTTAACTGTGCAGTCATCTTAAGTTGAGTCTCCACGGTTGTTTGGCTTAGTTAACGGCCTAAGCCCTATTTTATACTTTGTCATCCGAAGGTGTCACAGAGCGAAAAAAGATCTCCAAAATCACAACACGTTGCATTGTGGGACATAGTGAGCTTGTAGATGTGCTATTTTCAAAATGTTTTAAATGTTTGACAACTATAGTCCTACCCACATTTCTACCCAATGTCCTTCCGAACTATGGCACCGCAACCTCACTGCCAGTGTTGTAAATGCTACTAAACAGCTTAAATTTGTGAAAAGTGAAAACCATCCACTTTTTGCATGTTAATGCCCAGTGAAATTTCAGATAAATTATTGGTCAACCCACTGAGTAGAAAAATATGAGGACACAAGAACAGTTTTGTTCATTCAACAGTAGGATTTCTGAAAATATATATTTTTTCGCTTACAATGAAATGCCAAGAATATAAGGACTTTCAGCTTAACTTTGTTTTTTTACAACAAGGGTTCATATTTTAGATTTAGCCCGGAAAATTAGTAAAACAATCGTTCACTTTGTGATCACCAAATTTTGCACAAAGATTCCTCTGGACCTACTTTTCCCAAAAAGCACGATAGCCACTCAATTTCTTTGTGAAAGGGTTGGGGTCCCATTGACTTTCTATACAGTAAAATAATACAAAAACATAAATCTGCTTTAAGTAGCATGTGAGGGGTCAAACTATGGTTTTTTCATGATCCTGAATCCAATGCAAGCATTTGTTTTGGACAAAAAACATTCCTTGGGCTAAAAAAGGCCCCACGAAACTATGGTTTATTGATGAGTCATCACTTTTCACAGTAGTGTGGGGGCCATTTTTAGCCCAAGGAATGTTTTTTGTGCAAAACAAATGCTTGCATTGGATTCAGGATCATGAAAAACCCCTAGTTTGACCCCTCACATGCTACTTAAAGCAGATTTATGTTTTCGTATTATTTTACTGTATGGTAAGTCAATGGGACCCCCACCCTTTCAAAAAGAAATTGAGTGGCTAACGTGCTTTTTTGGAAAACTAGGTCCAGAGGAAACTTTGTGCAACATTTGGTGCTTGTATCACAAACTGAACAATTCTTACAAAAAATAGACTTAATTTCCCTCACTAATTGTAATTAGAGAAAAGAAAAGATGAGTGTTAAAATGTTTTCATTTGCTTCGTTCTATTGTTTTATCGCGTTTACTGTGCTAAATGTGGGGCATGCGTACGCTTGGGCCGGGGCATGTGTACAAGTGGCTAAATATATATTTTTAGACACAATAAGCCAGCAGTTTCTTTATTGCTAATTACAGTAACACTTCTAGACCCCATAAGTTCACATCCAACCATGAAAGGTTGCGTTGTATCTTGGGAATGGGCTTATTCTGTGTAAAATGACAAATTTAGCCACTTGTACGCATGCCCCCAACCACTGAAATAAGAATCTCTAAAACAATAGAAAGAAGTAAATGAAATCATTTTAACACTCATCTTTTATATTCTTTAATTACAATCTAAAATATGAACCCTTGTTGTAAAAAACTAAAGTTGTCCTTTAACGAACAGTTCCAAGCTGATGGAGAACTTGAGTGTGGCCGGCATCATTTCATGACATACTGCACACTGCATCTACAGCAGAAGTGCTGCTGCAGATGTTTTAAATAGTACTGCTGGGTCTCTCACATATAGGTAAACGCATTCTCACCTGGTGTCTAGAATAGATGGGAGCTGCAGTACTTTTGGGCCCCCGGGCTAGTGCTGATCCATATAAACGGAGGTGCATCGCTGCAGCGCGGCACCCACTGATGCCCATAATGAATGAAAGTGCAAAGGTCAAGGGTTTAGCAGACATTCTGTAAGCATGTGCCAGTTATCCCGTGCCACACAGGGAGAATTGTGCTAGCGTGCTGCGCTGAAATCAGAAACTAGGCCAGGTGCCTTGGCTCAAAGTCACACACATGCAAAAACACGGGCACGCACGCGCAAACACACACACACACGCATACCAGTGTGGTACCACCGCTGAGAGAGAATTGAGTAGGAGAATTTCTCTCCAACGGTTCCTGTGAAATACACCTGCATTAGCACCACTGGCTGCCAGTGCCTGGACGTGGGCAGTGCCAGGGCGCCACACACAGGGCCAAGCAGGCCAGCAGGAGGAAGATCAAGTGAACCTGGCTGCAAACCGGGATCAAATGGCATGTAATGGTAGCAGCAACCACCACCAGAGGAGAGGAAAGGAGACCTCCTTGTTTCTCTCTCTGTCTCTCTGTCTGTCTGTCTCTCTGTCTGTCTCTCTCTCTCTCTCTCTCTCTCTCTCTCTCTCTCTCTCTCTCTCTCTCTCTCTCTCTCTCTCTCTCTCTCTCTCTCTCTCTCTCTCTCTGTCCTTTTGCTCTCCATTTTGTTTATGAATCAGAGAGAGCGGCTGAAAATAAGAGGTTGGCCTGCGTTTGGGGACACGAGAGATTTTATGTCTGTGGAGCAGAGGGAGGGGGAGGGCGTGTGAGCTATTTCTGCACAACTCACTGGTGCTGGTGACCAGTGTGTGTTTTAGTGGGTGGGAATAAAGGAGAAGTGAAAGGCAAGGTGGTAGAGAGAGAGAGACAGACAGACAGACAGACAGACAGACAGACAGACAGACAGTGTGTGAGTGTGTGTATGTGTGTGTGTGTGTGTGTGTGTGTGCAGGGGGCGGAGCTACCGGGTAAGCTGGGTAAGCGGCCGCTTACCGGCCCGCGGACCACGGGGCCCGGCCGTCAGATGATCAGATCACATAGAGATCTTTAGTTTATAATAGGATTTGTCGGCAGGGGCCGGTCATTGTGGCTCGCTTACGGGGCCGGTGTTCACTTGTTCCGCCACTGTGTGTGTGTGTGCGTGCGTGCGTGCGTGCGTGCGTGCGTGCGTGCGGGTGCGTGTGCGTGTGCGAGAGAGAGAGGCTCAAATAGACACAAAGAAAGAGAGAGAAACAGATACTGAGAGAGACTTTTGATGTTGTTCAATAAAACTGACTGTTCTTCAATAAAACATCTCACAGAGAAATGGGGAAAAAAAGAGCGACGGACAGAGAAGATAGCCAGAAGAAAGAGATAATTAAAGGGTGAGCTAGATAACAGTGTAGACGGGCCAAAAGACAGAGAGAGACAGAGTTGAGAAATGAGTGCTACTCCAACCTTGCACTTTGTCAGTGTCACAGGAGAAAACATGAGCGGCTGCCAAACGCCTCAATTATAAATGGTGCTAATCTCACCACTGGATTATGGTCCAGGAGTAAAATGATATCCAGGTGCTGTGGTCCCACAATGAATCTTTAAAACATGTTTTACTCTGGCACACAATCAAATCTCCTTACTTCACAATCCACAATGGACATTGTGGATCGATCAATCGATCAATCAATCAATCAATCAATCTATCGTTCTCTCCACCTCAGAGGGAGAGCCCAGCTCCATGCCAATACAATCTACAGACGGTTCCAGCCAGGGGCATCACGTCATGCTTCAAATCCACCGTGCCGCGTCTCCATAGTGTGCGCTCAGTAAGTAAAACACCTCACATTATTTTCTATATCCTCTACAGCAGTGTTTCTCAACCTTTTTTCCTGCATGGGCACACTTTTCATGTCCCAAGAATCCGTGGGCACACCAACATAATACGGGGGTGTAAATATCTTCACTTTCGGGAAGAAACCTTGTATCTCCAAGTTTCAAATGTGCATGTTTCTTCGCAAAGTATCATACAAGGCTATCGCACAACAGTAGTGAAAACAGCAGATCTACAAGCGCACTGCGAGGCGTTGTGTGCTTGTAGATCGGCTGTTTTAAAAAGATAAATAATAATAGTTTAAAAAGATAGGAGGTCCCCAGTTGAAATATGATTATTTTGGGGGTCGCAGGCTGAAAAGGTTGATAACTACTGCTCTACAGCACCGTGGACTCACTTCAAATTAGAGGCAAATTATATAGCATACCACTAATATAATAATACTGCATGATTCTCACATACTGACATGGTACTGACCATGATTGGGCATGTCATTATAAAAAAGTTTGGAAACCACTGCTCTATAAAATACAGGGAAAGACGTTTAACTACTAATATTGACAGAAAGGTTTGCTCATATGACATGATATACTGTATGATGTACATTTAGGATCTATGTGATCTAAAAAGAGATGTGTGTGTGTGTGTGCGTGCGTGCGTGCGTGCGTGCGTGCGTGCGTGCGCGTGTGATGTGTGCGTGCGCACGCGTGTGTGTTCCTGAATCCTGCCCACAGAGGACCCCAGGACCAGGGTCTTATGAGCCTTCCTGGCAGATGGGCCGTCGCCTGGACACTGAGGGTGTGACGGGTCACTCCCATTGCTTATTCTTCCGCAGCTTGGCCTAGTCCAGGGGTGTGTTGCCTTAGGCAAATGTTAAAGTTTTGTGTTTATTTTGTATTTGAATTAATTCAATGCAACATGTTAGTATTTCTATTTACATGAGAAAGGCTTCTGAGTACTTTATTGTGAAGCTCTGTTCCAGTACATTTCTATTTTGAAAGCTCATTTTGCATGTGGCCAGAGCCACTTCCTGTCAGCACCATTTTGATGCAGCAGTGCACAGAGAGACCTGTTTAGAGCTGTGAGCCTGAAAAACCCCTTCTAACCCACTTGGAAGCATTTTAGAGGCAATGCTGTAAGTTGTGTTGTTAATTTCAGTTGTGATAACTTTCTGTGACCATTTTGTGACGTTTTTGTGAATGTTTATTCCTGAACAATGTTTGCTGCTGTCTGCAGAGCCACAGGTGTATGTCATCACACTAATTACTTTGAAGTGTCTGTCATTTTGCTACTTAGGCCTAACTGGATTATTTCTTTATTGTGAAATGTTTGCAATGTTTCAATTAAGAAGACAGACACAGAATATTGTATTGTTTTATTATTTCTGCAGTTTTCACCGCCATGTTAATGAGGAAGAGCAACAGTAAATGGTCAAATCTTACTTCGACTCTGTCTTCATTGGCTGCGGTTTAGCTTGCATGGTGTTTAGTGACAGTTCCCTACTACAAGGGGTCTTCAACGTTTTCAGGCCAAGGACCCCTTAGTTGAGAGAGAGATGAAGCATTGATGGGTAAAATTATGATACATAATTATGTTATTGGTGTATGAAGCTCATATGACCATATAAGGTTATATATTATGAACTGAACTCACAGTATAGAAACCACATTTTGTGGATACTGTAAAGCTCAGGCTAATAGATTACAGGTCATAGTAACTTTGGTTGCCCCGACTGTAATCATGTTTTGATATACTGTGATACTATGATATAAGTCACTAGTGGTGGAAAATTACCAAGCACTACGTGTCCCTTTCTTCCTGTTACTTCCTTGTTATGATATAGGAACGAATCAATGAGTTCCTACTACTTCCTTGTTATGATATGGGAACAAATGAATAAGTTCCACGACTTCTTACTGTCATAACTGTACTCTTTATATACATGTTAAACTTCCATTTTGGAAGAGAGAGAATTCTCGACCTGACCGCTATGGTTGGGGAGAGAGATTAGAACGCTACCACCAGGATGGCAGCCCACTGCTCTGTCTACCTTGTCTGTCTCTCTTCAATACAGCAATATAAGAAATATAGTCCTTTGGCTCTTTGTCTTATTTTCTCTATGGATTTAGAGATCTATAATTTATTTATTACAGGGACCCCCACAACAAGTTCATAGATTCCATATAGTTTAATCGTTTGACAGCACAATCATCAGTGTATTTTGGACTCATGTCAATTTGTGTTTTCAGATATTTAACCACTTAAACCGTCAATACTTAATGAACTTGAACTTTCACTCTGTACTTAGTCTGCTCTTTTCCGCTCTACACCAAACTCTCTTTGCCGAAAATAGCCTCGGCGTTGTGAGCTTGTAGATCTGCTATTTTTAGGTAAAGTTCTTTGAATATGGACACTAGGTTTTCAAGTGGTTAATATAAAAAAGGAGTTTCTATCACACAAAGATTTGGAGGGCCCCCTGTAGTAACTCTGAGGACCCCCTAGGGGTCCCGGACCCCCTGTTGAAGACCCCTGGCCTAGATAGATGCTGCAGCTCCCCAAATATTCCCAGCTCCCACACCACCTTGTTGTCTTGGCCTCACTTTTATTCAACACAAAAGGTGGTACACTCACTCACTGCCCTGTTTATTTATTCTGAATTAAAAAATAAAACATTGATGTGCAAAAGAAAGGAAAACTTTCCAGTCACTTTTTGTCTTTTTCTTTTTGCCCAGATGCTGCAATGATTGCAAATGTTTGTTTGTGTGTCAGTCAAGAGATGTGTGGTTCCCCAAAGACATAATAAGCCACATTGGTTTTGCTCAAATCGTTTTAGCGATGGTGGCTGGTGGCTGGAGAAGCAGAACGATCTTATCTACAACAGTAGGGTACTTCATTCTACTTAAGTACTTGTTCCTGGTACTGTACTCTCTCTCTCTCTCTCTCTCTCTCTCTCTCTCTCTCCCGCCTTTTCTCTTTCTTCCTATTTTCTTTTATATCAGTTAGATCTCTTTCTTTTCTACTTCCTATCTCTCTCTCTCTCTCTCTCTCTCTCTCTGTTCTCTCCTTTTATCATCTCTCTCGTTCTCCCCTCTCTCTCTTGCTCTCTCCCCTTCTGCCCAGCTCTCTACCTTGGCAGTCCGGCTGCTGTTCCTTGCTGCTATCTCTGCCCTGCGATGCACTCCGGAGGTGGAATGCTGTTCAGCCATGCGTCACATGCACATAGCTTAGTGTGGCATGCTGCTCACTCAGATAACACATTCAACATTAGGGGCCAAGGCAGTGGCACACAATAAAACAGCTATTCTTATCACTACCTAATGCATAGTTTCTCTCTGTGTGTGCGCTTGTGTGCACGTGTGTGTGTGTGTGTGTGTGCGTGTGTGCGTGCGTGCTTGCGTGCGTGCGTGCATGCGTGTGTGTGTGTGCATGCGCACACGTGCAAATGCGTGTGTGTTTGTCTCTCTCTCCTTCAATGAACAAAACAGGGGCAATAATGTTAGACACCGGCTGTAGCAGTGATATGAGTCATCTCCGTGAGGAGGGAAATGAAGGAGGTATAGATTACAATAGAACAGAGACTGGGGAAATGGTTATTACTGTGATCTTGGACTTTTATTAACCTACTCAATTTACTGGGCCCTGCTTTTAGATTGAGCAACACAGCAAAACAGTTTGTACTTTGGCTGAGAATAATGTAAATTATATTCAGGTTCACACATTTTGACTAGCTAACCCAGTTTGGGGAATGTGATTTATCTATTTATTATTATTTATTTATTAGTTTGATAACGCCACATCTTGACCGTATCTGTCTGTCTCTGTAACAATTGGTTTGATCTTTTATTGCTGATTGACTGTCACGCTCTGACATCACGCTCTGGCATCACTGTGATGTCAGGGGAACCACATTAACAGAATCCCTTTTATGCCCATATATGGAGATCCCTGATGTCATCAATATTAAGCCCATATCTGTGAATGCCAATATATATATATATATATATACATGTCAGTCTAACCTATAGACTACACATGTCAGTCTGGCTGGTTATACAGACAGGGATCTCCATATGGCCCATATGGAGATCCCTGTCTGTAGAACAGGACTTCATAAGGGAATGCCCATGGAGGCCACATCGGCCACATACAACCCCTTTTATGCCCAAATATGGAGATCCCTGTCTGTAGAACCGGCCACACTGGTTATACTGACATGTATAGACTATATAGAAAAGCGACCTCGCTTTTCACCCTTAGGCGTCTTACTAGTTCATTAGACTCTAGAAAAAACTGGAAGCGTCTGTACTTCTGAAACTCATCACTATGTGTAATGATACATGCGCACACACACTGACGTCAGGACAGGATGTTTCAGACGATAAATAATGATGGTTATTCGCAGTCCAGAATGTTATCACGACTCGTCTGTTTGGCCTCAACTTCAAACCGCTGCTACTTTGCCTTTCTTCCTCTGCCGACACTGGAGTGGTTGAAGAGGTACAAGAGCCGGGCTCTTGTTCCCACTGTCATTATTCAGCAGACAAAGGAGTGCACATGCCCACCTAGAGAGGAAGACAATACTACTGCTGCCTACCTTCTATATGTGTGGTCTGTCTGTGTGAAGAAGAGTATTTGATAGTAGACATTTTAGCCCAACTGACATGAAACCAATAAACTAAACCAGTAAGACTCCCTAATTGGGAGATAAGCGGCCGTTAGGTCGCATGTATGTTGTCTGCAAAAAGCAACCTGATGGTGGTGCTAGAAGAGTTGCATGTGAGAAATCAGGGGTGGAGATTGTGGTTTGCCAGCCAAGGAGAGTGTGCAAAGTTTGGCATGGATAGGGGCAATGGTGCCTGAGATAAGAGTAGGGCCAAAAGTGTGACGTGACGTGACGTGACGTGACGTGACGTGACGTGACGTGACGGACAGACGGAGGGACTGACGGAGGGACAGCCGGTGGAGGTTTTCATAGAAACTTGCGACCTGGTGGTCGCAATTAAACTAAACCGAACTAGGCTTGGGGGAGAGAGAGAGAGAGAGAGAGAGAGAGAGAGAGAGATGACATATACTGACATGACACTGACCATGATACTGAAACTGACCATGATACTGTCAATGACCATGATACCATCATGATACTTATCATGACACTGACTGTTATGGGACTATGCTCATCATACGGTATGTACATGTCCATGTGTAGTGTGTCTTGCCCTGTACATTTTATTTCCCCCATTCGTATATGGGTGAGTGTAGTGCTGATTGAGTCATTGGTTACCAGCTGGTGGACGAGTGGACTGAGTGGGTAAAGTAGTACTACTAGGTTGACCCTACTGAAGATTGGCTCCTGGGGAGCATCTTCCTCAAACAACACCAGTCGTTTGGGTCAGTGTTTTAGATTTGTGTTAGAATTATTTGTTTGTTCATGTTTTTTCTTTAGTTAAGATCTATGTACTTTCATTTGTGTTAAAAGTAAGCATAAGATTTTTGTTCTTAGGATTATTTGTTCAGGGCCCCACCCTGAGGTAATTTATCCATGTTTTCAACTTAAAAATGAATGAATCACTGTCTTTTGGATTTTAAACTTGTGTTGGCTTTGGGGGGCTTTTGTTTTACTATCTTGTAAGTTGGGGCTAAAAGTCCAACAGTATGGCAAGAGATTTTATGCAGTATTAGGTGTGGTTAAGGTTATTAAAAAACAATAATCATGTTAACCCCTGGGGGCAAGCTCATTTCAAGGCTTAATAATACTTAATTACCGAAACTCAATGCTGTGGCTCTCGGCCATGCCACTTTATGCTAATTGCTCTGACAGCTATATCCAGTTCTTCCAGACAGAAACAGCACTGCAAAGAAACATGGGGCTAGGGTAAGTGCCCTCCCAAAAACAAGCAGTAATCCTGGTCTCTATACTGCCTCCCCCTGGACAGCTAGGGCCTGATGGAGTGGGGAAGGAACTGGTTGGAATTACGTGTTCCTTCCACGTGCTGAAACTCCACTCTGTCAGGTGATAAGAAGCGGCTTGCTTACTCCTCATAAATTGAAGGAAGCATGAGAGATTTCAGACTAATATCTATGCAGTGATATTAGTCTGGCCATGCCAGGCTAATGTTGACGAAGGCAACAGTGCAGTATACGCTGGTCAGGCAGAACAATGTCCATTTTGTTTGCCTGAATGGCGACTTTTGTAGCAAATCTCAACGTCAATTTGAAGACAGAAAATTACCATGAACTGATAGTCTCTGCGGTGTGTACAGGAGCAACTTTTAACACAGTTTACCACCCGATGTCTCCCAATCTGATCTCTTGATGTACTGTAGTCTACATGTGTGTGACACACCAAGCCAATGTCAGCCCATCTGTGTGTGTGTGCGTGCACACGACTGTGCGTGCATGCGTGTGCGCGCGCACGACTGTGCGTGCGTGTGTGTGTGTGTGTGTGTGTGTGTGTGTGTGCGTGCCTGTGAGCCTGTGATGAAGGCTCCAAGCCTCCATCCAGTAATCTGTCTTTCTCAACCCCCAGCACTCTTCTTCCCATCTCATGTCAGTGATCTGACATATGCCTCATACTGACGACTTAACACCCACCATCTCCCTGAGCCTGCCTCAACCACAGGCACTTCTAGGTACTGGCTGCACTGCTGTCAATCAATTTCCCTGGCATACACAATACAATGCACAATTGCACATGCAATGAATGCACAAATATATGCACAATTAAAATGTAATCTTCCGATGATGCACACACACAGTACGCTTTTATTTGTAACACGTACACAGAGGGGAGAGGGATTGTGCTCTGAAATGTCCTTTAGAGATTCATTGTACAATTCTTGTGCCTCCCACGCCTTTCCTGCTTTGTTGTGTTCCTCACTTACAGAGCATGTTTTGAAAGTTAACATCCCGAACACTTCAAGAGCACTAGGAGAACCTGCCTTAAGTGTGATGTTACTGGTGAAGTAATCACAGAGATTCCGTCTTTGATTTCCATGCCTTCCATGATTGAGGGTTCCTCTCGTATAAGCCTCTTTTATAGCTAACGCCATGGAGCAGTGGCAAAGGCCTCAGACTTTGAATGCAGAGTCTGTCACAGGGTTTCACATCCCAGGGTCTTACATCCCTTTCACACAGTGCTGTGAGAGGGATGTCTGTGACAGGACCTGACATCACTGTGACAGGTCTGTGACATGGCCTGACCATGACACTGACCATGATACTGACCATGATACTGACCAGATATTGACCATGATACTGACCATGATACTGACATGATACTGACCGTGATACTGACACCTGTGCCCTCCCGTATAACAAGGGAGTGTTTTCCTGCTGCATGTCGTTATTCCCCTGAAGAAGACAGGTCGAAACGTTGGGTTCCCCAGTAAATAAATCCTGTGCATTGTGGCTATGAGTGTGCAGCCTTTCTCTTCACCTTCAGAAAGAAGGTGAAAAGACAGCAGATCTACAAGCTCGCAGCGCGGTGCTGGGAGCTTGCCATGATGATCATCTGTGGGCCAAGAAAGTACCTGTAGACAACAGAGGAGGGGCCCACCTATTTGACGTATATTAATAGTAAATTGTCAACGACAACGCGGCCCAGTTCCCCCAAGGGCCCCTGGCAACGCCCCCTCCGGCCCAATGGTTAATCCACCCTGAGACCACTTTACTACCTGTCAGGAACTCAGGGCACAGCTCTCTTAGTGTTTTGAAGTGTTTTTTTTCCCTCCTATTTCTAAGATTCTAGCCTTGGAAAAAAACAGTAAATGTTAAATAAGAGACATGTAAAGAGAGCCTGAGACATGTCAAGAGAGCCTGAGAGGTGGTATAGTGGTCTAATGAATTGTTCTTTGTCCCATAGGTGCCATGGTCAAACCCCAGACTTCCCATTGTTCAATGATGCACTGCTTTGGAATTTTCTATGCAAACATATACATGGGTGACAAAAAATGTGTTTATGAATGCATTGGGTGCTCAAATATTTTGAGTTGTTTGCTTGTGACTCATCACCAGAAAGACACAGGATCAAATCCCAGCACCTTTGCATCTGAGCAAATGACACTGATTGCTTAATTTTTCTCTCCTTTAAAAGGCCATTGTCATTGACAATGCATTGGGTAAAGTAAAAATCTCAAGCCTGCATGTCCACAGTAAGGTGGAGTTTTTCAATTGTGAATCAAGTTGCTCGGTTAAAGTATGTAGGAACAGCGAGGTGCCAAAGTTTTCAGATTTAAGTTTTAACAGTTAAATATCTCCAAAACTACAAAACATTTCAAAGTAAAACGTTTAAGCATGTGTGTCTACAGTTAGGTGAATTATAAAAAGTATGAATGGAGTTTCTAGGTGAACGTGTTTTTTTTAGGCTCCCTCGCCCAGGTTGTGCAAATATGATCTGTGGGACACTGGCCTGCACCATAAGCTATAAGGCCATAGCATAAACTCTGATGAATGCCTGATACAATCGGTGGGAGGCAGCAATACGTTGGGTGGCGCCTAGACTGCTGGAAGGCCAAAAGAAGAAGAGATCAGGATGTGCAATGTTCAGAAAAGATGCATGTCCTGTTACTTTAAGGACTTGTTTATATTTAATTTATCTGAATTATCTCAAAATACATGTACGACGCCATTGAATATATTATATGTGATATTATCAATAAAACCTAAATTGGAACAATGCATATAATTTGATTTGGCCCTTGAAATTAAACTTAAGACAAGTTGAATTGTGGATTCAGATTCAGATTCAGATTCAGATTCCTTTATTCACCATTGTGTAAAACACATAGGAATTTGTTTCGGCAACATTACAGGTGTGCATTCAATCCTTCCTTTTTTCACATATAACATGAAACCAACAACTTCAATATATATGTTGAAGAGCACGCAAGAGAACACATGAAATACAAACTACAGGTGGTGCAGTAGTAAAGGCATAGAATTAGTAAACCAGCAAGAATATTTTCCCAAGTTTTTACCTGGCTCTTGTAACCCAATCTTTTGCTAAAATTACAAAGTAAATTCATAAATTCAATGGTAGAGTGGTTAAAAACCAGTCCTTGAATATAGTAGGTTCTGAGTTAAAAAATGGCATTGAATTGTCTCATTTTTACCTGGATCTTTTTCTTTATCTATCCTATACTGCAGAACATGCAACAGAACCATGAGTACAAATCTAGAGGTAAAGATCTAGAGTTTGCAATTATGAAGACCTTATAGATCATTTTTTCTTGTTTTTGATCTTCCCAGTGTCTCTTCCAGACCAAAAAAAAAAAAACATTCATTAACTCTGAGCCTTGCCTTTCATTTCTTTGATTTTCTAAATGGGCGTGTCTGAACGGTACTCTTTTTAAATCGAGCCCTTGTTTATGTCACAAAGGGGCTCATTTCATATTTGGGCCCCCTTGAGAAGGGGGCGGTACGTTTTGGGAGGTTATATTCTATTGAGATTATATATATGAGGTGGAACCATGAGGTAAAGTGGTGCTAAAATTGGGTTGAATGGATTGACTCTAAATGGTTCTCTTTGATGCATGATGCTAATCTTTTCTTTATCGTTCTAATTTTAGTTCAAAAAGTACCTTGTTGCCAACAAAGGGCATTTTGGTATTGCATCTGATATGGCTTGGAATTAGAGACAGTCAGAACATGAAAATCAAATATCCGAGTGGTTGGTTATGCACAAACCTATATACAACTGTGTTATGGACCAATATTTATATAAAATATATATCTTGAAAAGCATGGTAGAAGAGAACAACTCAAAAGCACCAGGAGATACCTGTTGAGGGCCCAAAGGTGCCTTGGCTCAATGGTATGGTCGCTTGAGCGGTTGTCCCTGCTTCAGGCAGGTTTCAGACAGGTTCAAGTCCCATGCCCAAGGTACACGGAGGACCATCGTGGAGGGGTGTCCCTCCCCCTGTTTCCTGGGAGCTAAAGCTGGGGTGTTATATCTGAAAGAACTCTGTCCGACAGAAATTTTACAGAAAATAATTCTTGCCTACATGCCTCGAGAGCGCTGGAAGAATTTGAGAAATTTTAGCCTTAAAAAGGTCAATGTACTCCAGAGATGGACTGTAGGTTGAGAGGGATTTGAACATGGAACCTCTTATCTGAGAGTTTGAGCATTAGACCATTAGGCCACCTCTCACTGCAAATGTGAACTGGTGCTTTTGAGTACTTATTTTGTATTTCAACCTTGAAAAGATCCAAGTATTAGAGCAGCAATTAGTAGGGTGACTGGGTTTTGAACAGAGAACCTCTGCATCTATAGTCTGATCTTTAGACCACTACACCATCTCCAACCTTCAAAATGTCAGGTGTTTTGAGTAATTCTTTTGTACTTTACCCATAAAAATGTCAAAGTAAAAGAGCAATGTAGGAGAATTGAGATTTGTACATGGAACATCAGCAATGAGAGTCTGATCTTTAGACCACTACTCCATCTCTCACTAACTTTTGAGTGCTCTTGAGTAAAAATACAAAATAATTACTTAAAAGCACCAGAAGCCATCTACGTTGAGAGATGGTGTAGTGGTCTAGACGTTTGACTCTGGGTGTAGAGCTTCTGTGTTCAAATCTCACTCCTCCTATGTTGCTGTTTTACGTTTACATTTCTTTCAAGGTTAAAATATAAAAGAGTTAGTCAAAAGCACTAGAAAATGCATCTAGTGGTCTAAAAATCCGAGTTCTCGTACAGATCATTGTTGTTGCTTTTCAAGGTTAAAATACAAAAGAAGTATTCAAAGCACCAGATAAAGTATGCTGTGGGAGATGGCGGAGTGGTTTAAACATCAGTCTCTGAGTGCAGAGGTCACATGTTTAAATCCATTCCTGTAGTGCTTTGACCTTTTCAAGGCTAAAATAGAAGAGAACAACTCAAAAGCACCAGGAGATACCTGTTGAGTGCCCAAAGGTGCCTTGGCTCAATGGTATGGTCGCTTGAGCGGTTGTCCCTGCTTCAGGCAGGTTTCAGACAAGTTCAAGTCCCATGCCCAAGGTACACAGAGGACCATCGTGGAGGGGTGTCCCTCCCCCTGTTTCCTGAGAGCTAAAGGTGGGGGGTTATATCTGAAAGAACTCTGTCCGACAGAAATTTTACAGAAAAAAATTCTTACCTACTTGCCTTTAGACCACTGGAAGAATTTGAGAAAATTTAGACAATTTTAGCCTTAAAGGAGTCATCCAGACCAAAACACATATAGGGTTAAATCTGTCTTTTATCATACCCCTTTATACCTGCTTTATTCCATTTTTCTCATAGCTGCCCCTGTTGCTAGATTTCAGCTGCCCCTGTTGCTAGATTTCGCAGGCCCTCTCATAACTAACAGAGTGTATAGCCTTTATACTAGTGCGGTTATTTCTTCAGCTTCAAAGTTAGTATTTTTTTATTGGATTGTGTTTACACAACGTCCTGAGACCAACCAAACCGCTGTTTTGACCTCACAGGCACCCTTACTTGTCAAACCGACCCCTCCCTCCCCTCCCTTTCTAGCCTCTCCTCTCCCTGCTCTGGTGCAGAGCAGAAGCCGTTTGACAAGTAAGGGTGCCTGTGAGGTCAAAACAGCGGTTTGGCTGGTCTCAGGACGTTGTGTAAACACAATCCAATAAAAAAATACTAACTTTGAAGCTGAAGAAATAACCGCACTAGTATAAAGGCTATACACTCTGTTAGTTATGAGAAGGCCCGCAAAATCTAGCAACAGGGGCAGCCAAAATCTAGCAACAGGGGCAGCTATGAAAAAAATCGACTAAAGCAGGTATAAGGGGGTATGATAAAAGACAGATTTAACCCTATATGTGTTTTGGTCTGGATGACTCCTTTAAAAAGGTCAATATACTCCAGAGATGAACTGTAGGTCGAGAGGGATTTGAACATGAAACCTCTTATCTGAGAGTCTGAGCATTAGACCATTAGGCCACCTCTCACTGCAAATGTGTACTGGTGCTTTTGAGTACTTATTTTGTATTTCAACCTTGAAAAGATCCAAGTATTAGAGCAGCAATTAGTAGGGTGACTGGGTTTTGAACAGAGAACCTCTGCATCTATGGTCTAATCTTTAGACCACTACACCATCTCCAACCTACAAAATGTCAGGTGTTTTTGAGTAATTCTTTTGTACTTTACCCATGAAAATGTCAAAGTAAAATAGCAATGTAGGAGAATTGAGATATGTACATGGAAAATCAGCAATGAGAGTCTGATCTTTAGACCACTATTCCATCCCTCACTAACTTTTGAGTGCTCTTGAGTAATTCTTTTGTATTTGAACCTTGAAAATGTTAAAATACAAAATAATTACTTTAAAGCACCAGAAGCTATCTACATTGAGAGATGGTGTAGTGGTCTAGACGTTTGACTCCCGGTGCAGAGCTTCTGTGTTCAAATCTCACTCCTCCTATGTTGCTGTTTTACGTTTACATTTCTTTCAAGGTTAAAATATAAAAGAGTTAGTCAAAAGCACTAGAAAATGCATCTAGTGGTCTAAAAATCCGAGTTCTCGTACAGATCATTGTTGTTGCTTATCAAGGTTAAAATACAAAATAAGTATTCAAAGCACCAGATAAAGTCTGCTGTGGGAGATGGCTGAGTGGTTTAAACATCAGACTCCAAGTGCAGAAGTCCCATGTTCATATCCATCTCTGTAGTGCTTTGACCATTTCAAGGCTAAACAGGCCATGATCACGTGACCATAGATATGTAAACTGATTTCCATGAGGTTTGAACACAATCTATTGGATAAATATAGGTTAATATTTGGCTAGTCTTTTGTAGCATTCAGTGGGTCCTGTTTCCAGTGGTTAGTTACCGTAGGTTTTACTTTACTCTTGTGATCCTTTTATTTTGTAGGCATTTATTGTTCCTAGTGTTCCCTGTCTACCCTTGTTACTGTTACCTGTCTTGTCTCACCTCCCTGTGCTTGCTCGTTTTCTCCACCTGTGTCCTGTTAGTCTCTTAGCCAATCCATGTGTTGAGTGTCAGTTGTGTTCACCTGTGTCTGGTTAACCCTGTGAGTATTTAAACCCTCAGTTCCTTGATTCTTTCTCTGCCAGTACTTGAATGCTTTCACAGTGTTCAGTAGAAGTTATGTCTCTGTATCTGTATATGTCTACGGTTGTTCTTGTGTACTTGTAAAATGTAGTCATACAATATTACAGTTAAGAAATGTATGTCTGATAAGATAAGAATTATGATACATAATTCATGGTTTGTGTATGAGGCTCATATGACCATATAATATATATAATATGAACTGAACTTACAGTATAGAGACCACATTTTGGTCGGATACTGTAGGTTCAGGCTAAATAGATTGCAGGTCATAGTAACTTTGGTTGCCCTGACTACGAAATCATGATATACTGTATGTCACTAGTGTGGAAAATTACCAACACTACGTGTCCCTTTCTTCCTGTTACTTCCTTGTTATGATCTGGGAACAAATGAATAAGTCCCACGATTCTTACTGTCATAAACTGTACTCTTTATATACTGTTCTCCTCCATCTTGGAAGAGAGAGAGAATTATCAAGCTGCCACCCGGATGGCAGCTCACTGTTTGTCTCCTCTGTCTGACTCCTCTCAAAATACAGCAATCTATGGACTGTCCTTTGGCTCGTGTCTCTTATTTTGGTTATGGATTTTATCCATAATTTTAATTATGGATTTATAGATCCATACTTGTTTAACATTAATATTAATTTACATTTCAATGGTCCATCGTCGCCGCATACAGTTTGTCAACATTGGCCGACTGAGAGACGGAGTGTTCAGGCTGTTTAGCCATGGTTCACTCTCTCCCCCGGTGGAACAATGTTGCAACACGTATGAAAAAGTACCAGGAAAATCTCTACATTGCTGCATTTTCAGACAAAGGTTTTTATTTGGACAACAGTGTTATCTGAGTTTTGGATTAATGTGGAACCTGCGTGGACATCCGGGAGCAGCGGACCGTGTTGGACCGTCGGACACAAGACGTTGGATACTCCCCCGGTCCTTGGCTGCACCTGGATCTCTACGCCTGGCAAATTCCTAAGTTGATTAAGATAAGTACATATTTACTTAGTCCCCGTAACGTGTTGTGTCTTTGAATTTTGAATTAACGATGTTAATGTAATTATAATTGATATGATTTGTGAATTATGTTCTCTCCCCGTCTGGAGGATTCCGAAAGCTCCTAATAATGTTTTGGTTTGACACGCGTCGTAAATTAACCCCAATCTACTAGATACAGAATGGTCGTAAATCTCTTTGTTTCATCTTACAACGTTTCAAGGTGGTGATCAACACCTTAAATCTATTTTTATCTATTTCTCTGGTCTCTCCCTCTCATTGACATGAGGATTAGTAGAGACAAATATTTTCAGACTTAACTTTTTCGGTACAGTCGTTGTCTTTTGTCTGGACCCACAAGTGAATTTGCAACTCATCTTGTTGAATGGTCATTATATGTTTGGTTTATAACCTAGGGCGAGAACTTCTAGTCAGCCTGAATTTAACGAGTACTTCTAGTCAGTTGTGGTTATAGCTTTTTATGTCTGGACCCTATGAAGGGTCAGTATTTGTCAGTTTGTTACTGTTATGTTCACTGTACCGATAATACTGTGTTTATTTAGGTCTCTCACTTTCATGGCTTGGCCCAGCCATTGGAAATTGAGAAACAATATTTTATCTTTAAGACTATATGTTACTGACCAGTTCTGTTTTCTGTAATATTAAGTACTTTTAAGAAGTTTTAAAATATCTTTGAGAAATTAAAGTTAAGATTTAAGATTAAGAATAACTAACTCAAATTATTGATGCCTAAATTAATTTAAACTATTGTAACATTAAGATTTTAGAGCCTTCCATATGACTATGGTTGTGTTTACAGTATTGATAATTCCTGTTTACTCTATCTGTCCCTCACTCCCTTGCTGCAGTCGCGATGCAGGTGGGGGAGTCAGGAACACCTAAATTAATTTAATATGTTGTAACGTTAAGTTTTAAACCTGACCAGAGGCTTCTGGCTGTGTCCGAGTATAAATTGTCATTTATTTGATGACTTTTCTGTGAGAATGAATTTACTGTACTGTATGTGTGTGTGCGGGCATGCGCCTGTGTGTGCGTGAATGTCGCTTTGACCCTTATCTCTTTTCATTCCTCCCCCACTCTTGTGTGAGTGCGTGCGTGAGCGTCCATGTGACTGATTCATGCCTGCTGAGTGTGTGCGTCTGCTCTTGTATGACTGTGTGTAACCACCTGCCAGCCAAGGCCGCACTGTTTTTTTGAGATATCTAATGTTTTGGGAACAAGTGTCTCTGTTTTGACCTCCTTTCTCTCATTTTCATAAACATTTTGATTGTTTACTGTCTAAAATATTTTGTTGATGTTCTATCCTGTCTTGTTATGAATACATTTAAGAAAAACTTCATTACCCATAAATCTCTTGTTTTAAAACTTCCTGTTCCCTGGTTACCATAACAACCTTTAGACCCATTGTTGAGAAGGACAAGGTCGCTTCTCGCCCCTAAGGCGTATTACTGGTACTAGACACAGTGTCTAGCAACTCTCCCCATTCCCGACTGGTACTGTATAGTGCCCTTTTCATTGATTTAAATAATTTAAATTATTTTATTTAACTTCTATGTCACATCTATATTGATGTGCCAAAACGGGGGAGTGTTTAAGGATTAATTCTGATTTAATTTTGATTTGTTTTTAATTAATTTAATTTGGTTTTTCATTGATTTAAGATTTATTTGAAACTTAATTTGAAATATTTCTGTTTACATGGGCTGGACGGAGAGAGGAATGCAGTGTGGGGAAGGAGAATCGGGTCACCGGAAAATCACCACGACTGAGGCGGGGTGCAGACGAACCACCATCTGAGGCCAGGACAGTGCATGCCATTCCACCGCAGCGGCACGAGTCAAATCGTGCCTGGTCGGTGAGTTTCTGTTGCACTGTTGTCATGCCATGTAGTAGTACAAACGCTACCTGAAGAATTAAATTGTTATGAACAAATGACTGGCCAAGGTTTCGTCCCCCGTAGGAAACACCTGAAAAAGAAGAAGAGACCCAGAAGAACCCACAGCTCCTGCATGTCCTCCTCCGCACGTCTCTCCATGCCCCACCATCATCATCATCATCCGATCATTGGACTTATGGATTTTTTAATTCATCTTTTATTACAGGTTTTCATTTTTCATTCTTTATTTTTATCTGTTTATTCAATTTTAATTCTGTCTTCATTCATCTGTAAAAAACGATGAAATATTTTTATTTGGTGTCATATTTCTTTAACTTTAAGGATTTATTACAGTTCCCTTTAAAAAAATATTATTACAGTCCTTTTTGAAAATTTGAATTTCTAAATATTATTAAAGTCTTCATATTATTATTATTATGATTACCCTGATAAAATGTTTAATGTGGAGGTCATATGAACCTCATACAAAAATTAAAAGGGTAGATTGATAAGATAAGAATTATGATACATAATTCATGGTTTGTGTATGAGGCTCATATGACCATATAATATATATAATATGAACTGAACTTACAGTATAGAGACCACATTTTGGTCGGATACTGTAGGTTCAGGCTAAATAGATTGCAGGTCATAGTAACTTTGGTTGCCCTGACTACGAAATCATGATATACTGTATGTCACTAGTGTGGAAAATTACCAACACTACGTGTCCCTTTCTTCCTGTTACTTCCTTGTTATGATCTGGGAACAAATGAATAAGTCCCACGATTCTTACTGTCATAAACTGTACTCTTTATATACTGTTCTCCTCCATCTTGGAGGAGAGAGAGAGATTTAGAAAGCTGCCGCTATGGCAGCTCACTGTTTTGTCTCCTCTGTCTGACCCTCTCTAAATACAGCAATCTAAAAGATATAGTCCTTTGGTCTCTTTGTCTTATTTTAATTATGGATTTATAGATCCATACTTGTTTAACATTAATATTAATTTACATTTCAATGTCATACTTCCTTGTGAGGCTAAATTGTTTGCAGTACAGCTATCAGTTGTTTTATTTAAATGATTGGTGTTTGTACAATAAACAGTTGAAATGGAAGTGGTCGTTTTCAATATATGTCATTTGTTATTAGAACAGCTCAAAGCAATGCAGTTTGGAAGTTTTCTTGAATAATCTTAATTTAGCTAATCAATGAAGCTGGGGTTATAATACCACAATGAGAAACTAGTTGCAAAGAGTCATATTTTCTTAATCAACAGTCAAAAGTGAAAACAGTAAAAAATGCACTTGATTTAAAGGACAACTTTAGTTTTTTACAACAAGGGTTCATATTTTAGATTGTAATTAAAGAATATAAAAGATGAGTGTTAAAATTATTTCATTTACTTCTTTCTATTGTTTTAGAGATTCTTATTTCAGTGTTTGGTGGCATGCGTACAAGTGGCTAAATATGTTATTTTAGACAGAATAAGCCCATTCCCAAGATACAACTCAACCTTTCATGGTTGGATGTGACTTATGGGGGCTAGAAGTGTTACTGTAAATAGCAATGAAGAAACTGCTGGCTTATTGTGTCTAAAAAGACATATTTAGCCACTTGTACGCATGCCCCGATGCGTACGCATGCCCCACATTTTAGCACGGTAAACGCGATAAAAGAATAGAACGAAGCAAATGAAAAGATTTTAACACTCACTTTTTCTTTTGTCTAATTACAATCTAAAATATGAACCCTTGTTGTAAAAAAAAAACAAAGTTGTCCTTTAACAAAAACATTGAAAGTGCTATAGTTTTGATCAGCTGAAACTAAGTTTCTTTTTTTTTCTTTTCTTTTCTTTTTTTTTACTAATTGTGCTTTCAATGAAAGTGAAATATCTGGGTGTTCTAATGAGATGGTTTTAAAGAACAACCTAAATTGCAGTTGTCTTAATGAACCCTGGTCATAAGAGGGTGTATCTAGTAGATTCAGTCATTCTGTCAGGGGTAGAGGTGTTTGCTGTGGATTTTCATCTATAGACCTGTTGGCTCTCCTTTTCACTTCAAATATAACCTCCAACCTTTTCTTAGTGTGAAAATCCTGGTGGTGCAGTGGTAAAGCAGAGGACTCACAACCTGAAGGTTGTGGGTTTGAATCTGACTACAGGAAAGTCTTTAACTTTGGTCTTTTTAAGGCAAAGAGCATGGAAGCAGCCCGCCCCCCTCATCATTCCCTCTTTTAGCTCCGGTAGGAGAGGGAGGGGCATTGGAGGCAGCCCAACCTCTTTTTCACACCCTCTTTTAGCTCTGGTAGGAGAGGGAGGAGCATAGATAAAGCCCACCCCCAGGGGGAGGAGTTTAATACATTTGCATATTGGGTACTTATCAGATTCCTGTTTGGTTTTCTAAGGCATTTGTTAATTTAATTGGTTTTTTGTTTTGTTTCTTCCCATTGCAAGCTTGGTTTCAACCATTTTATTGAGGGTTTTGTTGTTGTTTGAGTTAGTTTTATTTATTTATTTTTAGTTGATCATTAGTTTTGTTTGAGCTTTGAACCTACAACCTTTGGTACATGGAACTTTGACTTATCTTTTGAGCCACGCTGGTATGCAGATATAATTGGGACGAATGTAATACTTGACCCACGTTTTAGATTTCAAATGGACAATGAAAATGTTCATCATGAGTCTTGAGCTTTGAACCTACAACCTCTGGTACATAAACCTTTCACTCATCTTTGGAGCCATGCTGGTATGGATAAATAATTGGGAATGTAATACTTGACCCACCAAATCCTGGGATTTGATCACATGACCTTGTGTTGACAAGTCAAGAGCTTTTACAACTAAGCCACCCAACACACTTTTGTGTTTGTGTACTTTATTGTCTGTTTTGTATTGTCTTGTATGTCATGACTTTTGAATAAAGTTATATTTAAAAAAAATTGACCAAGTTGAAAAACTCCAAACAAAAATTCTCCTCTGAGGAAATGGCACTTCGCAGAGGCTTTCCACCTATGCTTTCCACCGAGGAGGAAAGCGGTGGAAAGCATAGGTGGAAAGTCTCTGAGCTGTGCCATTTCCTAAGAGGAGGAAAATTTGGTGGATTTTTTCAACTTGGTCAAATGTTGTTTTTTTTTTCCTTTTTTTTGGAGCTGTGTGGAACACAAGCTCCCTATACGTGGCCGTGTGTGTGGGTCTCCGTCCGTGTCTGTATGTAGCCTAAACTTCGGCACGCTACTAGTCCCGCACCATTTACGCCACCCCCGCAATATATACATCAAGGGTTAGGGTTAGGGTTAGGGTAAATTGTCAATGACGACGCGGCCCAGTTCCCCCAAGGGCCCCTGGCAACGGCCCCACCGGCCCAATGGTTATTCCAGCCCTGGTGACGCCCCTGGTTAAAGCACAAGGAAAACTGCTGTGGAGGAAAAAGCACGTGGATCACTGCGATAAGCTGTTCTCTGGACGTTGCCAAGGTCACAGGTTCAAACCCCACCATGAGTAGCGTGTGACTCCAAAGCATGTTTTGAATGCTAACATCCAGAACAACAGTTAAAGCATCAGGAACACGCTTCTTCTTCTGTGTGTGGTCAGATGGCTAACACACCGTTGTGTTGCCAGTCTCTGGGCATGTCGGAGACAGATGTCACAGGTCATGTAGATCAGGGGTTCCCAAACTTTTTAGTCTCAGGGCACCTCATAAATATTTTTTAAATCCGAGGCACCCCTGGGCCCTACATTATAATTTTCACTCCCAGGACCTTATATTTATAGCATATCGTCGTTGTCGGGTGGAAACCTTTTATGTCCAAAACCGTTCGTTTTGTATTTATCATCTATAAAATGTACTAAACTAGTGAAAACAGCCGATCTACAAGCACACTGTGTGCTTGTAGATCGGCTGTTTTCACTAGTTTTGTGCGACGGTCTTGTATGATGAAGCAGGGCTTTGCTTTACCAAAAGACTTACACATTTGAAACTTGGAGATACGAGGTTTCTGCCCGACAGTGACGATATTTTAGTGATTATGTTGCGAGGAAAGGAAATTAGGTCTACTAGCCAGGATAAAAAATCTACCATGATCTGCTCACTGCAAATACCCACAGTGGCCAAATCAAGTTGGGCTCCCATCGACTTTCTATACAGGAGGAAAATACCCCGAAAAAGAAAATCAGCTGTAAGTAGGATGTGAGGGGTCTAACTAGGGGTTTGCCATGATGCTGAATCCATTGCAAGCATTTGTTTTGCACAAAAAACATTCCTTTGGCTAAAAATGGCCCCAGAAAATGATGGTTTAGTGATGAAAAGTGATGAGTCATCAAAAAGTCATCTTTTGTTGGCGTTTTCTGGGGCCAATGAATGTTTTTTGTGCAAAACAAATGTTTGCAATGGATTCAGCATCATGACAAACCCCTAATTAGATCCCTCACATCCTACTTAAAGCAGATTTTTTTTGGGGGGGGGTATTTTCCTCCTGTATAGAAAGTCGATGGGAGCCCAACTTGATTTGGCCACTGTGGGTATTTGCAGTGAGCAGATCGTGGTAGATGTTTTATCCTGGCTAGTAGACCTAATTTCCTAACAGAATCAGTTGAAAAACTAAATAATACAATTTTGTCCAACCTCTGCCTTAATTTTATCGGACTACAGTCACATTACAACCAGTACCAACTAACATCTGAGACCTGACTGAGTGAAAAATTATGTCATTAATGCAGTGTCACTTAGGCCTAGATGAAAAAGGGAAAGAAAGAGGGGAGAATAACAATTCTAACATGAAGGACCCATCCAGTCCAAAGGAACATTTTTAACATTTACCTTCAAAAACCTGATTTTGTCCACACATATTCCACCATCCCAGTCTGAAAAGAAACAAAGCTGTGTATAAATGTAGTACAGTGAGACATCAAGGTTAAAAAGGATAACACAAATTGACAGATTATATGTACAACATAGTGTTTAATATTTAATATGATATCATATTTAATAGTTCTGTGTTCTGTTGACTGGATGAACGCTGTGTGGTGTCCTGGATTCGGGTTTCTTTTTTGTTTTGTGTGAAAGTGAATAAACAACCATGCTAATCATGCTGTGAAAAACAACAACATTCCTCAAAACGATGAAGGCAAACCATGGGTTTTTTCCTTGTTATGAGGAAATAGCTGAAAAATACCCGTGATCCAATTCCAGTGTGGAACGAACACTGTTATCAGTTGCCAGGTCTCTGCTGAATGTCAACCAAGCAAACAAACATTTATACAAGAGCAGACATTGTTCACTGACATTGCCATGACCCAAAATGGCTGCCTGGTATCACGCTACAGCAGAGGTTCTCAAGGTGGGGTCCAGGGACCCAAAGGGTCCTTGAGGGGGTTCCAAGAGGTCTCTAACTCTGACAGTGTACGAATGGAACCAAATTAACCCAGAAAGAATCCATTTGGTTCCATTTGTACTCTCTCAGTATACTGTCAGTATCATGTCAGTATCACAGCTAGTATCATGTCAGTATCACAGCCAGTATCATGCTATAATGGTCAGTAACATGTCAGTATCATGCTACTAGTAAGACACCCAAGGGTGGAATGCGACCTCAGGGTGACATGCAACCTCGCCCTAAAGGGCGAGGTCGCGCCAATTCTTGACAATCTGGCCAACCACAGTGTTTCTCTGACGATTCTAGTTGTTGTCATTCTGGGGGAGTTTGTTCATGTTTTTGTGAGGGTATCAACCCTAGGAGACACGGGGAGAACACGCAAACTCCACACAGAAAGGCCCTATCGCTCACACCCTAGGTTCGGTTGGCGATAGGGCCTTTCTGTGTGGAGTTTGCCTAAACATGGAGATGTGGTACAGAAGGACTCCTATATGGGCATAAAAAGTATGTCATGTGACATCACTTCCTGTACAGACAGTCAGACAGACAGCCATTGACTCCGACCCTATGACGGTAGTCCCATATGACATGATGTACTAGACTATCTCCATATATAGTGTTATCCACATCTCCATGTTTAGGCCAAACAGATTCGCTCCATTTCTCCATGTATAGGTCCAAATGCCCAACATTGAGCTTGACAACGAAACGTTCTTAACACAGCAGCCCCCATATTTACTTTAGAAAATATGTTAAATTCTAAGTACGTTTCGAGTACCGATTTGATACAAGAGGGAATAAGCACTACACTTCTGGAATCATGTGCGTCGACTTAAAGTTGGATCCAGGCCTAATAACTTTATCTGGCCACCCCGTTGCCACCTCCTTGTTACATTTTCTTTTCTCCAGGTGGATGGACATTCTTTCATGGTTATGTCAAAACATGCCCATATGTGGACATTACCAAATATGGGCATTTCCAGATATGTCCTTAATATTGATAACATTGGGACAGGGATCTCCATATATGGGCATAAAACGTATGTTAATTAGTAAAGCCAAGCTTGGGTTTGATGCCTTGGGATTTCTATATTTGGACATAAGTGTATACCCAATAGGTCATCATCTGGAAAGGTAGGGTGTAAATCAGAGTAAAGCAGGCTTTTGAGCTAGTTAGGGCCAGAGATTGATGACATCAGAAATCCCCATATATGGGCATAAAGGGATTTTGCTTTTGGGAATGCCCATCTATGGCATTTTAATTTTATTTTATCCTTTATTAATAAAAATACATGTATGTATCCATATACATATGGAGTTCAATATTGATGTTTTTGGAGAAGGTATGTTGTAAATGTATGCTACTTAGTAAAGGTTGGCGATAGGGCCTTTCTGTGCGGAGTTTGCCTAAACATGGAGATGTGGTACAGAAGGACTCATATATGGGCATAAAAAGTATGTCATGTGACATCACTTCCTGTACAGACAGTCAGACAGACAGCCATTGACTCCGACCTAACAATAGCTACTGTCTATGACGGTAGTTCCATATGACATATTGGACTAGACTATCTCCATATATAGTGTTATCCACATCTCCATGTTAGGACTCATATATGGGCATAAAAAGTATGTCATGTGACATCACTTCCTGTACAGACAGTCAGCCATTGACTTCGGATTAACAATGGCTACTGTCTATGACGGTAGTCCCATATGACATATTGGACTAGACTATCTCCATATATAGTGTTATCAACATCTCCATGTTTAGACAGCCAATGACTCCGGCCTAACAATGGCTACTTTCTATGACGGTAGTCCCATATGACATGATGGACTGGACTATCTCCATATATAGTGTTATCCACATTTCGTGTAGCCGCCCTGTACAGGAGGTGATGTCACAACTCGCTGACATCACACTGACATCACAGAGGATACGGACGGTCACGAGGATACGGAAGGAAGGAAGGACACTCAAGCGACACGGTTCTTCAGAGTATATGCGACCTTCGGTCGCAATAATGGTCAGTATCATGCTATAATGGTCGGTATCATGTCAGTATCATGCTATAATGGTCGGTATCATGTCAGTATCATGCTATAATGGTCAGTATCATGGTCAGTATCATGGTCAGTATCATGTCAGTGTCATGGTCAGTGTCATGGTCAGTGTCATGGTCAGTATCATGGTCAGAGTCATGGTCAGTATCATGTCAGTATCATGGTCAGTGTCATGTCAGTATCATGGTCAGTATCATGTCAGTATCATGGTCAGTATCATGTCAGTATCATGGTCAGTATCATGTCAGTATCATGGTCAGTATCATGGTCAGTGTCATGGTCAGTATCATGTCAGTATCATGGTCAGTGTCATGGTCAGTGTCATGGTCAGTATCATGTCAGTATCATGGTCAGTATCATGTCAGTATCCTGGTCAGTATCATGGTCAGTATCATGTCAGTATCATGGTCAGTATCATGTCAGTATCATGGTCAGTATCATGTCAGTATCATGGTCAGTATCATGGTCAGTGTCATGGTCAGTATCATGTCAGTATCATGGTCAGTGTCATGGTCAGTGTCATGGTCAGTATCATGGTCAGTATCATGTCAGTATCATGGTCAGTATCATGGTTAGTAGCATGGTCAGTGTCATGGTCAGTATCATGTCAGTATCATGGTCAGTGTCATGGTCAGTGTCATGGTCAGTATCATGGTCAGTATCATGGTCAGTGTCATGGTCAGTATCATGTCAGTATCGTGGTCAGTATCATGTCAGCAGAGTATGCATGCTCAAGCTGGAGCAGATCACGTCATACCAAACTCGACACAACCTTAAATGACACTCACCGCATCATCACGGGATGCGTCAAGACAACACCTGTCCTGTGCCTCTATACGCTAGCCGGCATCTCTCCCCCGACACATCAGACGACTACCTATTGCTCAAGATGAACGGAGAACACAGGAGATAGACATTAGACACCCCTTGCAAGGTCACGTAGCACCCCCCCACGCAGGCTCCGATCCAGAGGCAGTTTCATGCAGTCCAGTCCTGCCCCTCGGGACAACCAAACAAGAAGCAAGGGCCAACTTCTGGGAAGATGAATGGCAAAGCAACGACAAACAAGCTCTTGAATGGTTGGACAGAGGAATCACACCAACAGAAAGCCTCACTATAGTGGCCACAACCTTTGCTGGACAATCTGGAAGTCACTAAAGAGAGGGCAGAACGAAATTTCTGATATTGCTATGGACTCGAAGAAGAAGAAGAAGAAGAAGTATCATGTCAGTATCATGTCGATATCCTGGTCAGTATCCTGCCAGTGTCATGGTCAATATCATGTCAGTATATCATCATGGTACAGGACAGAGGTTTTCAAACATTTTTGACTCAGGATACCCCTGTAAATAACCTTTTCATCCAGGCACCCCTGAATTACACTCTTAATTTTTAGAATCTTACATACTATTGGAGAAATATCTGTTTCCATCAGAACTGACTGAAAATAATGTTATACTTGACGTTGCACTTGAACCCCAGCATCCCTATTCTGGGGGGAAGGTTCACCAAAAATAGCCGATCTACAAGCTCAGCTTGTAGATCGGCTATTTTTGGTGAAGAGAGCTGTCATAGATGGAAAAAGAACTCATTAAGTACAGAGCAAATCAGGTCTGTTTTACTAAGCATAGTGAAGTGATATTGATGTAGTGATATTGATGAATTTCAAATATTTTCAAATTATCTCGCGGCACCCCTGGACTGGCATCACGGCACCCCAGGGTGCCCCGGCCGTCACCCACTTTGAAAACCCCTGGTATATAGGAGTCCTTGAAGTTAAGTTTGAGAACCACTGCTCTAACAGCTACTGTAAGTCTCCTTCCTCCGTCATTGTACTACACGACTTGCCTGGAGAAACTGCAGCCTGACAGGAAGCTGTGTGGCGGAGTCCGTCCACCAGATAGCTGGCTAAGGAGGTCATAGGGGTGCTTGCTCACTCATGTCCTCATCACCACAGCCTCACAGCGGGAGGGGTGGGGTCAGGGGCGTCACGGGGGGGGTGACTGAGTTACTAGGGCCCAAGGTGGAGGGGGCCTTAACTATTTTATACTTTAGCTATTGGAAAATAGCAGATCTACAAGCTAAATATTTTGAGATGGGGGTCCGTGGCCAAATACATATCATTTTGGGGGTCCTTCACGTGAAAAAGTTTAAGCACCACTGACATACAAACATAGGTTTTTCAGACACTTTTTCACGATTTTTCAAAAATAGCAGATCTACAAGCTCGCAGTGTGCCGCGCTGTGAGCTTGTATATCTGCTATTTTCCAATAGCTTAAGGCCCCCTCCACCTTGGGCCCTAGTAACTCAGTCCCACTCCCAAAAATAGCAGATCTACAAGCTCGCAGTGTGCCGCGCTGTGAGCTTGTATATCTGCTATTTTCCAATAGCTTAAGGCCCCCTCCACCTTGGGCCCTAGTAACTCAGTCCCACTCCCCCCCCCCCCTGTGATGCGGTGCCACGCTGTGAGCTTGTATATCTGCTATGTTTCAATAGTTAAAGCACAAAATAATGCGTAATAATGCGTTCCCAGTCTAAATGGGTTAAACCCCCTCCTCCCCCTATGAAAAACTTTCATGGGCGGCCCACAGTGAATCCTTGTACCCAGGGCGCAGAAATTTGGTGCGACGCCCCTGGGTGGGGTGGTGGTGGTGGTGGTGGTGGTAGTGGTGGTGGTGGGGGGGGGGTTGATGGCTTCTTGTTGACGGACGAATCCAGCGTGACCAACGCGGCCTGCTGACCAGGTATCATTTTACCTCCCAGACAGCCCAGTGACTGACAGATGCGACGGAGCGACATTGCGCGTTCTATTAAATGACATATAAATGTTTAATCGGGCAGAATGGGTGCCTGTTTAGTGAACAAGGGGTCATTGTTTAGGGCGGGTAATGGCGCTGGCAGCCTGGCAGGACCCATGGGCGCGCTGCGGGCCGCGGACCAAGTGTGTCAGGTGAGCGGGGTGTGATTGATGGGATGGAACAATGGGGCTGGGCCAAGTTGCTAATTGCGGCGCTTGCGTTGTCAGAGCATGTCTTTTACGGCCGCTTGTTAATTTTGCTCTCATAAAACCAATGTCAGGGAGCGTCCAAATAAGACAATCTGCCGCCTTGGGTTTTATGGAGGCATTCTCGCTCTCTCACTCTCTCTGTCTCTCTCTCTCTCTCTCTCGCAGACACAAATACACACACGCATACAAGCACATACGCACACACCCTCTCTCTCTATCTCTCTCACACACACACACACCCACACACACACACACACACACACACACACACACACACGCACGCACACACACGCACACACACACACACACACACACACACACACACACACACACACACCAAACACCACTTTTACGTTATTGGTGGTGCTCCATGGAAAATATCCATATCATTTCCTCAAGATAAGCTCTTTTACACACACAGCACACACGCATGCAGACATTGACCTATACACACACTGTATTATGTACATATACAGTATGTGTATATAATGCATATTATATTGTACTAGAAGCTGGGCCGCCCTTCGGGCGGCCCAGCGTCTAGTCGGCGACCTGGCCAACTCGGAACAACGTAAATAGGGAATGAATGCCCCGCCCTTTAATGCAAACCCCATTATACCTGTTGTCATAGGACCCGTTTTGACCATCTGTTTGCCTGTGTCCATTTATGCCCATATATGGAGATATCTGTTATCTGTCTGTCTGTCAGCGTCCATTTTATGTCCATATATGGAGATCACTGCAGATATAGTTCTGGGTCCATTTTATGCCCATATATGCCCATATATGGAGATATCTGTCTATTAGCGTCCATTTCACGCCCATATATGGAGATCTCTGAATCTGTCTGTCTGTGTCCCTTTATGCCCGTATATGGAGATCTTTGTGATTCTGCGTAAATTTTATGCCCATATATGCCATTTGCGTCCATTTTATGCCCATTTATGGAGATCTCTGTATCCGTCTGTCTGTGTGTCTGTCTGTGTCCCTTTATGCCGTATGAGATCTCTGAATCTGTCTGTCTGTGTCCCTTTATCCATTTTATGCCCATATATGGGGGCATTCATTTTATGCCCATATATGGAGAACGCGCGTGCCCGTGGGACAAACGGTTCTCATATGGGGGCATTAATTTTATGCCCATATATGGAGAACGCGCGTGCCCGTGGGACGAACGGTTCTCGAGATACGCGGATTACCTACATACATACACACTCACAGAGATTTTTTGTTGACTCATGTGGCGTACGTCTGCCCATATATGCCCATATATGGAGATATCTGTCTATTTGCGTCCATTTCACGCCCATATATGGAGATCTCTGAATCTGTCTGTCTGTGTCCCTTTATCCATTTTATGCCCATATATGGGGGCATTCATTTTATGCCCATATATGGAGAACGCGCGTGCCCGTGGGACGGAACGCGCGTGCCCGTGGGACGAACGGTTCTCGGAGATCTCTGAATCTGTCTGTCTGTGTCCCTTTATCCATTTTATGCCCATATATGGGGGCATTCATTTTATGCCCATATATGGAGAACGCGCGTGCCCGTGGGACGGAACGCGCGTGCCCGTGGGACGAACGGTTCTCATATGGGGGCATTCATTTTATGCCCATATGGAGAACGCGCGTGCCCGTGGGACGAACGGTTCTCGAGATACGTGGATTACCTACATACATACACACTCACAGAGATTTTTTGTTGACTCATGTGGCGTACGTGATGTCAGAGCCTTTTATGAAGTGATGTCACAATGAGTCAGAGCTTTCGCCGATTTCCTCAGAAACAGCCTGATGTCAACAATCAACCCCGCATAAGGAGATTCCGAACGTTTCGCGCCGGTTTGGGAAAACCGCGCGTCGGGTCGGGTCGAGACCCGGCACTGCACTCCGTGCCGTGGCCATATATGGGGGCATTCATTTTATGCCCATATATGGAGAACGCGCGTGCCCGTGGGACGGAACGCGCGTGCCCGTGGGACGAACGGTTCTCGGAGATCTCTGAATCTGTCTGTCTGTGTCCCTTTATCCATTTTATGCCCATATATGGGGGCATTCATTTTATGCCCATATATGGAGAACGCGCGTGCCCGTGGGACGGAACGCGCGTGCCCGTGGGACGAACGGTTCTCATATGGGGGCATTCATTTTATGCCCATATGGAGAACGCGCGTGCCCGTGGGACGAACGGTTCTCGAGATACGTGGATTACCTACATACATACACACTCACAGAGATTTTTTGTTGACTCATGTGGCGTACGTGATGTCAGAGCCTTTTATGAAGTGATGTCACAATGAGTCAGAGCTTTCGCCGATTTCCTCAGAAACAGCCTGATGTCAACAATCAACCCCGCATAAGGAGATTCCGAACGTTTCGCGCCGGTTTGGGAAAACCGCGCGTCGGGTCGGGTCGAGACCCGGCACTGCACTCCGTGCCGCGGCGGGGAACGCGCGTGCCGAATCTGAAGCCGGTGGGACGAACGGTTCTCGAGATACGCGGATTACAAACACACACACACACACACGCAGAGACTTCTCGCATTTATAGATAGACTAGAAGCTGGACCGCCCTTCGGGCGGCCCAGCGTCTAGTCGGTGACCTGGCCAACTCGGGAACGATGTAAATAGGGAATGAATGCCCCGCCCTTTAATGCAAACCCCATTATACCTGTTGTCATAGGACCCGTTTTGACCATCTGTTTGCCTGTGTCCATTTATGCCCATATATGGAGATATCTGTATCTGTCTGTCTGTCGGCGTCCATTTTATGTCCATATATGGAGATCACTGCAGATATAGTTCTGAGTCCATTTTATGCCCATATGCCCATATATGGAGATATCTGTCTATTTGCGTCCATTTTATGCCCATATATGGAGATCTCTGTATCTGTCTGTCTGTGTCCCTTTATGCCCGTATATGGAGATATCTGTTTATCTGCGTCCATTTTATGCCCATATATGAGATCTCTGTCGCTTTTTGTTTGTTTCTTCTTTAAGCAGAATACACAGCCTGCTTATTTATGCCCATATATGGAGATCTCTGTATCTGTCTGTCTGTGTCCCTTTATGCCCGTATATGGAGATATCTGTTTATCTGCGTCCATTTTATGCCCATATATGAGATCAATATGGAGATCTCTGTATCTGTCTGTCTGTGTCCCTTTATGCCCGTATATGGAGATATCTGTTTATCTGCGTCCATTTTATGCCCATATATGAGATCTCTGTCGCTTTTTGTTTGTTTCTTCTTTAAGCAGAATACACAGCCTGCTTAAATCTGCATCATTCAAGTCATCCTCCCAGTCCCACGCTTTGTCGCTTGTCTTATGTTTGTCTTTGTCTCTTTTATTTTCTTTTTTGGAGCGGACCCCATGAATGCCCCACCCTTTAATGCAAACCCCAATATACCTGTTGTCATAGGACCCGTTTTGACCATCTGTTAGCCTTTGTCCCCACCCTTTAATGCAAACCCCAATATACCTGTTGTCATAGGACCCGTTTTGACCATCTGTTTGCCTTTGTCCCCTTATGCCCATATATGGAGATCTCTGCACACACAGTACCGGTTGACCATCTGTTAGCCTTTGTCCCCACCCTTTAATGCAAACCCCAATATACCTGTTGTCATAGGACCCGTTTTGACCATCTGTTTGCCTTTGTCCCCTTATGCCCATATATGGAGATCTCTGCACACACAGTACCGGTTGCGGAAAACTCTGATGTCAGACATCAGCTCCCCATTCGGGGATTCATTTTATGCCCATATCTGGAGAACGCGCGTGCCGGTGGGAAGAACGGTTCTCGAGATTCACATACATACATACACATTCACAGAGATTTTTTGTTGACTCATGCGGCGTACGTGATGTCAGAGCCTTTTATGAAGTGATGTCACAATGAGTCAGCGATTGTGCCGATTTCCTCAGGAACAGCCTGATGTCAACAATCAGCTCCGCGTAAGGAGATTCCGAACGTTTCGCGCCGCTTCGGGAAAACCGCATGCCGAGTCGGGCCGAGGCCCGGCACTGCACTCCGCGCCGCGGCGGGGAACGCGCGTGCCGAATCTGAAGCCGGTGGGACGAACGGTTCTCGAGATACGCGGATTACAAACAAACAAACAAACAAACAAACAGACAGAGATTTGTCGCATTTATAGATAGACTAGAAGCTGGGCCGCCCTTCGGGCGGCCCAGCGTCTAGTCGGCGACCTGGCCAACTCGGAACAATGTAAATAGGGAATGAATGCCCCGCCCTTTAATGCAAACCCCATTATACCTGTTTTTTACCTGGTCATAGGACCCGTTTTGACCATCTGTCTGCCTGTGTCCATTTATGCCCATATATGGAGATATTTGTATCTGTCTGTCTGTCTGTCGGCGTCCATTTTATGTCCATATATGGAGATCACTGCAGTTATAGTTCTGGGTCCATTTTATGCCCATGCATATATGGAGATATCTGTCTATCTGCGTCCATTTTATGCCCATATATGGAGTATCTGTCTGTGCCTCCAACTGTGTTGCAGACACAGTGCCGGTTCCCCCTTTAATGCAAACCTCATTATACCTGTTGTCATAGGACCCGTTTTGAACATCTGTTTGCCTGTGTCCATTTATGCCCATATGGAGATATCTGTATCTGTCTGTCTGTCTGTCTGTCTGTCGGCGTCCATTTTATGTCCATATATGGAGATCACTGCAGTTATAGTTCTGGGTCCATTTTATGCCCATATATGGAGATATCTGTCTATCTGCGTCCATTTTATGCCCATATATGGAGTATCTGTCTGTGCCTCCAACTGTGTTGCAGACACAGTGCCGGTTCCCCCTTTAATGCAAACCTCATTATACCTGTTGTCATAGGACCCGTTTTGAACATCTGTTTGCCTGTGTCCATTTATGCCCATATATGGAGATATCTGTATCTGTCTGTCTGTCTGTCTGTCGGCGTCCATTTTATGTCCATATATGGAGATCACTGCAGTTATAGTTCTGGGTCCATGTTATGCCCATATATGGAGATATCTGTCTATCTGCGTCCATTTTATGCCCATATATGGAGTATCTGTCTGTGCCTCCAATCTGTCTGTCTGTCTGTCTGTCTGTCTGTCTGTCGGCGTCCATTTTATGTCCATATATGGAGATCACTGCAGTTATAGTTCTGGGTCCATTTTATGCCCATATATGGAGATATCTGTCTATCTGCGTCCATTTTATGCCCATATATGGAGTATCTGTCTGTGCCTCCAACTGTGTTGCAGACACAGTGCCGGTTCCCCCTTTAATGCAAACCTCATTATACCTGTTGTCATAGGACCCGTTTTGAACATCTGTTTGCCTGTGTCCATTTATGCCCATATATGGAGATATCTGTATCTGTCTGTCTGTCTGTCTGTCTGTCGGCGTCCATTTTATGTCCATATATGGAGATCACTGCAGTTATAGTTCTGGGTCCATTTTATGCCCATATATGGAGATATCTGTCTATCTGCGTCCATTTTATGCCCATATATGGAGTATCTGTCTGTGCCTCCAACTGTGTTGCAGACACAGTGCCGGTTCCCCCTTTAATGCAAACCTCATTATACCTGTTGTCATAGGACCCGTTTTGAACATCTGTTTGCCTGTGTCCATTTATGCCCATATATGGAGATATCTGTATCTGTCTGTCTGCGTCCATTTTATGCCCATATATGGAGATCTTTGACCATCTGTTTGCCTCTGTCCATTTATGTCCATATATGGAGATATCTGGCTATCTGCGTCCATTTTATGCCCATATATGGATATATGGAGATCACTGCAGTTATATATCTGGCTATCTGCGTCCATTTTATGCCCATATATGGATATATGGAGATCACTGCAGTTATAGTTCTGGGTCCATTTTATGCCCATATATGGAGATATCTGTCTATGGAGAACGCGCGTGCCCGTGGGACGAACGGTTCTCGAGATACGCGGATTACCTACATACATACACACTCACAGAGATTTTTTGTTGACTCATGTGGCGTACGTGATGTCAGAGCCTTTTATGAAGTGATGTCACAATGAGTCAGAGCTTTCGCCGATTTCCTCAGAAACAGCCTGATGTCAACAATCAACCCCGCATAAGGAGATTCCGAACGTTTCGCGCCGGTTCGGGAAAACCGCGCGTCGGGTCGGGTCGAGACCCGGCACTGCACTCCGTGCCGCGGCGGGGAACGCGCGTGCCGAATCTGAAGCCGGTGGGACGAACGGTTCTCGAGATACGCGGATTACAAACACACACACACACACACGCAGAGACTTCTCGCATTTATAGATAGATTAGATAGATAGATAGACCAGTGGATACCTCCCTGGCACCAGTCTGGCCCATTAAAACCGATGGAGCATCTATGTCACTTTGGATTTTAGCGATGGCTATTCAAAAATAGCCAGTGCTCACGCCACGCTACTTTGTGCCAGGGCCAGGGTCATCTCCATGTTGCCTTGTGGTGGACATTACATTTTTGCCACTATACAAAATGAGCGGACAATAAGAAACACATAAAGAGATAGTCCTGAATGACAATATCCGGTCTGTAACTCTGAGAGTATTCATATAAAACCATTTGTACAATCTCAGAGTTATGGGGGTCCTTGCAAAAAAATGTTTGAGAACCATTAGTACTAGTGTGCCATGGTGTCATAGTTAATCAGTGTCATACGTATTCTGAAGAAAACCTGGAGAAAAAAGATTCTGAAATTGAGTATTACGAACATCATAATGGTGTGTAAAAACAAATACAGTATTTCCCACGGACACATGATGACCCCTGCTTCGGGCCACGCTGTGAGCTTGTACATCTGCTATTTTTGAGCATTTTTGAAAATGTATTGAAAGTGTGAAAACTACTGATTTAGAAGGCATTTGTAGAATGGACCTCAGGTCGTTATGGGCTATAGACATGTCCCCCCCCACTGCCCAGCATAGCCGAGGAGGCAGGAGGTTGGCACCTCCTCACACACATAGCCTTCTCTCTCTGGCCTGAATACCGACCAGAAGACTTCGCGCCGCTCACACTTGGCTGATATTGATATAGCTTTCATATCAATCACACGTCTGTTGTTCGCTGCTACCAGATCCACCATGGCTGCTGCTCAGTTTCCTGTCCACCGAGCAACTTCTATATCATAGTGCTGTAACCGTGTGTGTGTGTTTGTGCTGTAACCGTGTGTATGTGTGTGCGTGTGTGAGAGTGAGAGAGTTAAGCCCTAGGCCTGGAAACTCAATCCCTGATGCCCCTACACAACCTCAACACGCACAAACAGCCCTGTGATACTAAAGTGTATTAAAGTGTTAGCCAGACAATTGCAGCAGGGTCCCCTGACGTCACTATGACGCCCACGCACACTTCATACACTACTCTACAGTCGCTGTTGACTCCAGGTGTGTGTGTGTGTGTGTGTGTGTGTGTGTGTGTGTGTGTGTGTGTGTGTGTGTGTGTGTGCGCGAGTGTGCGTGTGTGTGTGTGTGGTTGTGAAGACCAGGTCCATGGTGGATGCAGGCCAACTGTTGTCATTCTGAGAGGCTTTGCAGCATGACGATCCCTCCATTCATCTGTCTCCTTTTACCAGGGTTGTCAATGCCTTACCATTGAGAGAGAGAGAGAGAGAGAGAGAGAGAGAGAGAGAGTATGTGTGTGTGTGTGTGTGTGTGTGTGTGTGTGTGTGTGTGTGTGTGTGTGTGTGTGTGTAACATGTTTGTTTCCATAGAGTAATGGGATGTGTCCGCCTCTGTCTATTATGTCTGAGTCTGTTTCCACACCATGCAAAGTCTAAGCAGGGGTCTTCAACGTTTTCAGGCCAGGGACCCCTTAGTTGAGAGAGAGATGAAGCAGGGACCCCCACAACCTGTTTCCATATAGTTTCATCCTTTGACAGCACGATCATCTGTGTATTTTGGAATCATATCAATTTGTGTTTTCAGATAATTTAACCACTTGAACCGTCAATACTTAATAAACATGACCTTTCGCTCTGTACTTAGTCTGCTCTTTTTCCCCTCTACACCAAACTCTCTTTGCTGAAAATAGCCGATCTACAAGCTCAAGCTTGTGAGCTTGTAGATCTGCTATTTTTGGCTAAAGTTCTCAGAATAAGGACACTGGGGTTCAAGTGGTTAATATAAAAAAAAGAAGAAAAAAAGTTTCTATCACGCAAATATTTGGAGGACCCCCTGTAGTAACTCTGAGTCACCCCCTGTTGAAGACCCCTGGTCTAAAGTGTATATGTGATACTGACTACATATATACGCGTGTGTGTGTGTGCGCGTGTGACACACACACACCACATAATATTTCACTCCCCATCCACAGGGATTAGGCCATTTATCTCGGGGAGCCGCTGTGTAGGTGTCACACACCACGGCACTAATGAGCAGAGGATGGAAGGAGGCAGACGGAGGTGTGAAGACCGGAGGAGGAGGAGGAGAGTAAAAATAGATCTTACCGAGGGCAGAGCTGGTGACAGTGATCAATGCTCCGCGCGAATCAAAAGTATCGATAGGCGAGGGAATTTTCGTGCCACGAGAAGAGCCGGTGGCGGTGAGTGAGTGTGCGTGCGTGCGTGTGCAGGGGTGTCGCACCAAATTCTGGGCCCTGCAGGCGTACAAGGATTCACTTCAATTATTTTGTGCTTTAACTATTGAAAAATAGCAGATATACAAGCTCACAGCGCGGCACCGAGTGCCGCGCCGCGAGGTTGTAGATCTGCTATTTTTTTTTTAAGATGGTGAAAAGTACTTTGAATGTTTCAAAGTTTTTGGAAAAACCTGTTTCGATGTCGTGCTCAAACCTTTTCATGTGAAGGATTCCCAAAATAATATGTATTTGGCCACAGACCCCCCATCTAAAAATAATTCGTTCCAGGGACCGCCCAGGAGCAAAACTTGAGTTTACAAAATATTCGCTTAAAAAATACATATATTCAAAGTTTTGCACACATTTTCACGACTTTTCAAAAATAGCAGATCTACAAGCTTGCAGTGCGGCACAGAGAGCTTGTATATCTGCTATTTTTCAATAGCTAAAGTATAAAATAATTCCAGGCCCCTCCACCTTGGGCCCTAGTAACTCAGTCCCACTTTTCCCCCCCTTGTGACGCCCCTGTGTGTGTGTGTGTGTGTGTGTGTGTGTGTGTGTGTGTGTGTGTGTGTGTGTGTGCGTGTGTGTGTGTGTGTGTGTGTGCACGTGCGTGCGTGCGCGTGTTGGTGGCTTTTAACATTGGCCTTTACCATTCACATTTTTACAAAAGAACAACAAACAGAAAAGGAG